>NC_061511.1:264917863-264988665 GCF_022539505.1 Lolium rigidum
GGTAATGGGGTTACAAAAATAGAGGAAACAGATGTGTGCATTGCATTCATGCATAGAAAATCTGGGGAATTTTCGCGTTTTAAAGTACAACAGTCACAGTAACTGAAGTTTCACTTGACCTTGGTGGAATTGAAGTAGATCATCAAGTCAAGCGCTAAAAACCTCAATGTGACTTTGCCAAAACCTTGCTTTGGGTAGAGATGATTTGATCTAAGGGGTTAGATCAAATGGAACTAACACAACAACACTTTAATCAATGGTCAATTGTTTGATCTTATAAAAGATCATAACATGGTATTCCTTGCCATAACATAAGAACATCTATTCAATTGGAAATCAACTAACAATAAGAAATGGAGAGAATTATTCTTGACTTATCTTTTCCATGTCTTTAACAAATAAATATTCCTACCATGAACCTCATGGTAATTCTTGAACTAAATTCTTGAACTCAACACCAACACAAACTTATCATTAAACCCCTAGAGATGGGAGAAGCCTATAACCATCAAATAGATAATAATCAAACTCTAAGTTATTTATACTTAAAAGTTAAGAAACTACACTTGGGGTATAATTGAATTTACTTTAAAACTAATTACCAAATATGGTAAAACACAAGGACCTAAGTGCATAAAAGTCACCCATTCTTATTTTAATCATAACTTATTAAATATGTGGAATATTACAAAACTAAATTCGTTTACATTACGAATTATAGTTCAAACTATTTGAATAAAATAAACTATGAGTACTTTGAAACTCATATGATCATGCCTTGGTGAAATCAAACATCATCATTCAAAATTGGGGTGTAATCCTTATCTTTGACATTTTGATCCCAATAATAATATAAATACCATCACATATGATATAGTGACTCAACCACAAGCATAAAATCATTCACAAGATATTTAGTAACAAAAGCCACTTGGCTATCCAAAAATAAATCACATGAGCGGATAATCTCAATGCCACATAGGATGAAAATATCTACATAGCTTGAATCCTAAGCTATGCCACCTCATGCTTAAAGGATGAGAGCATGACAACCAAGCACCTTACTCATCAAATTAAAGCAAGAGTCATCCACCCATGTGTCATGTTACTAGAGCATGCCCAAGCCTATAAAAGGAGCCTCACACTTCCTCCATTTCATCATCTTGCACCATGATGCAAGAAGACCAACACATTGAGCCACTCCATAAAATAGTTAGGAACAAGATGAAGCAGCTAGGAGGTGGAGGCATGCCACAAGATGCAGGTTTATCAGAATTCCTGAAGAACAAGCTACGAGAAGATAGCAAGGTAGAAATTCTAAGGAAGACCACATATTTAGATAATCACATCATCATTCCTTGAGTAGAACCTTAGATTATAATCCAAGTCCTTGTGGAGTGAGAGGGGTAATTGGTACAACCATATCTAAATATTTCTATTAATAACTTAGGAAGCCAAACCTTGATCATTATAAATTGTGTAGTGATCATAAACCCTAAGAACTTGAAGTAGAAGATATAAGCTCATAAGTAAAGCTTAGAGTTAAAGCCTATAATATATATGGTGAGAAACCATTCATCATTATAACCAAAGTTAACTATAAAAAGAATTATAGCTACTTTAGTTACTTTAACAATAGATTAAGAATATAATAGAAATCTATTGGTATAAGATAAAACCAATTCTCAAGTCCTTAGTAATTAAAGGAGAACATAAACAACTAAGCAAGTAACCATATTACCTTGGTTAGGGGGGATTAAACCCTAGCAAATGCAATATGATGTCATCCCAAGTCTATAAACTAGAATTATATCTCAAACCTAGTTTATGCATCACTATGGTAATCATAATCTAAACCCAGGCCATAATTGAGGTTCAAACCATGTGTTAATAGGTAAAGAGCATTTGAACCCTAATGGTTCATTAATCAAATTCTATGCTTCAATTATAAAACAAAAGAGCCACCTAATGCTAAGTCCTATAATTAAACCCATGTGTGGTTAACAACCATTTAACTTTGTAAGCAAGATCAACCATGATGGAAACCATACCTACTTAGATACTTTCAAAGATAATGATAGTATTACCCTTAAAAGGGGGCTATAATAGAAATTACAAAACCCTAATAAGTTGGGCTCACATAAAATCATATGTAAGTCATCCACTCCTCAAATAGAAACCAAATCTTAATAACAACCTCTGAAATACTATGAGTTGAAATTATCAACTCTATTAATTCCAAATAGATTTGATTCATATAGCACAATAAATTAAAATGAGAATACAAGCTCATGTTTAATTGATATTTTGAAGAAGCTCACATATATGAACTTTAATCAAATATAAAATACTTTCTTCAATTGGGAGAGTGGTGTAATAGTCATTGCACTAGATATTCAGTAAATTAACCTAATTGAGACACCTGCAAAAATAAAAGAATTCAAATATGAATTCAAATGGGCAAATACAAAAAACAGAAAATTAAAAGCAGAAAAAGAAAAGGGGAGAAAAACATTACCTGGTCTCACCTGGCCGCAATAGCCCACCAGCAGCCCAACAAAACCCAGCCCAACACGGCCCAGACCAACCCACCTTACCCCTTCGTCTAAAGACAGAGGAGAGGGGGTCGTCCTCATCCTCTCTGGGCGCATGGACGACAGCACGACGACGTGCTCGTCCTTCCCTCTCGCTGGCGACCTCCCCTGGCTCGATGTCGCGACGAGGCGTGTTCCTGCGCCGTATAAAAGCCCGGGATGAACCCTAGCCCCGGTTTCTTCCTCCTCTGATCGATTTCCCCCTTTCTACCGAAACCCTAGTCGCTCAGACGCCGACCATCGCCGCCGTTCGGAGCATCTCCGAGCCTCGTCGTGACCACCGCTGAGACCGCCGTCCTCGACATGCTCTGCCTGCAAGAGGAATCGACCCCGAGTGATCTGTAGCACCGCCGTCGAGCTCGTCTTCTCCGACGACGGGAGCAGGCGATTCCAGCGAACCAGGCCACGGCAAGCCTCGCCGTCATGCGCGTCGTGATCCTGGTGAGCTCCTGAGTTCCCCAGCATGCCTAGCTCGCTCGATTGCACACCGTAGCACCGCCGCGTCGTTAGCCCGTGAGCACTGCCGCCGCCCCTCGCCGCCGAGCATGCTCCGATGACCTATTCGGAGCGACGCCACCACCAGTCCGTTTGTCTTGACGCCCTTGATCGATTGAGCCTAAGCACAGCCCCGCGCGAACCCGGACTCGCCGGCGACGACCACCACTGGCCGCCGGTGATGCACATGGTTGCCACATCGGCACCATGTGGCAGCCAGTGTGGCTTAGCCCCACCAGTCAGTGACTGTGTGGGTAGAGTCACTGGGTACACTTAGTTATTTTTGTTTAAATTCAAATTCCAGAAATTACTGAAAGTTTGCAAATACATAGGAAATCCATACAAACTCAGAAAATTATAAATGAGATATCAAAATGTCCATAAAAATAAACTCTATTTAATAAAAATATAATATGAATTTTTTTTAAATAAAAATTCAATTGTTTAATACTTGTTATTTAAGCCTTTTCTTAAATTCTAAATTCATTTAAAATTCAATAATTAAGAAAAACTTCTAAATTCAATAAAAACCAGTAAGTAAATCAGGAAAATATTAAAACTAATTTTCCTTTACTTTTAACTCATTAAATCCTTAATAGAAGGATTTAAAACTTAATGAATAATTGTCTTAATTATTAATTATTTAAAAATAAGAAAATGTCAAATCTAATATTATTTTTAATTCAAAGTTATTATTAACTTCAACTTTATATTGAAGTTATCAAGCCAAGAACTATATGGTGATTAGGAAACCCTAATTCCATATTGAATAAAGAACACAACCTCATAATTGTATGTGAAACCCAAAACCCTAACTCCATTAGGAACCTAGCTTCATTATTCTTTGTGAACCTAATTTGCTTCTAAACCTAAACCCTAGGCTAGGACATGTGATCAAGAGACGTTGTTTTCATACCTAGATCCATAATTAGCCACTAAGTATATAGCTAGGTCCACATAAAATATAGGAGCCTATCACTAAGACTTTAGCATTCCATGTGTTCATTTTCATCAGACCTAGATAATCAAGTAAGATCAACCACGTCTAAACCCTAGCTTCCATTACCAAAGCCATCATCCTTATTCATTCCTACTTAGCATCACACCAATGTGATGAACCTCAGGAGCAACTATGCCAAATCCTGAGCATTACCTAACCATATTGTACTAAACCCTACTAGTGTTGGATACTTATCAACCAACCTATTTAGAAGCCAAATATTCCCGACTTAATAGAATCAACAGTAAAACTTAGACAACCTCAACCCTAATTACAATACTTTTTATTACTTAAGAAGTATGTTCTTCAAAAGTTATTCTTTTGAAGAAAATAGAGAGTATCATCAACCCTACCTAACAGGACCTATAAACCCTAACTAGCTATTCCCAGCAAGGTATACCAACCTTGATAGCAACTATTTATAATAAATTGCTCAAGATGCTTAGGCTTAACTCAACCCTACATGTTCTAGCTATTGATGAATCCAACCTGGTTGGGATCCATCAAATCCTTACCCTAGAAACTAGTTGGAACCCATAGTAAACTATAGAACTCCACAACCCTAATTATCATACTTGTTCTTTACTTGCCTAATAGGACCTATAAACCCTAGCTATCTATCACCAACAAGAGATACCACCATGATAGCGACCATTGATAATTAAGATGCTTATTCTTAATTAAAACCATACAAACCCAGGTGTCGATGAATCCAGCATTGTTGTGATCCATCTAATCCTTACTCTAGAAACCAATTAGAACCATAGAACTCCACAACCTTAATTATCATACATGTTCTTTATCAAGGAACATGTTCTTCAAAAGTTATTCTTTTGAAGTATATGATAAGTAATCATTAACCATACCATATAATATTAAAACCCACAACTATTTACTACAAGTTAGGATTATATCAAATCTCATTGTTATGTGCTTTTAATATTATTGTTGTGATGTATTGCATTACTTATTTATGATACCAAGTAATCAACCTTAATCAGAACCTTGTTTGTGAATCACTCTAAAAGTGCAACACACCCTAAACAAATCACTACAACTCACTAATCCAAAATCATCGGGGTGAGATCACGCTTAGAGCGATTGCATCTCATACTTATGCATTACTGCATCCTTGCCAATCTTATAAACATCGTCCTTACCGGACGATGATGCTATTTCAGAATTTGGAGTTATTGCGCATCGAAGACCTTGTCTGCATAATCTTGCAGTCAAGAAAGGCAAGTTCATCGCTTGCTCATGTCATTTGAGTATTTTTACCAAATTACTTGCAAAGTACTATGTTTATCACTCTTGCATGAAAAGCAAAAATACTATTTTCATAACTATGAATATGACTATGTGGTGGGCAATGGAACCATGGTATGTGTTGATATGGTGGAGGTTCCATTGCAAGGGTTTATATCCATCTAGGATTAAACAAAAAATGTCGTCCAGTGATTCTTGTGCCGTAAAACTCGTGTTAACCATAAGATCTGGAGTGGGACGGAGTAGCCAATTGTATTTCCACCTCTCGTACATCAACGGATGCGCTTACCATAGCAGTTGTGTCTTGTGGAGCAACTTGAGGGCGGGGAGCCCCTTCTAATTCCCCACGGTAATGCAGTGCTTACCGTAGCGGTTGCGGCTTGCGGAACAACTTGAGGGTGGGGATCCCCTTCTAATTCCCCACGGTAATGTGGTCTATGATGGGTTGCATCTACCGGCGAAGGAGTTTGGTTAACTTGTCCCAAACTGTCATCGTGGTCGGGGTCCATCCTTAATTGGTATAAGAGGACCGGCGAGGACCCAGGGTCGGGGAATGCAACAAAGGGTGGGTGTGCGAGGTAGCGGAGGAATATGAACGGCTAGGACCTTATACCGGGCCTCACACCAAAGGAAGTGTGGACGGGGAATATGCCCGGTTGGCACCAAGGTTAAGATCTCTTATGGGTAAAGCAACACACCTCTGCAGAGTGTAACGAACTGTGACCAGTCACTCCCTGTTCCGGGATATGGAACTGCGAACGCGGCCGGAAAGGAACTCCATGAAGTTCTAGTCAACCGGTGAAGGCTGACGGACATAGTTCTTCTGAATAAAAGCAACCTTTTGAAGAAATGATTATGAAAACCTGCATTGGTATTAGACTTTCTGGTCTAATGCCATAGCTAGTGCATTAAACACCTCTTTCCTATAATGAACTTGTTGAGTACGCTCGTACTCATCCCACTCTTAAATCCCCTGCTTAGATATGGAGGCATCGAAGGAGGATCTACAGTACAACTCGAAGGCCGAGGAGTCAACAACTACTTCAAGGAACAGGAACCTGTCAGAAGAGTCAAACACCTCATCCAACAGGGATAAAACCTAGATTAGCCATATAAGGGAACTAGCTTCCTAAACCTAGGTTCTATTTAGCTAGAATCTATTCATAGCCTCTGTAGCTAGTTAAATACTCTACAAATAGAGTTCGTGGTAGGATTAGACTACGAGTCGTTCTTCTGGAGTTTATTTGCAGTTTTACCTCATTGTAAAGTAGGAGGCTGTGATGATCTTATGTAACAGAGTCTGTGTGTTATTCTATAGACATGCCTTGGACTCGCATATTTTTCTGTTGTACCACTCTGAGCGATGTAATACTAGTGGAACGGTGTTTCATTGGTGTTATGTCAGACTTGCATACTACACCATGCAGTGGTATGCCGGGTCACCACAAAGGGCCAAGACAAAGTCAAGGATATGGCCAAGATTGTTTGCTTGACGTGCAAGGTTGAAGGGCACCATGTTAGATCATGCCCATTGAAGAAGAAGCACTTAAGTGAGAAACAACAAGGGAAACGGCCAAAAGGTCAAGGTCAAGCTCGACCTCAAGTTGAAGATAGGCCACTTCCCAAGAAGAATCAAGATAATGTTCCCCAAGAGAAGAAATCAATAAAGAAGAGAAAGGGGAACACTTGCTACTTATGCCGTGAGAAGGGGCACCTTACTTCTTCATGTTTAAGTGGTACCATATCTAACCCTATAATTGTTGATGATGATAATTCTCTAGGGAAGGATAAGGATGGCAATGTGTTTTCCAAGTTTGTTGGAACTCAAAGTGGTTTCAAGAAAAGAACCATTTGGGTTGCCAAACCTATTGTGACTAACCTCTTAGGACCCAACTTGGTTGGGGACCAACAAGCTCAAACTTGATCAATAGGTGTATGTGGAGGGCATTGGAGATTTGGCTACTTCATGAAGAATTAAGGGATCTTCATATATTATATTTTGACCAAGCCAAGTCGTATGGATTATCATCTATATCTTATATCCAATGTTCCTCTTTGCGGTAACTTATACTTCAACACTTCATATTTATTGTAAGTTACTTGCCCCCTTTGCATGTTTGGTTTTGTACCAAATATGTGTTTATATGTGTTGTGTCTTACTTGCCTATCTTTTATATACAAGTATGTATGTTTGACTCATCATATATTTGTGTATTGGTTTGAGCCTAATGCATCTTGATGTATCTTATTTGGCTCTCCTTGAGTGATTAATGGAACATCCCATTTTGGGGAGTGATATGCATTGTGCATTGATACGTCTCAAATGTATCTATAATTTCTTATGTTCCATGCCACATTATTGATGATATCTACATGTTTTATACACATTATATGTTGTTATTATGCATTTTCCGGCACTAACCTATTAACGAGATGCCGAAGAGTCAGTTGCTGTTTTCTGCTGTTTTTGGTTTCAGAAATCCTAGTAAGGAAATATTCTCGGAATTGGACTAAATCAACGCCCAGGGTCCTATTTTTGCACGAAGCTTCCAGAAGACCGGAGGGGAGACGAAGCGGGGCCACGGGGCGCCGCCACACTAGGGCGGCGCGGCCTAGAGGGGGCCCGCGCGGCCCTAGCGTGTGGGGCCCCCGTGACTCTCCCGACTCCGCCCTTCCGCCTACTTAAAGCCTTCGTCGCGAAACCCTCTGTACCGAGAGCCACGATACGGAAAACCTTCCAGAGACGACGCCGCCGCCAATCCCATCTCGGGGGATTCAGGAGATCGCCTCCGGCACCCTGCCGGAGAGGGGAATCATCTCCCGGAGGACTCTTCACCGCCATGGTCGCCTCCCGGAGTGATGAGTGAGTAGTTCACCCCTGGACTATGGGTCCATAGCAGTAGCTAGATGGCCGTCTTCTCCTTATGTGCTTCATTGTTGGATCTTGTGAGCTGCCTAACATGATCAAGATCATCTATCTGTAATGCTATATGTTGTGTTTGTCGGGATCCGATGGATAGAGAATACTATGTTATGTTAATTATCAATCTATTACCTATGTGTTGTTTATGATCTTGCATGCTCTCCGTTATTAGTAGAGGCTCCGGCCAAGTTTTTGCTCTTAACTCCAAGAGGGAGTATTTATGCTCGATAGTGGGTTCATGCCTCCATTAAATCTGGGACAGTGACAGAAAGTTCTAAGGTTGTGGATGTGCTGTTGACACTAGGGATAAAACATTGATGCTATGTCCAAGGATGTAGTTATTGATTACATTACGCACCATACTTAATACAATTGTCTGTTGTTTGCAACTTAATACCGGAAGGGGTTCGGATGATAACCTGAAGGTGGACTTTTTAGGCATAGATGCATGCTGGATAGCGGTCTATGTACATTGTCGTAATGCCCAATTAAATCTCACAATATTTATCATATCATGTATGTGCATTGTCATGCCTTCTCTATTTGTCAATTGCCCGACTGTAATTTGTTCACCCAACATGCTATTTATCTTATGGGAGAGACACCTCTAGTGAACTGTGGACCCCGGTCCTATTCTTTACATTGCATACAATCTACTGCAATAATTGTTCTTTACTGTTTTCTGCAAACAATCATCTTCCACACAATACGGTTAATCCTTTGTTACAGCAAGCCGGTGAGATTGACAACCTCACTGTTTCGTTGGGGCAAAGTACTTTGGTTGTGTTGTGCAAGTTCCACGTTGGCGCCGGAATCCCTGGTGTTGCGCCGCACTACATCCCGCCGCCATCAACCTTCCACGTGCTTCTTGGCTCCTCCTGGTTCGATAAACCTTGGTTTCTTTCTGAGGGAAAACTTGCTACTCGTACGCATCACACCTTCCTCTTGGGGTTCCCAACGGACGTGTGTCAGCCGCACGCATCAAGCTCTTTTTACGGCGCCGTTGCCGGGGAGATCAAGACACGGCTGCAAGGGAGTCTCCACAATCCAATCTCTTTACTTTGTTTTTGTCTTGCTTTATTTTATTTACTACTTTGTTTGCTGCACTTAAACAAAACACAAAAAAATTAGTTGCTAGCTTTACTTTATTTCTTGTCTTGTTCTCTATATCAAAAACACAAAAAAATTAGTTACTTGCATTTACTTTATCTAGTTTGCTTTATTTACTATTGCTAAAATGAATACTCCTGAAAATACTAAGTTGTGTGACTTCACAACCACAAATAATAATGATTTCCTATGCACACCTATTGCTCCACCCTGCTACTACGGCGAGAATTCTTTGAAATTAAACCTGCTTTCTTGAATCTTGTCATGAGAGAACAATTTTACGGTGTTAGTTACGATGATCTCTGCTGCCCATCTTAATAATTTTGTTGAACTATGTGAAATGCAAAAGTATAAGGATGTAGATGGTGATATTATTAAATTGAAATTGTTTCCTTTCTCATTAAGAGGAAGAGCTAAAGATTGGTTGCTATCTTTGCCTAAGAATAGTATTGATTCATGGACTAAATGTAAGGATGCTTTTATTGGTAGATATTATCCTCCCGCTAAAATTATATCTTTGAGAAGTAGCATAATGAATTTTAAGCAATTAGATAATGAACATGTTGCTTAAGCATGGGAGATAATGAAATCTTTGGTAAAGAATTGCCCAACCCATGGACTGACTACTTGGATGATCATCCAAACCTTCTATGCAGGACTAAATTTTTCTTCGCGGAACTTATTGGATTCAGCTGCTGGAGGTACCTTTATGTCCATCACTTTGGGGGCGGCTACAAAGCTTCTTGATGATATGATGATAAATTACTCACGAATGGCACACGGAAAGAGCTCCACAAGGTAAGAAGGTAAATTCTGTTGAAGAAACCTCCTCCTTGAGTGATAAGATTGATGTGATTATGTCTATGCTTGTGAATGGTAGATCTAATGTTGATCCAAATAATGTTCCTTTAGCTTCATTGGTTGCTCAAGAAGAAAATGTTGATGTGAATTTCATTAAAAATAATAATCTCAACAACAATGCTTATAGGAACAATTCTAGTAATAACTATAGGCCATATCCTTATAATAATGGTAACGGTTATGGTAATTCCTATGGGAATTCTTACAACAATAATAGGAGTGCACCCCCTGGACTTGAAGCTATGCTTAAAGAATTTATTAGTACGCAAACTGCTTTTAACAAATCTGTTGAGGAAAAGCTTGATAAAATTGATATTCTTGCTTCTAAGGTTGATAGACTTGCCTCGATGTTGATCTTTTAAAATTGAAAGTTATGCCTAATAAGGACATTGATAATAAGATTACTACTACAGCAAATGCCATCCAAGTTAGAATTAATGAGAATATAAGATTAATGGCTGAATTGCGTGCTAGGTGGGATAGAGAAGAAAATGAAAATCTAGCTAAAGTGAATAATGTAGCTAAAGTTTGGACTATTACCACCACTAGTAATGATAATGATTCACATGTTGCTACACCTCCTACTATCAATGGTAAAATAATTGGTGTTGGCAATGTTTCTACTCCTAGTGCAAAGCGTACAAAACTGCCTGAAATTGCTAAAACTGCTGAAACTGTTTGTGATAAAACCGCTGAAATTTTTTCCAACATTGGGGGTGATGATCCCATTGCTGTAGATCATAATGGTTTGGATTTTGATGATTGCCACATCTCTGAAGTTATAAAGTTCTTACAAAAACTTACTAAGAGTCCCAACGCTAGTGCTATAAATTTGGCCTTTACAAAACATATTACAAATGCTCTCATAAAAGCTAGAGAAGAGAAACTAAAACTTGAAACTTCTATTCCTAGGAAGTTAGAAGATGGTTGGGAGCCTATCATTAAGATGAGGGTCAATGATTTTGATTGTAATGCTCTATGTGATCTTGGTGCAAGTACTGTTATGCCTAAGAAAGTCTATGATATGCTTGACTTGCCACCATTGAAAATTGTTATTTGGATGTTAATCTCGCTGATAATGCTAAAAAGAAACCTTTGGGGAGAGTTGATAATGTTCGCATTATGGTTAACAATAACCTTGTCCCCGTTGATTTTGTTGTCTTGGATATTGAATGCAATGCATCTTGTCCCATTATATTGGGAAGACCTTTTCTTCGAACCGTTGGTGCTACTATTGATATGAAGGAAGGTAATATTAAATATCAATTTCCTCTCAAGAAAGGTATGGAACACTTCCCTAGAAAAAGAATGAAGTTACCTTATGATTCTATTATTAGAACAAATTATGATGTCGATGCTTCATCTCTTGATAACACTTGATATACACTTTACGCGCCTAGCTGAAAGGCGTTAAAGAAAAGCGCTTATGGGAGACAACCCATGTTTTTACTACAGTACTTTGTTTTATATTTGAGTCTTGGAAGTTGTTTACACTACAACAAAAGAATCACCTAAGGACGTTCAACCTAAGACGCTTTTATGTTCGTCTCAGAAATCAAAACCAATTAGCACCTAGAGACGTCTTTTGAGACGATGCACCAAACGTCGCATCTTTTAACTACACCACGTTTAGTTTTGTTTTCGAGGGGAACTACCCCATATTTATTCAGGCCTATCCTCTTGAGTTAGGGAAAACATCACGCCTCCTCCCACCACGATAAGATCTGAGATAATACCTTATGCCGCCGCCGCCGGTTCCCATCCCCACACCGTTGGCGATCTCTTTACGCCGCCGATCTTTCCCCGCCGCCCCATCTTCTTCCTGCCCCTCCTCTCGCAACCATCCTCTCTCCCGGCATCGCCAGTTCACACTCCTGGTGTTCTTGCCACCACCTCAGCGACCTGCATCCACTCTCTCCATGGACGCCCAGATCAGGAGGCAACGCTCTTTCTCTCCACCCTTATCGACGGTCGACGGTCAAGGCGGCCCGGTGGCTTCTACCGACGAACTCGGGCTCTCCTTCAAGAAAACCCAACAATTTGTGAGGCCCGTGATTCTGCTGGTTCACTCAGGCGACATCCACAGGTTTGGCCACCGTTGCCTTCTATCCTATATCTATACATGTAATTGTTTCATAATTTCAGTAAGATTTTTCTTTCTGTCCCTGTAGATAACTTCTACAACATGGCATCTGGTTTCCTGAAGCTAGGCTTCTTTTATTTTTCTGAATCTTTGTTACTCTCGGAAATTCCAAATGATGGCGCAAGGTACCAAACTCTACCAGATTCCCCCGCTAGATACATTACAGGCCGTATTATAATATTTTGCTTAAATTTCGATGTGCATGGATTGATTAGATGATGATGAATTACATCACTGCTCCGCATGATTTGCCACTCTCCTCGAAGTGATATTATGTTCAATGTTCATGCACGTGCTTCACAGACTAAATCTCATATGTTGTGCCACATCCTTCTTTATTTATTAACTATGACTTTTGACACTAAATTCTAGAGCATGTTTGCATGTTGTTTACCCTTATTTCCCTGTAGACCGTGCAACAAAGAAGATGGAATATGAAAGTGAAGACATCGTGCTCCTCTGCTATGGATGCTGCTCCCGATGGTAGAATAACTGAACATCTATGCATTCCCACTTTGATTATGAATGATCCAGTTGATTTGTTCAGCAATTGCAGGGATATGTCGATGGTTTGATAGGACCCTAGCGATGGACCTTAAACTTGCCTCTTATTTGAGGAGAGAGCACAAATTGATCCAAGGTAGCAAAACACAGTCCACATTAGTCACTAGTTTCCCGAAAATGATCTCATGCATGTTCAACCAAATATATACTCTTCCTATGTATATATATTTCTTCATATTGATATATGTCGTTAATTTATTTTATTCGTGTGCCTGTTGAAAAGTGAGACTTGCTATTGAAGTTCCCTAGTTTAATATGATTGTGTTTGATTTGGCATTTTCTACAGGGTAACCTTTTCTGATGATTCTTGAAGCTGGACATTGGACAGCAAAAATACCACAGAAATATATGGAGTAATAAAGATGACGACCTGTGGATTTGTGATTTCATGTAATTTATCAGCATGCAGAAGCTTGTAGATAGATAGATTATAACTTGGTAGTATGGTAGACAAGAGGGTAGACAGAGTATTCTGGAGTCATGTGATTTTTTCTGGTGAGGGTATAAATTTTGTAATGAATGTATCGTTCGATTGTAAAATACAGTTGTCTGAGAAAATAAAGATATTTCTTCTGATGAGTTGTACTTTTATGTTTGTTTGGTTCTTTATAACAGAAACAAAGCATATAATTTCTTGCTTTGAATTAAGAATTGTCGGCTATACCCGACAAATAATCGATATTAAAAAGGTAAATGTGTTGGAATTATTTAAGACACAATAAACCTGCTCAAAACAAGAGACGGTCGGTAAGGGCATCTACCAAAACGTCTTTACATGATGGGATGCTTTATAGACGTCTCAATGTCTCTTAAACACGCTTGCATAGCGTCTGTACAGATTTTGAGACGGTGCATAACTAGACGCTTCTAAGACGTTTTACTTAGCGACTCTAAATACATGTAGAGACGAAATTAAGCGTCTTTATCATATAAATTGGACGTCTCTACATGCCATTTTTCTTGTAGTGTTACTACTGTAGCAACCTCTCCTTATCATGTTTTTGTGCCAAGTAAAGTCTCTATGGTAAAGTTGATGCTAGATTTGGATTGCTGCACAGAAACAGCATTGCTGTCTGTCACGAATTCGTGCAGAAGTCTCTGTAAAAAAATCTAAAAAATCTGAAAATTTACGTGTGTGATCCTCAGATATGTACACAACTTTCATTAGTTTTGAGTTTTTCCGTTTGAGCAAGTTAAGTGCCCCTTCCAGGTTCGTCTTTACGGACTGTTCTGTTTTTAACAGATTCTGCATTTTATTTCGCATTGCCTCTTTTGCTATGTTGGATGAATTTCTTTGATCCATTAATGTCCAGTAGCTTTGTGCAATGTCCAGAAGTGTTAAGAATGATTGTGTAACCTCTGAACATGTGAATTTTTGATTGTGCACTAACCCTCTAATGAGTTTGCTTGAAGTTTGGTGTGAAGGAAGTTTTCAAGGGTCAAGAGAGGAGTATGATATACTAAGATCAAGAGGAGTGAAAGCTCTAAGCTTGGGGATGCCCCGGTGGTTCACCCCTGCATATTTTAAGAAGACTCAAGCGTCTAAGCTTGGGGATGCCCAAGGCATCCCCTTATTCATCGACAACATCATCAGGTTCCTCCCCTGAAACTATATTTTTATTCAGTCACATCTTATGTGCTTTGCTTGGAGCGTCGGTTTGTTTTTGTTTTTGTTTTTGTTTGAATAAAATGGATCCTAGCATTCACTGTGTGGGAGAGAGACACGCTCCGCTGTTGCATATGGACAAATATGTCCTTAGGCTTTACTCATAGTATTCATGGCGAAGGTTGAATCTTCTTCGTTAAATTGTTATATGGTTGGAATCGGGAAATGCTACATGTAGTAATTCTAAAATGTCTTGAATAATTTGATACTTGGCAATTGTTGTGCTCATGTTTAAGCTCTTGCATCATATACTTTGCACCCATTAATGAAGAAATACATAGAGCTTGCTAAAATTTGGTTTGCATATTTGGTCTCTCTAAAGTCTAGATAATTTCTAGTATTGAGTTTTGAACAACAAGGAAGACGGTGTAGAGTCTTATAATGTTTACAATATGTCTTTTATGTGAGTTTTGCTGCACCGGTTCATCCTTGTGTTTGTTTCAAATAACCTTGCTAGCCTAAACCTTGTATCAAGAGGGAATACTTCTCATGCATCTAAAATCCTTGAGCCAACCACTATGCCATTTGTGTCCACCATACCTACCTACTACATGGTATTTCTCCGCCATTCCAAAGTAAATTGCTTGAGTGCTACCTTTAAATCTCCATCATTCGCCTTTGCAATATATAGCTCATGGGACAAAATAGCCTTAAAAACTATTGTGGTATTGAATATGTACTTATGCACTTTATCTCTTATTAAGTTGTTTGTTGAGCGATAACCATGTTCCTGGGGACGCCATCAACTCTTTGTTGAATATCATGTGAGTTGCTATGCATGTTCGTCTTGTATCGAAGTAAGGGCGGTTTTCACAATCAAATGGTTTGAGTATGCATATCGTTAGATAAGAACATTGGGCCGCTAACTAAAGCCATGAATCATGGTGGAAGTTTCAGTTTGGACATAAAACCTCAATCTCTTATGAGAATATTAATTGTTGTTGAATGCTTAAGCATTAAAAGAGGAGTCCATTATATGTTGTCTATGTTGTCCCGGTATGGGTGTCTAAGTTGAAGAATGATCAAAAGCGAGAAATCCAATGCGAACTTTCTCCTTAGACCCTTGTACAGGCGGCATAGAGGTACCCCTTTGTGACACTTGGTTGAAACATGTTATGCAATGATGATCAGTGTTAACCCAAGCTAATTAGGACAAGGTGCGGGCACTATTAGTACACTATGCATGAGGCTTGCAACTTGTAAGATATAATTTACATGATACATATGCTTTATTACTACCGTTGACAAAATTGTTTCATGTTTTCAAAATAAAAGCTCTAGCACAAATATAGCAATCGATGCTTTCCTCTTTGAAGGACCTTTCTTTTACTTTTATGTTGAGTCAGTTCACCTATCTCTCTCCACCTCAAGAAGCAAACACTTGTGTGAACTGTGCATTGATTCCTACATACTTGCATATTGCACTTGTTATATTACTTTACATTGACAATATCCATGAGATATTCATGTTATAAGTTGAAAGCAACCGCTGAAACTTAATCTTCCTTTGTGTTGCTTCAATACCTTTACTTTGATTTATTGCTTTATGAGTTAACTCTTATGCAAGACTTATTGATGCTTGTCTTGAAGTACTATTCATGAAAAGTCTTTGCTTTATGATTCATTTGTTTACTCATGTCATTACCATTGTTTTGATCGCTGCATTCATTACATAAGCTTACAATAGTATGATCAAGGTTATGATGGCATGTCACTTCAGAAATTATCATTGTTATCGTTTATCTACTCGAGGGCGAGTAGGAACTAAGCTTGGGGATGCTTGATACGTCTCAAACGTATCTATAATTTCTTATGTTCCATGCCACATTATTGATGATATCTACATGTTTTATACACATTATATGTCGTTATTATGCATTTTCCGGCACTAACCTATTAACGAGATGCCGAAGAGCCAGTTGTTGTTTTCTGTTGTTTTTTGTTTCAGAAATCCTAGTAAGGAAATATTCTCGGAATTGGACGAAATCAACGCCCAGGGGTCCTATTTTTGCACGAAGCTTCCAGAAGACCGGAGGGGAGACGAAGTGGAGCCACGGGGCGCCGCCACACTAGGGCGGCGCGGCCTAGAGGGGGCCCGCGCGGCCCTAGCGTGTGGGGCCCCGTGACTCTCCCGACTCCGCCCTTCCGCCTACTTAAAGCCTTCGTCGCGAAACCCCCTGTACCGAGAGCCACGATACGGAAAACCTTCCAGAGACGATGCCGCCGCCAATCCCATCTCGGGGGATTCGGGAGATCGCCTCCGGCACCCTGCTCGGAGAGGGGAATCATCTCCCGGAGGACTCTTCACCGCCATGGTCGCCTCCGGAGTGATGAGTGAGTAGTTCACCCCTGAACTATGGGTCCATAGCGAGTAGCTAGATGGTCGTCTTCTCCTTATGTGCTTCATTGTTGGATCTTGTGAGCTGCCTAACATGATCAAGATCATCTATCTCGTAATGCTATATGTTGTGTTTGTCGGGATCCGATGGATAGAGAATACTTTGTTATGTTGATTATCAATCTATTACCTATGTGTTGTTTATGATCTTGCATGCTCTCCGTTATTAGTAGAGGCTCGGCCAAGTTTTTGCTCTTAACTCCAAGAGGGAGTATTTATGCTCGATAGTGGGTTCATGCCTCCATTAAATGCGGGACGGTGACGAGAAAGTTCTAAGGTTGTGGATGTGCTATTGCCACTAGGGATAAAACATTGATGCTATGTCCAAGGATGTAGTTATTGATTACATTACGCACCATACTTAATGCAATTGTCTCGTTGTTTGCAACTTAATACCGGAAGGGGTTCGGATGATAACTCGAAGGTGGACTTTTAGGCATAGATGCATGCTAGATAGCGGTCTATGTACTTTGTCGTAATGCCCAATTAAATCTCACAATATTTATCATATCATGTATGTGCATTATCATGCCCTCTCTATTTGTCAATTGCCCGACTGTAATTTTTTCACCCAACATGCTATTTATCTTATGGGAGAGACACCTCTAGTGAACTGTGGACCCCGGTCCTATTCTTTACATCGCATACAATCTACTTCAATAATTGTTCTTTACTGTTTTCTGCAAACAATCATCTTCCACACAATACGGTTAATCCTTTGTTACAGCAAGCCGGTGAGATTGACAACCTCACTGTTTCGTTGGGGCATAGTACTTTGGTTGTGTTGTGCAGGTTCCACGTTGGCGCCAGAATCCCTGGTGTTGCGCCGCACTACATCCCTCCGCCATCAACCTTCAACGTGCTTCTTGGCTCCTCCTGGTTCGATAAACCTTGGTTTCTTTCTGAGGGTAAACTTGCTACTGTCTGCATCACACCTTCCTCTTGGGGTTCCCAACGGACGTGTGTCAACTGCACGCATCATGCATCTCTCTTTCTTTAAAATGTGTGTACATGGGTACCACCACTTAGTATTGATATTGCAAGATTATCTAGTCACTATGTGGTGTGTCATACTCATGAGAAATTCAAATTCTAATGTCCATTAATCATCTCTAGTCGAATTTTAATTGCCTCTTGACTAGAAGAAATGTTTTATCACATTATGGGGGAGTAATATGTTTTGTACATATCACAAGCCTAGAAAATGTGAAAATATGAGGTTATGCCACTTAGAGTTGATACTCTTAATTATCTTGTTCCTAGGTGGCATGTTTCCTCAAACAAAATCACTCTTATTAAATGCTCTCTTTGCTTATCTTTTGGTTTTTGTTTGAGTAAGAGATTCTTGGTGCGGTTTTCTCAAAGACATATGTATACATCTTATTTGGGAAACCGTTTTTCTCCAAGTTATTATAATAATTGCTTTGCATGATTGGATATTTTGAGAATCTCTATTTTGTGCATGGTTCTTAATACATACCTTTAACCATATGCATCTTGTGAAGTTGATCTCAAATCCTTGAAATATACCACCGGAAGTTAATTCCCATATTCTCATTGTCTTTGACAATTGATAACCTTGTATGTGGTTGAATTTATGGATCATCTTCACCTTGGATCGCCTCTTGTTGCCTTAATTTATTTCCAAGAAATCTTTTGTTGCTCCCATGTGTCTTCCTTGTCCCTTTAAAAAAAATCTTTGATAAATTCTCTTGATTCATATCAAGTGCTTGTTTTGGAAGACAAACCTTTTCTCTATGGTACATTGTGCCATTGTGAAAAGTGTAGAGGGTTTGGTTTATTTGGTCGAACCTTGCTCTTTTGGGAGTGTGTTATCTCATTCCTTCTTACATGTTTTATTTGCTTGAATGAGATAAATCTTTGAGCATGTGTGGCTTTATTAATCTTTTATGATCAACGTTTTCTACTTAGTTCATTTGTTGAACTTTGTTGAACAAACTTTTGTGATTTGCTTCTTTGATATAATTTGGACAACAAATTTGTTTGGGCACATCTTTATGCCTTCTTGAATTCATTTGGTATTTTGTCCAAAGAGTATCTTTCTTGGATCTTTAAAGTCTTTGTGCATGCTTATATGTAATTTGTTTATACTTGTAGCATGCTTACTTTCTTTGATCTATTATATAGGGTATACTCCATCAAATCCTAAATGGCTAAGATGTGCATGAAATTCCAACTTCATCTATAAATATGCACATATTGATATGGAGTGTATCCTATGTATTGTGGTTAGTCTAACCATTTTGGACCCAATAAGTTTGGGGACCAAGCTGTACTTGAATGTTGTTTTAGGTACATTGGAGATGCAACGGAGGCTTGTCTCATCTATAAGGAAGGTGTTGTCACCATATGAGAATTGGAGCCAAGCTAGGATGATCGATGAACTCTTATCTACTACATCATACCATTGCTATCTCGGTAACAAGTATCTTATTCATGCATACTCACATAACATCCAACCTCTTGTAGGTTGCATCTTGGCATGAAATTCTTTATTTCGAAAATATTGCGGTTCTTGAAAAATCCTTTTTAAAGAAAACTTCTTATTGTACATTTGAGAAATTTGAGAAGATGCATATGATAGTAATATATATATAAATCATGTTTATGATTCACCTATCCCAAATATGCCCTCTAGCAATTTATTGCATATCAATTCCTCAAAGAGCTCTGATAACCCACAAGTATAGGGGATCGCAGCAGACTTCGCGGGTAGTAAAACCCAATTTATTGATTCGACACAAGGGGAGACAAAGAATACTTGAAAGCCTTAACAACGGAGTTGTCAATTCAGCTGCACACTGGAAACGAGACTTGCTCGCAAGAGTTTATCGATAGTAACGGTTTTATAGCGATAGCGAGTAGTGAAATAACGAGCGAGCAGAGTAACAAAGACAGCAGTAGTGATTATAGTAAACAGCAGGATTAAAATACCGTAGGCACAGGGGACGGATGAACGGGCGTTGCATGGATGAGAGAAACTCATGTAACAATCAAGCGAGGGCATTTGCGAGATAATAATAAAACGGTGTCTAAGTACAAAGCAATCAATAGGCATGTGTTCCAATTATAGTCGTACGTGCTCGCAATGAGAAACTTGCACAACATCTTTTGTCCTACCAGCCGGTGGCAGCCGGGCCTCAAGGGAATCTACTGGATATTAAGGTACTCCTTTTAATAGAGCACGGAGCAAAGCATTAACACTCCGTGAACACATGTGATCCTCACATCACTACCATCCCCTCCGGTTGTCCCGATTTCGTCACTTCGGGGCCATTGGTTCCGGACAGCGACATGTGTATACAACTTGCGAGGTAAGACCATAAACAATGAATATCATGATGAAGCAATAACATGTTCAGATCTGAGATCATGGCACTCGGGCCCTAGTGACAAGCATTAAGCATAACAAGTTGCAACAATATCATCAAAGTACCAATTACGGACACTAGGCACTATGCCCTAACAATCTTATACTATTACATGACCAATCTCATCCAATCCCTACCATCCCCTTCAGCCTACAGCGGGGGAATTACTCACACATGGATGGGGGAAACATGGCTGGTTGATGTAGAGGCGTCGGTGGTGATGGCGGCGATGATATCCTCCAATTCCCCGTCCCGGCGGAGTGCCAGAATGGAGACTTCTGGCTCCCGAGACGGAGTTTCGCGATGTGGCGGCGTTCTGGAGGGTTTCTGGTGACTTCGACTTCTCCCCGTGCGTTTTTAGGTCGAGGGCGATAAGTAGTCCGGATGAGGGCATCGGGGGCCAGCCGAGGGGGCCACACGCTAGGGCCGCGCGCCCCCCTCCTGGGCCGCGCCGCCCTAGGGTGTGGGGCCCTCGGGCCTCCACCGACTTGCCCTTCGGCTCCGTGAGTTTTCCGGGAAAATAGGGCCTTCGTCAAAATCCCGAGGTTTTTCACCGAAAGTTGGATTTCCGCACAAAAACGAGATACCAGACCAGTTCTGCTGAAAACAGCGTTAGTCCGTGTTAGTTGCATCCAAAATACACAAATTAGAGGCAAAACAATAGCAAAAGTGTTCGGGAAAGTGGATACGTTTTGGACGTATCAAGCTCTTATGTGCAATATTGATGAAATTACGAAATAAATCCCTATTTGTGATACTTGTTGCCTTTCTCAAAACATTCCAACTAGCTTTATTTCCCTTATTGTTAGTTGTGATGTTTTTGAGATTTTCTTGGTTAAAGCTCATTCATATACCATAAGTGAAAATTGGAGCCATAGGCTATATATGCTTTTTAAGCAAACATCCTTTGGTATATTTTATGACTTCATCTTGGATATCTTGTCTTATTTATTTTATTAACCTCTTGTGTGTGTATGTTTCTTTATGGATCACATTGTCCACTTTAGAAACTTATATACATGAGAGCGTTAATCCACCACCTTGATATCCTTGTTCTTTGCCGACCATCTTTTTATCCTTTTGTTTTTAGTGGTGTTGGTAAAGAAGATTTATGAGTGCTTGGTTTATTTGTTTTTCTTCATGCACTCATATCTCGTAATTGTTGGACTCAAGTTGTTCTTGATAAGCATATTCTGTTTATCTTGGTTGTGTTCTAAATGACATAGAAGGAGTGAGGATTCCATGTTTGTGCATATTGTATTCCAATGCAAACATTATAAATTATGCTCGAACCTTGGGGAGCTTCCTTATTTTATTTAGAGCACTATATCTCTCTTATCATGATATCTTTGTTTGTCCAATTTGATCTTTGATTTCTTGCTTTATTTGTTAAAGCTTTCTTCATCATGTTATCTTTATGCAATCTTTGATCCTCAATATAGTTTGACTTCCTTCAAGTATTCGTCATTGGATATGTAATCTGATTCCACTCAAATTATAAGAAGTGCACACCTTGGGGAGGAACTCACACTATATTGGCTTTCTAATTTTTTCACCCATTTCGGCACTTGATGCCAATGGGGGAGAAGTTTAGAGGGTTCAAGGGAATGGTTTTATACTTAAGTTTAGTTTGTGCTTAAGTGTTTTGCCTCTCATGCATTCCATATTTATATTTCTTGCATGGTTGTATATATATATAGTGGAAACTATCCCGAAGGTTAATCTTGACAATGTATGCAATGAATTCATGTTCATCACACGTGCATACATTGTGGGGGATTTTGCTCTATATATGTTGGTTCTACTCATATCCCTTGCATTAGTTGTAGTTGTGTGAGTAGAGCTGGTTTTGATATGGGCTAGTAGCTTTGTGTTACTTGACCATATCAAATACAACCTCTTGTATACAACTTATTCTCGATAAGTTGCGTACTTGTTTCTTATATTCATTATATAAACCCTCTTATTGTGGTTGTCATAAATTACCAAAATGGGGGAGATTGTAAGGGTATATTGCCCCTATGTGTGGTTTTGGTAATTAGTGACAACCCTTATGGACTAAGTTTTTCATTGAGTTTATATGAAGGAATATTCCATAGGTACTACTTGTATTCCATGTGTTGAATTCAAGTATGGATGCCATGAAGATAAAGATATACCTTGTGTATTGGCATCAAGATCATCGATTTGAAGATATATATGTGATATGATCAAGAAGAAGAAATGAAGATGGAGTTCTTATGTGGAACTCAATATTAGCCATGCTCTAGCTTATGCGATAAGCAATGAATGATCAAAATCTTGAGTGCTTGATTCCAAGTGAAGAATTCAAGTTATGGCTCTAAGTCGGTGTCATGATAGTCTCATGAGTTGAGCTATGGTTGACGAAGATTTAGAGCATTCAAGCAAATGAAGAATTCTATATACACCTCAAGATAGTATGATAGATCATGAAAAGATACAAGGTTGACCAATACAAAGAGTGAAGAATAGATTCAACTTTGGTCAACACATGAAGCATGAAGAATGTACCACGAGAAGTCATGTGGTGTGGTAAGCCGTGTCAATCATGCTTTATGAACTAACCCATCATATATGTTCCCTTGTGTTGTCTATGTGGGTTAGGTATCTTTCCATGGGCATGCATCAAAAGTGAGATCTCATATAGCCCACGAGAGGATGGCGTCAAGTGGTGATCGTCATCAAGGTTGAGTTGGGCAAGTTCAAGATTGAGCATCTCAAGAGGATCATATGCTTGAAGCTTGCCGTCCATTTTGGTGATAATGGACATGTGAAGATGTGCATCAATGGAGCTTTCCCATCATGGTGTATGGGGGAGCATTTGTGAGTCTTCACGAAGCAACAATGATCAAGTGAGGCATTCCGGCTTGAGTGGAGCTTGAAGAGCTATCATCGAGATCAAGCGGGATGCGCAAGGCAAAGGTATGGCCTTGCTAGGTTTTCCTTTTACCGGTCTCAAGGTGTTGTTGGGAGACCGGGTTATAGGATACATAGCCGCACTATCAAGAGGGGCTTTCGGTTGGGTAACTTGATCACATCGTCTTAGGAAGCTCAACCCTTTGCATGCTTTGCATTCCATAAATCTTGTTGCTTCTTGGTGTTTCTCTGTGTGAGGTTCTTGAGCTTGTTGCTAGCTTTACAACAAGCCCAAGTTCATCGAAAACGGAATCCATATGCATCTTCTATTGCGGTTTCAAGCTTGGAGGTTTTACCGGTGTCTCTTTTATAGATAGGTCAAATCATTCATCTTGTGGTTTATACTCTGTGGTTGGACAATGATGTTTCTATGCATAAAGTTGTTCTGATTCCAACAAGCCCAAGATCATCGAAATCGGAGTTCGGACGCAAAAGTTATCATAGTTTTTGTAAAACATGTTTTCATGATTGGCCCGCTGCCTCGTCCGGCGTGATCGGCCGTCCCACCGGATGCCCAGTTTCAACCAGCCCCTGGACTGGTGCCAACCGGGGCATGTCAAGTATGTCAACAGAACGAAACCGGTCGTGGTCCGGTCTCAGGCCCGGTCTGGACCGGGCTGGTCCGGTCATACGCTCGGTCGGACAGGATCTCACGCCAGGCATCCCGGTGCCTGGCCCGGTCGACCAGCTCTCACGCCAGGCGTCCCAGTGCCTGGCCCGGTTGACCAGGCTGCTGACCTGGCTGCACGAAAAACTCCCAGATCAGCCCCAAACGGTCATATTTCGTTTGGCTATAAAAGGGGCTTCTTCCCCCAACAGTTTTCTAGGGTTCTAGAGCACGTTTTTGACCACCATTGTTGAACCTCTTGAGCTTGCTTCCTCTCCCTTCCCTCCTATGATTCTTGCTCATTCTTGATGGATCTAAGAGAGGAGATCTAGATCTACAACCTCCACCAATCCATTTCTCCTCTAAGTGAGGGGAGCTCTTGGGATCTAGATCTTGGAGTCATTTGTTGATTTCCTCCTTTGTTATTCCTCTCTAATCTCATCCTAGCATTTGTTGCCTTGGTGGGATTTGAGTGTGAAGGATTTGAACACCTCTAGTGTTCTTGCTTTGCATCATTGCATAGTGTTGAGCTCTCCACCACGATTAGTTCGAGTGAGAGACCGTGAGTTTGTTACTCTTGGAGGGAGACCTCCTAGTTGGCTTGGCAGTTGGTGCTCTGATAATCTCTTCAAGGAAGATTGTGAAGAGGCCCGGGCTTCTCCTTCGTGGAGCTTGTGAAGTGGTTTTGGAGCTTGCCATCTCCGGAGTGGAGGAAAAGCTAACCATAAGGAAAGAGCCATTATCCTTCGTGGGTTTGGCTCGAAGAATAGGGTGAGCCTTTGTGGCGTTGGGGAATCCTTCGTGGGACCTCCACCCTCCAAACGCGACGTACCTTCTTGCAAAGGAAGGGAACACGGGAATACATCCTCGTCTCCGCGTGCCTCGGTTATTTCTATACCCGAGCTTTCTTTCCTTGTGATAGCCATCGTGCTTGAAGTACATATATCTTGCTATCACTTGTGCTACATATATCTTGTGCTATCTTGCTTAGCTCTAGTTGTTGTTGTTGCACTTAGTTGAGCCTAACATATTTAGGGTTTGTGCTTGTAGAATAAACATAGTTTAATTCCGCATTCTTACAAGCTAAATCCGTAAGAGTTTTTAAACGCCTATTCACCCCCCTCTCTAGGCAACATCTCTTCCTTTCAAAACCCATGGGTAATATTTTGTCCCATACCCGTACTCATATTGGGTTTTTACCCGACGGGTACGCGGTTCATGGGTACCCATTGCCATCCCTAGCTACGAGCCTACGAGGTGGCAATTCCTATTTCATGCCTAGTTGGTAGGTTGCATGCCTCTTGGCTCGCATCGGTCTTGTTTTTTTTTTTGCTTGTTTGGTTACCTGGTCGAGCCTGCGCTCTTGCACGAACCGCTTATCAAAGCACCTTCGGGCCAGACTCTGGAGGAACCGTCCAGTTCAACCGTTTCTAGCGAGCCACCTCCATTTTCACAGAACTGGAGAACCACGCGTCCTCGCAGAGCCACCGCGGGAGATGGCGGGAGCTCATGCGGGATGGCGAAATCTCCAAATTCTAGATGAAAAATTGGTGAATATACAACTACTGAAGCAAGCAGAGAGAATTGAACAACATGTAGGCTGATTGAGCTAACTAGCATGGAAGGGCGCGGCGGCACGCCGCGCCGACTATGTAATATGATGGTACTAATAATTTTAAGACCACATTTGAATTATAAATAGTGTGTTTTAAGATGGTTGGTAATGAAATATGATACATCATACATTAAAATTATGTGCATAAAACATACACCTTGAAGATCAAGTAATGGGATACACTAATAGCGGGAGGGCATAGGGAAGAGCGGTGAACACAGACACTACAACAGTAGACTTGCTAGTTTTAAAAATGCACGGTACATAATGTTCTAACTCCATGCTTTTAGCCACTCCCGTTTTCTCCGTGTGATAATATGTCTACAATCTTGATGTTGCATGTGTAAAGAAAATAGGCTTTCTTTGTTGTCCACTCCATAGCCGAGGAAGATGTGATGTCAGTGGTCCTCGCAGGCTTGTCTTTCCAGGCAAGAACCATGTCGAGGACTGATTTGTTGGCGGCACGGACTTGCCGATGAAGCTCTTCTAGAGCTTGATCTAGGCGACGCTGTCAAGCGAGAAGTGGGTCGAGGAGTGATATGTTGTTGGCGTCCAATGTACAGGTGGGACAAAAAGGCACGTCCTCTAAACATTTAACAGGCACAAAGAGGTTCTAGACAACTTGCAAAGTATGGGTCTGTTTGAATTTGAACCAAAGCTGGCCATACAAAAAAAAACAAAAAAAAACTTGGCATGGCCATGAAATCTAATTATTTTTTTGGTTGAACGCCGCAGTTTTGACTGACCCAGCTCTCCCTTAGTTAAAGTGTATTAATTTACACAATTCGTAGGCAAGTCCAGGACAGCCAATTATGTCGCCAAATAATTGGTAGTGCCAACAGCTGGCAGGGTGACTAACTTTGAAGATTGGCAAAACAGAACCTTACGTTCCATGTTGATATGGACTCAAAAATCAGATCCACATGAATTACCTAACTGGACTGACAGTAAACATAATGATGAACTGTCCACTAAAAAAAAAGCTTACGGCTGTTAAACCAACCTCCCTTTAGTTTTTAAACTGGAGAAGTGCTCGAGATCAAATTAGATCAATGCGAAACATGACTATTGATGAAACGAACTTAAACTATATTCTCTGTCCCTACACAAAATGTATAGTCAGAAACACTAAGTAAGATGGTGTATGCACTCTATTTTCATTCACATTTAACATTTTAAGTGACACAAGTCGGAAGTAATCAGAAGGATATATTAGAGTGAGATGTAACATATTTGTAGGCATCAACATAAATAAGAATTGTGGTGCTAACATGTATCCTTTTAGATTCTCCTCACATGTCTACGACACTGGCACTGATAAATTAATGCAGCACAAATAATATAGATCCTAGAGATTTAGATCCACATGAGTATCTTGCTCTCATAGTATGTAGAGCACTGCAGTTTTGTTGCTCACAATCTATAAGCTTATATATGCCTAGGCAACCGTACGCGCTCCAGGCAATGTAGAGTTTACAATAGTGAAAAGCAATTTTATTTACTTGAGCCCTAGCGTGACACTCTTACTAAAAATGGAAAATAGCGTTAAAACAGGAAATAGAGAAACTTTTTGCACATTGGTTCAGTGCAGATACACACAATATACGACAGTTGGTAATACACCTTGGAAACTTTTTTATCAATATGTGGTAAAACAATACACATGACAATGCACATCTTCCACGTATTTGGAGTAATAACAATAAGATCGGGAGCACCATGTGAACAAAATCTGATTGTGTATTGCTTTATCACATATTGATGTTTATGCATTTTGTAAAATAAATAAGTTTAAGGATTGGTGATCTTCTTGGCGGAAGATAATAATTTCAAGGGGAAAAGAAATACAGATAACATTCTTTATTTGCACTATTTGGCACAGGGAACACTAATACAAACTCATAGATTAAGTAGTTAATTATCCTTTTACCAATCTTCAATGTCTGAAACTCTGGCCTCAACTATTTAACATGATAGATAAACCATAAAGACACTTTGTTTGATGAAAGACAGCAATACTGTTTTCTAATTTCATCAAGAGCAGTAAACAGAATACAAGATTGAGATGATTACAATTGTCTTCACAGAGAGCATAAATGAAAAACCGAAAGCTAGTCCGCAACACCAGAAGAAGCACAAGAACAGAGGAGCTACATAGACATGAAATAAGAGTTGGGCATCCGACATCCCATTGAACAATTCAAAATAAGTTCTTAATCTTCCATCGTCATATAATTAACCAAGCCAAATAAGCGACTGTACCTTGACGCCTTAGCCTGAAATTGTATGTCTAACGGAAAAAAATCACTGGTATATAAACAAAGTTCGTCAGATTGATAGTTACAATGCCGAGCTACTGAGCCAATTGAACGACTATAACCTGACATCTCAGCTTGAAAGACTATGTCTAATACAAAAAAAAAAAAATCAACTGGTTTAGGAACATAAAGTTGGTCCCGTTGTCAGTCACAATACCGAGCTTCTAACAGGGTAAAAATAGCTAAACTAAATCTAACGCTGCAGATAGTTAAACAACATAGTTCAGCCAAAATGTAGTATCGTGAATGCTTTGATATCACATCTCAGCTCACAAATATTATTTTCTGCAGAAAGGGAAGAAGGTGGAAAATAATGTATATTAGCTTGTTCTACCATGCCATTTGCCTATCTTGTCAGACATATATGTGCTAATCACAAATACGGAAGGAGCACTTTATGTAAGAATCACTCTATACCTTGGGGTGGACAGCCTGTCCGCGACGCGGTAAGGGACAACAGAAGTCGACGATAATAAGCTTGTTGCCGGTGTTGGGCAGGAAACTGGTGAGGTTATGCTCGGACTTGGATTCCCCTCATGTTTGACTGCATCCACTTGTCCTCCGAATACTGTCTTCATGTCCCCCTTTCGAGAGGATCAAATCACCATTGATAACCTACAACAGAACCCCCAAATAATCTTTTCTAGGCTTCATAGTTATATGATCAAACGACTTTATGTGCGCAGATTTCTCTACATCAGAGAGAGAGAGAGAGAGGATCAGCAACACCAACCGTGTGTGAGAGAGGAGTGAGAAGCAATGCATGTGCTGTAGGGAAGGAGCACATCTGCTTCTGTATGCTGCAGCACTCATATACATCTACATTTTCTACACTCGGCAATTTCATCCATGCCAATCAGGTACAGTTGCAAATATGTCAACCATGGTAATTAAAGGGGCATACTTGGCTCCCTTGACAGTGTTT
This sequence comes from Lolium rigidum, assembly GCF_022539505.1. Lineage (NCBI taxonomy): Eukaryota > Viridiplantae > Streptophyta > Magnoliopsida > Poales > Poaceae > Lolium > Lolium rigidum. The sequence goes on from NC_061511.1 coordinate 264,946,678, forward strand.
GTTGCACTGCTGCTAGCGATAGACAGTATCGTCCCGAAAAAGGGAATGTTTTCAGTACTTGCAATTTGGACACGGCCCTTAGATGATAAGAAAGCTCATCAGTTTACTCTCGACCTGAAGATATACATTAAATTCTGATGCATGAGGTAAATAAAACTAAAATACCATCACGATTAAAACGTCCTTGATGATGGCCTATGTTACCAACTGTGTGCCGTGACCAATATCAGTGGCAAAGCAGCAAACTATCTCCAAGTAGTAACAAGAAAAGAAAATGTGGATGGACTCACAGTCCTATAGCAACGGCTGGAACATCTTCAAGTAGTCAATGTTCAGGTCGTTGTAAACCTGTGTTTGTTCCATATATGGTCAGGGACTGCAACAAACAGACACTTACTCTGGATTTTACTACATAATATGAACTTATTAAAAAAATGCAGTATCATTTTTGCTGGTTTCCAGAGCTTGTCACAAGGAAGGAGGCTTTGTTCATTAATTTGTAAGAAAGGTTATCAGCAATACACAAGAATTTAGTACATAAGAGAGAGAGCAAGGCATAACCGTGCAAAATCTGGAAACAACAAAGAAGTTGCCTCCTTGGCCTGTTGCGTGCGATGCTATTTTTGAAGCATGTGCCCATGGATATTTTGCATTGATACCACCAGCCTCAGCCTCTATATTATCAACAACGATGTTGCTTGCGTCTCACTCCTTGGACAGCGTATGAGAAAAATCATGAGCAAATTAACAGTCAGACGATGCCAGGCGGCAGCAAAGCAAGCAACTGTAGAAAAGCACGCAGCGGCAGCAGAGCTAGGTAGGAGGATAGGAAGTAAGACAGGAGAAAGCAGGACGGGATCGAAATTACCTTGTTGCTCGCGACGGGCGACGGCGGAGGCAGCTCTAAACGATGGGGAAGGGCGAATCCAGGCCAAGGATGGCTATTTGCCGGAGTGTATTAATAGAAGCCGGAGCAATGAATAAAATAACTGAAATTACTATCTAGCAGATAAACATATGTACGAGTTAAATATCTTTTTTTAAACATATTAACATACCTCAATTAGTAGGCCAAAAACTACAGAAAACTAATTTTGAAGAGATAATCACATAACATTAGGCTTTAAGCCTTGCCACATGATGACATACCTTGTTTCCACCCAACCTCACAATCGTCGTAATGTACTGTTTTACCTTGCAGAAACCTTGGTTGCTTACCGTTAATACTGAAAGTTTGTTAATGATACTGTTTTATCTTGCAGAAACCTGGGTTGCTTACCGTTAATACTAAAAGTTTGTTACTAATTATGTGTGAAGCGAGGAAGGGAAGGAGGCCCATCTAACGACTGTTTTTTTTAAATTGCAGTACATATACAGTAGCAGTAAAACTGCAGAGGAGCCATGATCAATATTTAGCGGGCTAAACATTCATAGCACTAGAGAGCAATAAAGAGAACATATATGAAAAATCTTTACAATAAAGAAAGATGCACACTCCATCTTTACTTTTTTCATCCTTGAGATTGAATCTGTGTAATATCCCAAACTGAATAATTTGAAGCCAAGGACATCACTAATTTAATGGCAAGCTGGAAACCAAAAGTAACAAACTGAAAGAGGATGAATACTCATATAGACGGTAGTAAAATAGTAAGGAGTTAAATAGATTGAGATAAGATCATAAGAGGCTAGGCCAGCAAAGAGACAAACCTGAAGACAGATAACTCCCTAACCAGGAAGACAGTGTGAACCAGGAGATGGCCAACCTAAACTTATATAATTTGTCCAATATTTCAATATTTGTTTTCCGGATGGTTTGACATATCTGTGACAAAGGCTCTTTGCATTGTTGGAAAAAGCAGAATATATTACTTAATTGCAGAAAAGACGGAAATACTGAATTTAGCTACTGAGATCAAAGACATGCGTTTTCCTTCCCTTTTCCATTGGTTAGTTTTAGTGAAGACTTAAAGAAAAATGCAAACCGAATGGAAAGATTCTAGGTAGGCATATTGCAAATATCTTTCAAATCAACTTTAATCTAGATAAGATACATAATCATTTACACAGATGATTGGATGTGTGAACTGAATATTAGAATTATATAGCATAAAAAGGAGAAATATGGAAGCGGTCCTCACAAAAAGAGACATGCTTACCTTCTTTTGAAGAAAATGCAAAGGTGAATAGGGGTTGTTCTATTCTACCCATCTGACTCTTTGTAGTTTTCATCCAAAACTAAAGATCGCAGTAGGTACAAAGAAAAGAAATGGACAAATTGTTGTAAAAGCAACTGAGGCAATGGAATTGGGATTATATAGACCAGAATGAGCCGTTTAGAAGGCAAGTGCTTACAAATTAGTGACTAAAGAAAAAAGGCCACTTACCTCCATGTCATGACTTAGTTTAATACCACATATTTACGTATATTTTTGTGTGCATCTAATGTGCACATCAAACCAACCACAAATCCTTTCCTCGTAATGGATGCTTCAAATCATCAATGAAATAGGAAACTTAAGTACATGAAGACCAAATAAAGTTGTAGAAGAACAGAGCTACAATGCTATATCTCTGCACAGCTCCTACTAACGCGCAGAGCCAAAACTTACATGCTTCTTCAGAAGTGCAGGCAAGAAACGCTTCAAGTAACATTGTGGAGTACATTTCCTAGGACACACATTTTATATGGGCTTAATTGTCTGTGAGCTTTCATAAGCAATACTACTGAGATGTGTAATTTAGCCACTGGATGACTGGAACCATGTTTAAGTCTAATGGAGAAGAAATAAAATGTCAAGTTACAAGTCATACTACCTATTTCCTTGGCACGTCATAAACAAGAACAATTTACATTTCTGCACCAAGTAATGATGCACGAATATCTCCTATTTCCCTTTTTATGAGCTGCATACTAAAATTGCATGAATGATTGGTGATACCACCACACTCGTGACATATGGTATATAGTAACAAATTTGCCAAGTTGTTAGAAATCCTACATTTATCTGATATATAGTTTTTCTTTTCTATGTCACCAATGCTCAGCTTGCTCTGAACTTTTAACCATTTGTGTTTGCCTAGGACTGCAACATTTACATCACCGGAGCTGCAGAAACTGACGGCCTATTCACAGACAAGAAACTAAACCCGTGTAACATGCTAGCGACAAAATAGCAGGAAATCTTTTTAGAACGCTATAGTATAAGATGAGAACATTTTGGCATTAAGGGAAATATTAGTGAATTGTGCTACTGTAACAACAAAACAGAATTTCGCGCAAAATAAAACATGTGAGATTGAATATGGCAACTAAAATGGCCAGAAAGAAAAACACGAAGCACATTCCCATGAACTACGGGCAAGGAAGCAGATACTACAAGCTCTTCACGAAACTACTGGACAAGCAAACTGAGTCCACCCTTATTGGGCTAGAGGGTAGAGGAGAGGCTGTACAGCTCCAGTGCAAGATCTATGTACACCAGAGGCTGCACATCTATCTAGCTAGTCTGGATGGGTCAAAGTTCATCAGTTGCTACCACATAAAACACTTGTATTTAAAGTCAGGTCTGCATAACTTAACTCTCTTTCAGCTGGAAAATCTATACCTAATAATAAAGGAGCTAAGGTTTCTGCCAAAAAGTTTCGTCAATGCTTTTTTTTGGACCGTTTTGCCCTCCCACCCCACAGCAAATAACCCACCACCGCCACGGGTAAGTGAAAAACGTTTCGATTCTGTTCTCGTTCCGCACCTGTGGTGACTTGGTCCGACATTTGTATTTCCAATCCTACCCCTGAATTGCTAGCGCCAATCAGAAAATATTACAGGATTTGCCACCGATAAGTCAAAATAAAGATTCATTGCTGAAAAACGGTTCGATCGTCGATGTGAAGGCTTCGTCTGTGGGGCTCCGAACTGTCCGCTCATACATACCTGGGCCATGTGGCTGTGTTGATGGGCCTGATTCCAAAGCACGCGAGTGCAAATTCATTGTCACCGTCCCATCCAAAGGCTGCATGATACGATGGATATTTTGTGCTCGAAATAATCCCACATCGCTAAATTCAACCGACTCCGTCTGGTTTAAATAGGTTAGTTTTCTGGAATCTGCAAGCCGTCCCCGAGAACAAATAGCCGCAGTTTGGTCCAAGATGTGATGTTGTCAGAGAGTGAGGAAGGAAGGTCTGCGGGCCGAGACAGAGACCAGAGAACAACAGAAGGAAGTCTCAGACGATTTTGGGAAAAGAGGGAGATGCATAGAAGAGCGGAAGGGGAATTCCTGGAAATCTCGGGGTCTGGAGCGAGTTTGAGCGGATATGTCTGGCCCGGGCCTCCAGCTAGGTGGAAACGTCGAACCCGCCCCAGGCTATGCCCGCGCTAGCGGCCGGATGAGGAGGAGACCGGCTTGGCAATGAGGACGCCCTAGGCGACGCGCACACAGAGGAGAAGTTGGTGGCGTTTCTCACGGAAGAGCTGTGCGAGGGCACGAGCGATTTGCCTATGTGGCCAAGCAAATCCAGGGGGCACAGTAGGAGAACGCCCGCAGAAGAGCACAGCTTGGTTGGCGGCGTGCGACCGAGCGCCCGGCCAAGACGACGGACCCGGAGCATGGCCGCTCACCGCGTAGCGAGAGGAGAGACTCTCGTGTGGCGGCGCTGAGAAAAGACAATCTAGCTGGGGCATTTTCTTCTTATTTTTTCTTTCTTTTTTCCACTGATTTATAGAAAAACAAAAGGAAGGAAGAAAGAAAAGGGGGTTTGAGGAAAAATAAAAGGACATATATTTTCGGTTTTTCTGCAAAACTTCGTGACAGATTTTAAAAGTGCTTCAAATATCCAAAACAATATTATTATTTTAGTTTTATTTAAGATATGAATAAGGAAGAGGGGTTTATAAAACACAGTATAACAAAATAGGGTTTGCAAATTTTAATAGGAATTTTAAATGCATGTAAAAACATGCAATGCAATGATGGAATGACTTCATAATGATGTAAAAAAAAATCACAACCAAATCTAATTAGGGTATTAACCGAATTGTTATAGTGATATACGTAAAAAATGATTGTACGATGTAAGACCCACAAAGTAAATGTACGATAATTTAACACTTCATCATTGTGTTCGGTATAACAAAATAGGGTTTGAGGATAAAGGCATACATTCATGTAAATTTTGAGTTGTAAAGATGTTTTTTTCTTCTAAATTTTGGAGCGATTAGCAAAATATTATGCTTGTACTAATTATAAATTCACTCGAATTGATATCTTAAAAAAAATTCAGAATGGGGCACACCAATATAACCAGTTTGCGGTATTACAAGTCAGTGCAAAGGTTCGGTCTAGAATCTAATCCTATTAGGTACAAATTATGTAAATATGAGAAAATGTGACGATGATGACAAAGAGAAGAAATGTCAACAATGATAATCCTTTTACATCGTTTGATTATTTGTTCAACCGGTGCAACGCACGGGCACTTTTGCTAGTAACCCAAATAATCCGAAAGAATCTCCTCCAGCTCAGAATCCTCCTGCTTGACCAAAGAAACGCCATCAGCCTTGGTGTCAACCACTTCCCCTGTTGCAGCAGGTTCATCTTCAGGAATCATTTCTTCTCTGACAGTGTGCCTTTTGAGGGTTTAAGTTCAGATAGAATGTATCATATCAACTGTGGATGTCTCCTTCCAAAAACTGGTACCTTCCTGGGAGAAAATCTTTGTGCTTATGGTATATCCCTTTCCTTGAAAAAAGAGATATCAACTGGGAAATAGTTGAAGCTTCAAGCGACATGCTTTTCCCATCAAGTATGGACATATAATTTATGGCCCTGACTATTTCATCTTTTTGAAATAACTTTCTGATGATAATATTTAACATACGCGAGTCGGAAGCACAACCACTTGTCTCCATTGATGAATATATACTGTCAGCTTCTTCTGCCAACCCTTTTTCTATAAGGTTTGACATCATCGTAGTGTAGGTTACAACATTACGTGCCAATCCCTTGGTTGGTATTGCAGCAAACAAATTCTTAGCTTGCTCTATTCTCCCAACATTAAACATTGCATCAATTATAATAGTGAGAGTTATAATATCAAACTTAAGGTTCATTGCTCGCAATTTCTCAAACAACATTATTGCTTCATCTGCACAACCATTTTTGCAAAGCCCACTGAGAATTATATTGTATGTACGAATGGACAATCTCACTCCACTTTTGACCATCTCATGGAACTTTTCCTTTGCAGCAACGGTTCTACCAGCCTTAAATAACCCATCCATTATGATGTTATAAGTAAGAGTATCCGGTTTAGCTGCCATACCTGACATTTCTCTGAATAGAGTCAATGCAGCATCCAACATTCCAGCTTTAAAGTATCCATCAATAAGTGTATTGTACGTAATTGCATTAGGCTCAATGCCAACCGATACCATATCATCACATACTCTGGATGCTTTCTGCATCTTGCCAACTAAGCAGTATCCATCAATCAGTGAATTGAATGTGATAACATCGGGCTTCTCACCTATATGTTTCATAAAGTCAAAGATATCTTGTGCATCTGCTGCCCTTCCTTCTTTGCATAGGTTGTTTATTATCGAGTTAAAGAACACGACGCCAGGACAACGGATGCCTTTTCCCATCATTTCATGAACCAATTCTTTAGCCCTCACTAAATCACCATGTGTACAATAACCCTGAACAAGGCACCCATAAGTCTGTACATTCGGTTGTACCCCAATATTAATCATCTGGTTGAATTGTTGAATAGCATCATTCATCCTACCCTTTCTGCAAAATGCATCTATCATGGATGCATAGGTTACAGCATTCGGTTTCACTCCCTGTTTCTGTATGTCTTGAAAGATAAGAAAGGCCTCATCCACCAATCCACACTTGGCATGTGCATTGATCAATATGTTGAAAACATATAGGTCAGGTACAATACCTTCTCCTACCATCAAGTTGTAAAGATTATTCATATCAACAAGGCATCCTTCTGTAGCGTACCCATGAAGCATGGTAGAGTATGCCACGACATTAGGTTTGAGACCCTTGGCAACCGCGCAATCCAGAATTTGTCTAGCTTCTTTGCTTCTTCCACGCTTGCACAACACATCAATCATGGAGCTATATGTCATGACATCAGGAACAACGCCATGCTGTACCATTTCATGGAATAGGTTGCTTGCTGTGCTGAATTTACCCTCCTTTAAGAATCCATGGATGACCGTGGTATATGACACCACGTTAGGGGAGCAGCCACCTTCTTGTTTCGCCATCATCAGAAGCAGGTCGAGCGCACGCTGGCTCCTGCTATCATCACATAAACCCTTGATAACCGTGTTGTATGAGAAGGCATCAGGCACGCAGCCCAGATGCGGCATCCTGTGAAGCAGCACGTCCACAGCCTCGTCTGTCCGCTTTGCGTGGCAGAGGACCTTGAGGAGGGTGTTGACGAGAACGGTGTCTGCCTTGAGGCACGCCCTGAGGAAGCGGCCGAAGAAGGCGAGCGCTAGGTCTGGCTGCCCCGCGCGGCAGCAGCAGTCGAGCAGGATGCTGTACGTCCAGACTGTGGGCGGCGCCACCAGGGGCATGCGGTCGAAGAGGGCGACGGCGAGCGAGAGGCCGTCGCTGCAGGCGCGGGAGGCCGGCGCGCGGGCGACGGCGGCGAGGAAGCCGTTCAGGGCGCGCTCGGGGACCGGAGAGGCCTGCCGCAGCAATTCGTCGAACAGGTGGTGTGCATCCTCTGGGCTTAGCGTCCCGGAACGGACGCGCTCCGTGGCGGCGGCAAGGGCGACGTGGGGAGCTCGGCGTGAGGGCGGCGAGGTGGAAGTGGAGGAGGAGCGCCGGAGGAGGGACACCGGAGCGGCCGAGTTGAGGCGAGTCATGGGTTTCGGCCGAGTTGAGCAGAAATTGGATCTCTGCGATGGGGCGTGTACCCAGATGATGTAACGTACCAGTATCTCTTTATTGTGGACGTGTGTATGTGTTTAACGTGTCTGTAATTTTACGTGAAGAAAAACATATGTTGTGACTTACGGAAAAAACAAAGAATGTTGTAAAAAAAATGTTAGAGCAGCTAATTTGGTTTTTCCAAGGTCTCCTTCTCCTGAAGTTTCTTTTGTGAGAACGTAAAACATGTAGTCGTGCAAGAAATTTTAGCTTCTCTTTGACATTCCAAATGTTTTTTAGGCAGGGGCGTGTATAGCCAGGATCCATTTTGAATTTCCGTATTTATAAACATATGTCTCTTTCAAGTATGGTAGAAAATCCACCCTTTTCAGAGAACCAACCTCATGTTGGGTGGTTAGGAGGGTGGTTGTATCCCCAACCCACCAGAGTTAAAACCCCAGGTTTGACATCTGTGTGTCTCATAAAGGCGGAATATTTATCCACCCTTTTCAGTAGTCTAAACTAATGGAGCGAGATAAATACTACATGCAACTCAAGAACAAGTGGTACCTATCTCGAGATTTCAAATGCTTATCCTATTTGCACGATCAGACAAATCTCAGCAAATGAAATTCCCTTTGACAAATATTATTTACACTTTATTGTTCACTAAGGTAATTTTGATGAAGTATACTTCGAGGGACAACATTTGAGGGGGCAATGGCCACAGATGTTCAAATATGTAACTCATGGCAAATCTAGCGACTAAATAAGAGTGCAATCAATATTTTCATAGTCTAATGGAGTCTGGAATCATATTCTAGAAAATAGACAACCGTCATCCATAAGATAATTATTATCCAAAACAAGTGTCAATTTCAATAAAAAAATCCACGGAAAACTTTTACAAGAAAAACAAGGGTGGTCGCTATACATCAACCAGGACAAGACATTTCTGAACTCGGGTGTAGATGCTCCTGATTTAATAAAAAAATCGAAAATTAGCAAAAAAGTTCAAAAAATTCTAATTTTTTTGGACAATGAACATAAACAAGTGTCCTAACTGCTAAAATCTCTGAGAAAAAAAAATATATTGGTCTGTGCAAAAAAGATAAAATGTGGTGCTGTTTGGAACATCTAGATTTGTTTCTTACATCACTCTGCTTTATCTTTTTTTTCACATACCACTACATATGTCTTTTTTCCGGAGATTTTTGGTGTGCAGATAGAACACTTGTTCATGTTCATTGTCCAAAATTTCAGATTTTTTTGAATGTTTTTGCTATTTTTGATTTTTTATTAAATTAGGAGCATCTACACCCGAGTTCAGAAATGTCTTGTCCTATTTTTCCATGGATCTCATTTAGTTACTAGCTAAACATGTTTAAGAAATTTGCCTATCCCTGAAAAGGAAAAAAGGATCCATCCACAATAGATCCAGAGGCAATAATAATACATGATTGATTATTTATAACTACATGTTCATTGTTGCGGTTTATCTCTTTATTCTATATTTTTGTGGTTCTCAAATAGGAGAGTCCAAGAAATGCCCACAAGCACGTGTGTAGAGAGATAAACAACAAGTTGTTCCTATTCACGCTTCTAGGACTAGTTCATGTGTTGTTTGATGATCCTGCTTTTCTGATCTTGGGCATAGTTAATGTAACAACGATGCCAATAATAATGAGAGTAGAGTGTTAGCAGAATAAAGGTACTGGACCGATCCAATCTCTATGATATACTATGAGATGGTTTGTCACACGTTCTTAGTAGTATTATCAAGTTTTTATGTTATGTACAAGTCCTTAGACCATGAGAAAATCATGTGCCTTCATATTGGAAAATATGCTTTCAACTCATGAAATGTTGCATTGTAGATTGGAAATCGCTGCTCCTGACTCCTGTGTATGTACCACCATCCAATACTCTTGTCGCAATTTAGACTGGTAGTAAAAAATATATGGGTAATGGACTTGGTCTTACCCACATATGGGTATGTGCTAGCAAAATATGGGTAAGTACCTTTTTTTTGGAAGGGACCACACATTTCTAAGCTCTTGGAGCTGTTTTTATTTGCCCCCACCTAAAAAAACAGTTTTTAGGTATGGGGCAATATATGAGTAAGCTCTTGAAATTGCCTATATAGATGTTTTGGAGTTAGGGGAGTCACACGTTATCACCGTGTTTTTACTGGAAAGAGGCCCACTTACCATAAAGCAACATATATATAAGGTTTTGGCAAGCATTCGCTACATGTGCCGAGAGATCTAGGCGCTCCCTTTGGAGGACCATAATGACAAGATCTCTTGTATCTGGAGACCTCCATCCGCTCGGTTTATTGCAGGCTATTGTAGGGTGCAGCGGTCACACACTTCAAGGAGGTTTGGCGGACCAGAGTCCCGCCTAAGATCAATGTGTTCCTCTGGCAGCTCATTAGTGAACAGGTGTCAAAGCGTCATGGCCCTTCAAATAACCTTTGCTCTTTATGTGGGGAGGTCGAGAACTGCAACCATATCTTCTTCTCTTGTCCCATGGCCAGTTTTATGTGGGCAGTGGTTCAGGAACTCCTACATTGTGATTGGAACCCGGTATGGGCCGACGAGTTCATCACCCTTGCGCAGGGTATGCTGGGGCCCCTTCGTAGATTAGTTTGGTTCACCTTTGCAGTCCTTTGCTGGTCTCTTTGGAATATTAGGAATAAGTTAACTATTGAAGGGAAACTGATCGGCAACACGGTTGAGGCTTTCTTTCATATGTTGCTTCATATGTAGTCGTGGAGGATTCTGATCAGATAGAGGGACAAGGCGCTGCTGGACGTGGGCACGTGGCGTTGAATGAGGTCAGGAGGTTTCACACGAGGACTAGATTTGAGGCTTAGATAGCTTATTCGACCCGCTTCAGGGCTTATGTATCATCTTTTCTGCGCTACTATCTGCTCCGGGTGCAGATCCTTTTTTTTCGAAATGGGTGCAGATCCTGAACTTGTCTTTGTGATTTTTGTAGGCGCTGTGATAGCATTGACGTGAGTGTGTGTTGTAAAACCTTGATGATCGGTGGTGTTGCTTTATATATAAAGCTGGGTCATGAGACCTTCTCTTTATAAGTAATGTATTCTCTCTGAAAAGTAAACCTCGTACCTCTATTTTTTTTTAATAGTTTTGTGCAAGTTCCTATACCTTAAGCAAAGGGAGTGACCATAGTTCAGTCAAACTAAAAGTAGTATTTTTGAAGCTGACATTCTTAGACATTCAATCGATTTCTTTTGCAGGTATACCTGCACTATTTCATATCAGATGGTTCTTATCATTCCACGGTCGTCTAAGAAATTAGCAATACAGTGTTTACAAACTACTCTTTCAGTTTAATAATACGTTGCGCATAAATTTAGCCAAAATTCAGAGGATGTGAACTTGGACCAAATGTATATAAAAAATTACAAAGTTCTACAATATCAAAATGACACCAATAGATTCACTATAAGATGTATTTCCATAATATGTTTATTAAATACTAGGAAACATGCCCATGCGTTGCAACGGGAGAGACAAATCTTCATTACAAACTGAGTTGTTCTTGATAAAGCCGCGACATACACAAAACAATTTAACTTTAGTGTGTCCAACGCACCATCCACTGGCTTCTCTGTGAGCCAACCGCGTGTGTTAGCGCCAGCAAAGCCATATATTTTCGTAGCCACGCCACTCCACTATGCGACCAACTTCGCATCCTTTTTCCAGAGTAAAGTAAGCTGAAGAAGATGAATACATCATTGTGGCAACGAATTATTGACAACTACTTTTTACCTATAACTTTATGCTAGACCATACCTCGGCGGCGAGCATGAAATTGCCAATAAATTTTCTTTACCTACAATTTTATGACCGAGAAGAAAAAATTAGATAGACTTGTTCACACACTCTAGTTAAAAAATTTAACTGGTGACATATCACGTGCTCACTTCCACCAAATAGTTGGTGTAGTGGCAATGGCGCTACCTCACTACTTTTTACCTTCAACTTTATGCCAGACCATACGTCGGCGGCTAGCATGAAATTATCAATAAATTTTCTTTACTTGCAACTGTATAACCGAGAAGAAAAATTAGATAGACTTTTTCACCCGCTGTACGGGTGATATATCACGTGCTCCGCTCCCAAACTGTTTGTGGCAGTGGCATTTCATCAGCACCTATTTAGCATCACTTTGAAGGGCACCTAAACCAAGCAACAATTTGATATACATGTTCTCAAACCACCCACTCATACATGTTACAACGGAATAACAAATCTTTACTAACAATTAGAACTCTGAATCAAATGCAGTAAACCCTCTTGCCTAGGTAAAATAGAAATTGTTTGACAGCAATACAACATACATGCATGTATCAATCAACAAGCTGCAAATGCAAGATACTGACAAAAAAATGTGCTACTTCAGAAGAAACAACTGTGAATCTACGAGCATAGCTTTAAGGATAAGTAGGTTCCTAGGAAACCTCTGTGAGAAGCAAATCGTGCCCAACGTTTATCCTATCCTTCGTAGCATAATTAGGCTCCTTTGTTCTAGCATCATAGTGCTTATAAGATCAACACATTTAGGATCTTGCATGCCCAGAACAGCTGACATCAGAAACACCACAATAACAACAGATTGGGGCCAGGAGTATGGTGCTACACGTCCGGAGCAGAAACTAAAGACGGCAAGGCCGGAGCAACAGTCACCGGGTTCCACGACACGGCATGCAGACCGAGCAAGTCGCCATCGCGCGTTGAGGCCATGGAGCTAAAGTTGTTGCTGACGTAGATGACAGGACGGGTTCTGACATCTTCCTTGGCCAGACGCTCCCTTGATGTGGCTTTTTTTTGCGGGTACCTTGACGTGTTCATGGCCGTGTTCACCTCGACGTCTGCCGTCACACCATGCTCGGCTGTGAAGTCGACCATCCACTGCATCTCCTTGATGCTTGACATGCGGATCCCAGCAAAAGTCTAGCCGCATTTTCGATCACATATCGCTCATGAAGGTCAAATATAGAAGAAATCACCAAATCTTGCTCTTGGGGTCTGAGGAGCGCGAGCTACAGGTGCACGACGGTGCCGGTGCACATCGTGGTAACGTTGCCATGCATGGTGCTCGCATCTCGGCGGTGTCGGCGCCGAGCCTATCCACACCGCCTCCTCTTGTTCAACGGCGACATGCTGATCACGTAATGTCTTGAGGAGGATCGGATTGAGCAAGCTTCTCGGCGTCAAGCGACCGTCGATCTGGCGCCGGCGTGCTTTGGTCGCGTCCTCCACTCGCGCGCTCACCGCACCTCATGGGCACCACGCGTCCACGCGGGCATGCTGCCTCTGGTCACCACTTCTTCGGCACCGTCCGACCACACCTTGGACCCAGCGCTCGGCCGGCAGCAGAACGGCGACAATTCCAGGAGCGGCGGCGATTGTCCTCGACTCCTCATTGATAGGAGTAGGCATATATATAGTGCAGGGATTGTGGATCGGTTTCCCAAACGAATCAGATTACAATTACAATTACACTATTACAGTACATAACAACGTAAGAAAGGCTAACTATATCTCATGAGAGGTGCGTACTCTATTCAAAGTCCGTAATTGGAGGATAAGACGGTAGCATACGATTGATCAGTTTCCTTTTATTGAAGGAAACGATCGATCAGCGACATGTGAGGCAGAGTCCAGCACGGACTGGCCGGAGCCGTGGTTGCCGATTTGCCGTATGTCCGTATGGATCCATACCTTCCACTAAGGCATATCCTACCTTTTGGTACAAACGGAAGACATATCCTACCTTTTGGTACACACGAACGAAAGCGTAAAGTATGATGGACCAAAGCGCATTACGACGGACGAAACCAAGGAAACGTTAGCTCATTTATTATTAGGTATAGATATAGATTGTTATAACCGATATTCCCTTCTACACATTTGGACAAACTTAGTACTACCTCCGTTTCATTAAATAAGGCGCACACGCATTTCGAAACGAACTTTGATCGAAAAAATTGAACAACAAAATTTTGATTATATTATATGTAATTAGTATCATTGGATTTTTATTGAAAAACACTTTCTAATGATACTAATTTTATACCAATAATTTTTATATATTTGGAGTAATTCTTGATCAAAGAAAAAAACACGAAAAAACAATGACGCCTTATATATTGAAATGGAGGGAGTATATGCTTTGTCCTTTAACTAAACTAGGACAAATGCCCGTGCGTTGCCACGGGATCGCAAAAAATTACTCACCAGTAAACAATTATTTCAGTCTATAAATGTGTGCGAAATATAAATAATATGGTTCCCGTTCATATATGAACTAAATTTCTGAGCAATGTATTTATGGACGAGGGAGTACTTTGTAAATGATACTACTCAGAGCCAGCACTTCAACCTTGTGTAGTCGATCAATGTAAAGCTGTGTAGTCAAATGCATGTACTTATGTGGATTTTTCATTAACTTTCCTTTGATTTCTCTTTGTATAGCTAAAAAAACTGTGTAGTCACTTGACTACATAGATCATGTGTGCCTCCGCCACTGATACTACTGTACTACGTTGCTTTTACCTGAAAGATGGTGCTCTTGCTCTTTTCTCAGTCTTAACACAGAGGAAAGGTTCGGTTCAACTTCTTTGATATGGAACGGAGGGAGCACCAATTTCATTCTCGCGTATGGATACTTAGTTACGCCTTGCACGGTGCTCGATAAATCCTTCCGTTTCCACCATCACCGGTCATCGATATATCTGTCCTCAAGCTAGGCGCAGGCAGGTAATTCGTCAGATCAAGTTGATCTGATCAAACCGCATCCGCTCCATTATGCACAGTGGTCACATGAACTAGCCACCACTTTCGCATCAGACATGCACTAACCGTTTGCAAGTAGTCCACCTGACCTGCAGTCCTATGATCTCCTACACCTGCAGACCGACTCACGCATCTCATCATCCAACAGGGCACCCGACGCAACGACCCGTCCAGTCGCATCGTACAACAGCCCTCGTACGGATCCAGTGTCAATGTGGGCGCCGACTGAGTGGACATCGGCTAACTGACATGCAGCTAGTGGAGGAGAACTGGAGCAGAGGGGGATACTTTAGCCACATACTTTGCGGCGTCGCACGCAAGTAGTTGTATTGGGCTAGTCGTGGATGACTACTTGACGTCGACTAGTAGATTGGTTGCAGACATGATGGAAGTTGTGGGTAGAAGTTGGCCCGAGCCGGCAGGAGTGCGGGCTGTGCGGTGGCACAAGGCCCATTTTTTCTGGGGGCCCAAAATTTTAGTATAGGTTTATATCTATATTCAGTGAAAAAAATAAAAAGTAAATGGGCTGTCTTTGTTGGGCTTATAGTCAATGAGAAAGGAAGGCACGAGAGCAAATCCATCCAGTCCAACTCCCACCGATCGATTGATTGGCGTCACGTCAGTTCGTCTCCCGTCCGGCTCCTGCGTATCGCGACTCCCACTCCCAGACGGCAGACGAACAGGCCCTGCAGACGAAGCGGCCGCCTCTCGCCTCGCGGCTCGGCCTTCCCTTTTCCCTCTGATTCTCTTCCAGCGACTGTTGTGGTTCTGCGGTTCTTTTCAGTCGATCAACCGAACAAGTGAGGCCCTCTACTGTCTACATCTTGCCCTCTCCAGTCTCCTCTCTCAATTTAAATCTCTCGTATATTTTTAGTGGTCTTTCCGTAGTAGTTGGCCCTGCCTAGGGCAGGAATTCTAAATTCATTTTGTGCATCTATTTTGTAGGAGTCAACATGATGGGAAAGCCTAAATCGGGTCATCAAAAACGTAAGGAAAAAGAGAAGAACGCGGAATTTCTTAAAACTCAAGAAGGGGCAATGGATAAGTTTGTTAGAAAGAAAGAAAAAGTGTCCTCAGGTAATCAGTCAGGTGATGTTGATTCCTCGAGTACTGCACTTGCTATTGTTCCTTACATTGATCCTAGAGATGGTCAGACCGAGAAAGATAACAATGTTGAGGTAGAGGAAGATCATATTAACTTGAATACACCACCTATTGAAGATGTTGATGATTCCTTTGAGTATGATATATTTGATCCAAGGCACTGGAATTCTCTTGTTCAGAAACAAATTGATATTTTAGCAGTAAAAGGTCCAAGAAGAGACAAATCAATTAAGAAAGATCCCAAAGATAGATATTCTAGAAGGTTTTCTGCGCTATGCTATACTAGATTTCTATCAAATGGGGAGGAACATGATAGGGATTGGCTTGTCTACTCTAAGGACCTCAATAGAGTCTTTTGCTTTGCTTGTAAATTATTTACAAAAGGGCAGCAAAAAGGTCAGTTGGCTAATGAAGGTTGTAATGATTGGACACATATTATGAATAGATTAAAAGAGCATGAGACAAGTGCATATCATGTTTTGAATATGACCAATTGGTATGAGTTGCGTAGTAGATTGGAAAAGCATCAGACTATTGATAAAGTCTGCTCAACGCCAACTTGAGAAAGAAAAGGAGCACTGGAGAAAGGTTTTATTCAGAATTGTTTGCATTGTGAAATTTCTTGCCAAGCATAATCTAGCCTTTCGTGGTACAAAGAGTAAACTATATGAAGATAGCAATGGTAATTTCTTGGGTTTGATTGAGATGTTGGCTGAATTTGATCCTACTATTCAAAGAGCATGTTCGTCGTATCACTAATGATGAAACTCATGTCCATTATCTTGATTTTAAAATTCAGAATGAGTTGCTATACTTGCTCGCTTTTTCTATTAAGTCTGAAATTATTAAGAAAATAAAGCGTGCAAAGTATTTCTCTATCATACTTGATTGTACCCCTGATGCGAGTCACCAAGAGAAAATGTCTTTAATTATAAGATATGTGGATTTATCTTCAACTCATGTTTCCATAGAAGAATCCTTTCTAGGATTTCTAGATGTAAATGATACAAGTGGGCAAGGACTTTTTGATGTGTTAGAGAATCAACTGAAGCTTCTTGATCTTGACATAAATGATGTGAGAGGACAAGGTTATGACAATGGGTCAAATATGAAAGGAAAGCATCAAGGGGTACAAAGGAAACTTTTGGATGTGAATCCTAGAGCTTTCTATTCTGCTTGTGGTTGCCATAGCCTCAATTTAACACTTTGTGATATGGCTAAGACTCGTGGTAGAGCTAAAGACTTCTTTGGAATCATCCAACGCATCTATACGACCTTTGCAAATTCTACTAAGAAGTGGCATATTCTGAAGGAAAACATATCAGGATGGACACTCAAGTCATTGTCTGCTACGCGTTGGGAGAGTCGTGTTGATAGTGTTAAATCTATCAGATTCCAATGCGCAGACATTCAAGAGGCTCTACTTCAGGTACAAAACTATTCTGATATAACATTTGTGTCATCTTTTGATATTTGGGTACTTCGGACTATAACATTTCAAACCCTTTCTTTTATTTCAGGTATCCGAAATTGATAAGGATCCATTGTTAAGCAGTCAGGCTTTAGGTTTGGCAAAAAAATGAACTTGGAGACTATAAATTTATAGTGGCAATAGTCATTTTATATGAGGTATTGCTTGTTGTTAATGTAGTAAGCAAAACTTTGCAAACAAAGGATAAGCTTATTGATGTTGCTATAGAGAAAGTGCAAGGTCTTATATCCTTTTTCGAGGGGCACAGGGAAACTAGTTTCTTACAAGCACTCGAGATAGCGAAAGGAATTGCACATGAGTTGGATATTGATGCAAAATTTCCTGAAAAGCGAGAAATAAAAAGAAAGAAACAGTTTGATGAGAACCCAGATGACACAAATGTTGCCACACGGTCTGCAGAGGAATCATTCCGAATCAACTGTTTTATGCCTCTTGTTGATCAAGAAATTTCGTCACTGAAAACCAGGTTTGAGCAATATGAAGGTTATCAGAAAATTTTTGGTTTCTTATTTACCTCTGAAAAAATACGGTCATTGGATAATGATAGTTTGAAATCTTCTTGTGATAATCTTGAGGCCGCCCTTAAGGAAAAAGAAACTGACAGTATAGCCAATGAAAACAGAAAATCTGACATTGATGCCAATGAACTCTATGTTGAGTTGAAGCTTCTTAGAGATTTCATTCCAAACGAAAATATGGGGCCTCTAAAGTTCTGAATTTTTTTACAGTGGCATGCTTGCTTTCCCAATGCAAGTATTGCATATAGAGTTGTGTTGACCAATCTGTGATTGTTGCATCAGCGAGAACGAAGCTTTTCTAAGCTGAAGCTATTGAAGTCCTATATGCGTACTACAATGACACAACGAGACTCAATGATTTGGCCACAATATCACTTGAGAGTGAAGTGTTGGAGAAGATTGGTTATGAGGATATTATTGAAGATTTTATTTCAAAGAACCCTCAGAGAATGATGTTGTTCAAATAAATATTATGCACCCGGGAGTTTAATAGGTATGCTTCTTGATATATGTAATTTCTATGCAATATACTGTGGCAATATGCGTTATAATTCTCGAATAGTCAAAATTTTCTAGTATTATAAGGCCTGGTTTAGAGTTTTCGCACAAGGCCCTAAATTTTGCCGGCTCGGCGTGACCTTGCCTGATACAGGAACATGAGTGCTCGTCCAAGAAAAGCTAGCGAGATGAGGGCATCTTCAGCGGGGCGATGCAGACGGACGCTCAGCGACCGTTACCGGAAATGGGTCTGGGGCCTGCTCCAGCGGGCGACGCAAAGTGACCGGCCGTCCGCGGAGACGCAAACCTGGCCCAGATATGCGCCAGGTTTGCGTCTCCATGGACGCTGCGCGGATGCACCGAGCGTCCTCCATTTCTTTCGCGGTCCCGCAAGTCAGGGACAGCGAAATCGACTGCTTCGATTTGCTTCTTTTCCCCCTTCTTTGCTGCCCTAGTGTGACGCCACCACCCCAGCCCCACCTGCCGCCGTCCCGCCGCAGCGCCGCAGTACTCGCCGTCGGCTCCGTTGTCGCCGCGCGGGAGAACATGATCGTACTCGGGCTTGGCTCCGCCGCGTACCTGTCGGCTTTTTTGGAGCCAAACGTTGCCGGTTGCGCCGTCCGGCCTCGCCGCCCACGACCTGTTCGGTCAATTGCGTCGGTAGGTTTCTTACTCGTATTTTCGGCGCTATTGTGCGCGGTCATTGATCCGCAGTTCGTACCCACGCAGATGGACATGTGGCAGATGTTGGACAAGTTCCGCGCGGAGGTCGTTGACTCCTCTTCCGACGAGGAGTCCGATCAGTCGACGCAGACATTGGCAACTACTGCGGCCTCCATGATCCACGAGTTCACCTCAAATCCGGGGCCAGAGCACCGGGGCTCTGTGAAGGGGCGCTCCAAAAACCTGTCGCGCGACAGAGTGGAATGGCAGGCCCGCCTCCACAAGGACTACTTCCACCTCACCAATCCGGTGTTCCCGGAAAAACTCTTCCGGCGCCGGTACAGGATGTCAAGGGACTTGTTCTTGGTCATTCTACGGGGCGTCAGAAACTATGACCCGTACTTCCAATGCAGGCCCGATGCAACAGGTGCGCTACGCTTCACCTCGTACCAAAAATGCTCCGCAGCTCATGCAAGGCAAAGCTCCCCGGGTGAGCTATGAGATCAATGGAAATGCATATGACAAATCATATTATCTTGCTGATGGCATCTACGTACCGTGACTGGGCCACATTGGTGAAGACTGTTCGTAATCCAAACTCCGAGAATACGAGGAGGTTTGCCAAGATGCAAGAGTCTTGCAGGAAAGATGTGGAGCGCGGATTTGGTGTGCTCCAAGCTCGGTAGGCAATTGTCCGACACCCGGCAAGAACATGGTCCCTGAAGACCATGCATGAGGTGATGACATGCTGCGTGATCATGCACAACATGATCGTTGAGAACGAGCGTCCTGATGGCCGCAACGAGAACCACTGGGAATTCCAAGGTGAGCTGGTGGCGCCACTTCCTGGAGCTTCATCTTGGCAGGACTATCTACATATCAATGTAGAAGTCACTAACGAGAACGTCTGCAAACAGCTGCAGACGGATCTGATTGAGCATCAGTGGACATTGGCTGGCCATGAAGATCATGCCTAGAGAAATACTATTTTATTTTCATGTAGACTTTTAAAAATTTAAATGTAATAAGTATGACTTCGTTGAATTCCTTATTTTGTTGTTTGGAAACTTCATAATTGATGCAAACGAGAAAATGTGTCGGACCGCTGGAGCCACCCCTAGGTGCAAACTGACGCGCGGGCAAAAATGGTCTGTCTTGCGTCCGCCGCACGACGCAAACGGACATTTCGGGTGCCCTGACGAAAACACGAAATGAAGAGATAACACTGCTACTTACCTAGCGTACGTCTCGACCTTCTTCCTGCCCAGGATATTTTCAGAATGATGATGATGATATGATGGTGGTGGCTCGAGAGATTAGACACACGGTATTTGGCTTTTGATCCTTCCCTTTTCAGATAGCTATCTAGCTCCAGAAATTGCTGTGTCGTGTGTACATGTCTCTGTTATATGCCTTAATGTTAAATTAGGAAGTGATCGGATTGGAAAAGACTATATTCATGGCTAGTGATGTATACCCACTCTTAATGGAAAATTAGTTTTCTAACATTTGTCCAATTTTGTTTTAGTGCATAGATACATACGAATCTAGCTACACAAATATGGGACTACTAATTTGTGTTGGAGGATAACATCACATATTTATCTAATACAAATCACTACGGGAAAATCAGGCGCTGCCGTGCAGCCAAACTTTGCCGTGAGCTGCTGCACGGCAAAGATTTCTTTGCCGTGCGTAGCAAGAAGAGCGCACAGCAACGAAAAAATGCACGGCAAAGTATGAGCGCAGCGCACGGCAAAGAAACATATCACGGCAAAGAAAGATATCGCGCACGGCAAAGAAATTTCTCACGGCAAAGAATGGGAGCAGCGCACGGCAAAGATTTTGGGACGGCAAAGTCCCTGCAAGCCGCACGGCAAAGAAAGAGCGCACGGCAAAGGCACTGGGCACTGCCGTGCAGCCAAACTTTGCCGTGCGAGACGGACTAAGTTGCACGGCAGAAGGTCCTTTGCCGTGCGCTTCTCCCTTTGCCGTGCGCCAATATACATTTTTTGTTTTTCTAACTATTTTATTTCATCTACTACTTATATTTATTTTGTTAATTAGTTTTTCTTTTTGATGACTATTTATTACACTATGTGAAATACAAAATTAGTCTCCATGCTCATCCCCCACATATATCGGGGTTCCGGTGCTCCGGCGGCCGTCCCCCTCCTTCCCCCCAAAACAGCGGGACGGCGGGTCTACCCCCTAGATTTCTCCGCGCGACGTTCCACCAATATACCTTTTCATAGTTTTAGGTTTGTTTAGTCCATGGACATATGGAAAACCATGTGTGGTACCCTTTGGCACAGTCTAGCCCCCGATATACCCGCGGCGGGACACTTCACCGTACACGTCCGGGAATGCGGTAAGTGTTATCGCCCGAAGGTGAGGAATGTCGGACCGGGGATCCATGCCATGCACCATTTGGTGAATTACACCTAGCATCACACTTTGAAACATATAATAGGTCCACATGCAAGGTTTGGTGGGGTTCCGGTGCTCCGGCGGTCGTTATCCCCCTCCTCCCCCCAAAACAGCGGAACGTGTGCCCCGGCGGGTCTACCCCCTAGATTTCTCCGCGCGAGGGTGCACCAATGTAACTTTTCATTCTTTTAGGTTTGTTTAGTACATATACACATGGAGAACCAAAGATTGGGACCCTTTGGCACATATACCAGCAGCTAGAGCCATTATCACACGATCGACGGTGTGCACTGGTCTCTTGGTTAAGGTTAGGTGTAGGGTTAGGGCTAGGGTTTAGGGGCTAGGGCTAGGGTTTAGGTTAAAGGGTAAGTATTTATGGTTAGGTATAGGTTTAGGGTTTAGGGTTAGGGTTAGGGTTTATGATGCATGGTTCTGCAGCTCCGGCGTCGTGGTTTAGGGATTTAGAGGGGTTTAGGGCTCGAAGCCTCCCCGGTTTAGGGTTTAGGGTTTAGGGGAGCTACTTTTGCACCATTAGACCTTGCACCACACTTTGACACATATCATAGGTCCACATGCAAGGTTTGGTGGGGTTCCGGTGCTCCGGCGGTCGTTATCCCCCTCCTCCCCCAAAACGAGTGGAACGTGTGCCCCGGCGGGTCTACCCCCCTAGATTTCTCCGCGCGAGGGTGCACCAATGTAACTTTTCATAGGTTTAGGTTTGTTTAGTCCATGGACATATGGAAAACCATGTGCGCTATGGAAGGAGGTACATGTTAATTTTTGGCACTTCGTTATCGCAATTTTGTCATTATCAAAATTATTATCACATACATATTGATGTTGTCGTTTCGTGGTGCAGCTCGTTCCAGTTTGAAGACCCGACGCAGAGACCGCCACATGGGTACTCGAACATCCTTGGGGGCCTACTTAGATTTTATTTCCCTGGGATAGTCGATCTCCCTACTGGTGGCTGCGGCGTAGCTTGGAGGTGGGCGCACTACAGCCTCGCGGAAGATCCTCTTGGCCGCGGCACCGCGGCGGATTTGGTTGTTGCCAAATTCTGGGTACGTGACTTTTGACTTCTTACCATTCATACACTCTCCTTGGTTCACAATAATTGCACTAATGCCCCTTGTTTTACCTATGTTGCAGAAATTCTTCAAGAGGGCCGAGGGCAAGGAGAATGCGTGCGATGATGTCCTACACCAGCTTGCAAGGAAGAGGGTGACCGGCATGCACTACGAGGCACGTGTTCAATGCGTCCGCGACCGGCACGCCGACCGCTTCGTCCACATGAGTAAGGAGGACGCTCGCGACACGCTCATGCGGCCGTGGCGATACTTGCAGGTATTTGCATTTATGTGTTATTGATTTCTTTATCGCCATGTAGTTTATTTTACCATAATGAGTTTATCTTGTGCATGTAGAACCCTCCTCAGTACGTCGGCAACGAAGATAGGTGCTTTCGTGCGATGGTCATGTGGTGGACATGCCCCCAGTACCTCAAGAAGCACGAGGAGGGCAAGATGAAGCGGGCAGAGATGCGAGGTGGATCGCATATCCAAGGCAGCATCCCCATCTCTCTTCACCTGCAGAAGGAGGTGAGCAAATTAATGGTTCCTTCATTCTTTGAATTCATGTTATATATTTGTTAACTCTCCAAGGGTGTGTCACTTCACTCAATTACATGTTCTCTTTTGCAGGAAGTCGTCAGGACAGGAGCGAAGCCTAACGTCTTTGCCGTGCTAAAGAAGATGAAGCAAAGGAAGACGCCTGATCCTGAGACGGGGTCCGTGTGGGTTAACCCGCAATCCGAGACCCGGTGCACGTCGTATGTCTCCAAGTTCAAGCAGAAGTACGGCGAGGAGGCCAATCCGAGAGGCCGAGGACTTTGACCCTGAGGTCGCGGTGCTTGCGGGAGAAGGCTTGAAGCATGGCCGCCTATGGTTTGGTGACGGGTGCGTCGACCCAGCGAGGGTTCCCTCTCTCCGCCAGATCCGTCGTGGTCGTAAGAGCGGCCAGCCTGAGGTAGAGCCCCGGCCACGGGCTTCGGATCTAGCTCTCGAGCGGTTACGGGTATGTTCTTCCTCGGGTCTCTACATTTCCTTTACATGCTTTCCATTGAAATGTTAATGACATCGCGGCAACACAACGTAGGAGGAGATGGCAGCGAAGGAGCACGCGGCCCAGGAGCACGCACGGAACATGGAGCGGCAGATTCGGAGTACCGGCGGCAGCGAGACACGGATGATGCAGCGGATGCAACATCAGCGAGCGAGATGATGCAGCAGCAGCGAGCACAGATGAGCTGGCTGATGAGCCAGACGGCTCTGTCTACTCCACCGGGGAGTCTTCCTCCTCCACCTTACTCCCTGCCGTGGATGCCGCCACCGCCCACTCAGACCCCGGGGACACCTATCACCGTCAACAACATGAACATCATCCGGAGCATGAACCGCGGTGAGTCCTCTTGTGCCCAACCCGCTACTTGTACTTGTTCAAGTGTTCAATATGCAAATGCAAATGCAAATGTTCATTCCATCAACCTTATAGATAATTATTCACAAGGCAATGACAATGAGGCCGGCGGAAGCGGAGGAGGACAATAAGGTTGATGGCATGGTCTTGATGGATTTGTGGACATTACACTTGTTATGGATTGTACTTGTACTTGATGTGTGTTGATGTATTTGTGGACATTGCACTTGTACTTGATGTATTTGTGGACATTGCACTTGTTATGCATAAACTATGTGTGCTCGATGTATTTGTGGTGTTGTTCATGTGTTTGGTGATGCTATGGTGAATATATATGTTGTATATGTTATATATATGTGAAATGCAATTTTGAAATGCAGGGATTAAAGAAAAACAGAAAAAAAATGAAAAACCAGGGCCTTTGCCGTGTGTATGCACACGGCAAAGGAGATTTGGTCACTTTGCCGTGTGCATACACACGGCAAAGGCGCCACGTGGCGCAAGCCTGTGCTCCTGGGAAGCCAGTGTGTGTCCCTGGAGAATCCTTTGCCGTGCGTGCTGGGGAGTGGACGCACGGCAAAGAGGAGAAGCACGGCAACGAGCGGGCGCACGGCAACGTCGGGGCGCACGGCAGCGTCGGAGCGCACGGCAGCGTTTGGTCGCACGGCAGCGTCGGGGCGCACGGCAACGTCTGGGCGCACGGCAGCCTCCAGGACGCACGGCAGAGACGGCGCGCACGGCAAAGGAGTGGGCGCACGGCAACGAGCGCGCGCACGGCAAACGCTCGAACGCACGGCAACGAGCGCGCGCACGGCAACGAGCCTTTGCCGTGCGGTTTGGACAGGCGCACGGCAATGTCTTCTTTGCCGTCGAGGGCGTTGCCGTGCAGACGCTGCCGTGCGCCGACGCACGGCAAATCCTTTGCCGTGCAAATAGGCCCCTTTGCCGTGCGATTGGTCGCACGGCAACGTAGTGTTTTCCCGTAGTGAATGTATCTACACATTAACATATGTTCATATACAGATCAAAACTGTGACACTTATTTTAAAGTAGAGGTAGTATATTGTATTAGTATGTAGGTTAGGTGCGTAGGTTATGTTAGTGCCGATGCATGTAGATAACATTGAAACATGCATGACGTGAAGTCTATACTAGGTATAATTTTCTTGCATGTATTCGATGTAAATAACATGAAACAAACATACTCATTAGTTAATGTAGTACTTATTTCAGTACATTTAATAAGTTGCAAGATATCACATAACAAAGAATGAACTAACTTATTACTTGCTGGATAACTTGAAAGGCGTTGATTTCATCAACAAGCCATAGAGAACTATGGTCAGACGAAAATCATCTTTGCTAGTTTTTTTTTTTTTTTGAAACCTTTGACTGTAGGGGAGGCCCCCACAACATCCTTTATTAAAACCCACAAAATATGCACAGGAGATTATATACAAAAAGGAAAAGAGAAACTAAAAAGAGGCTACAAAAACAAGCTAAGCTAAGGCAAAGAGGAGATCCATGCTGACAAGGAATCAACAGAGGAGGATTTCACCCTATGCATAAGAAGGGTGGCTTCATAACAAAAACTTGTCTTCCAGCCTCTAGTTTTGTTCCTGCAACTCCATCCTCTCCAACTACAATCCACCGTGCTCTCAATCACCTCATGGAGCATAAGGCACATGCCACCAGGTATCTGGCAATGAGCTCTGAGAGGATGATGAGTTGGTTTACTACCTTCCTGATGAAGTATTACCTTAGAGGAGCCCGCGCACGGGGTGCTTGTTGAGCTGATGATGGCGACCATCATGGTGATGATGTATATTTTGGAAGTAGCTAGATTTGATAAAAACTGATGCTAAGTCTTTATATTTTGCGAGGTTGTACGTATTAACCCCTGGGTTGATGAACTTGAGTTGCAAAATTCTCGAGATGCACGAAAAACTTGCGAGTATCCAAACAGGCTCCTAGCGTGTCGACCTTCTTCCTGTCGAAGATATTTTCAATATGATGATGATGATGATATGGTGGTGGTGGCTCGAGAGATCAGACACATGTTATTTGGCTTTTGATCCTTCCCTTCCCTGCCTCTCATATGCGTTAATATTAAACTAGGAAACAAGTGATCGGATTGGAAAAGATTAAAAGATTATATTCAGGGCTAGTGATGTACTCCCTCCGTCCACAAATAAGTGTACATGCGGGATTTTTAAGATAAATTATGAAGTTGAGTAAAAAATACATTGAAAATATGCAAACCAATATCTCTCTCCTCTTTAATTCTTTCACCTCCAATGAGCTAAATGCATGTAGAAAACAAGGAAAATATGTGCTCAATATTATTAGGTTTGATTTCCATGCGATGAGAGATAAGCAATTTTTGCTATTTACAGTGCATTGGAAAGATAGGAGTAAACTCTTTTGTGGACAATGTTTGGAGCTAGACCCTAAATTCGCTCTTAATGTCAAATTAGTTTTCTCAGATTTGTCCAGATTTTTTAGTGTTTTCTTTACAACAGATTTTTTTAGTGCTTAGATGCACGCAAATCTACACAAATATGAGACAACTAATTTAAGCCAGAGGATGTATGTATGATTGAATAATATTACATTCTCTGGCTTAAATTGATATTAATAATAGAATCTTAGAATTTTTTTCAAATATAGCAATCAATTCATGCAAGCTACATTCATGCAAGTAGTGCAATCAATTCATCCAATCAAATACGAGACATACTATAGCAGTGCCAAATCACCTTTAGCTAGCCAAATGTATACTATCGGTATATTATTACGTAGTACGTAGTACCATATAGGAGCTTTTCATAGCTGAGTCTTGAGTCAATTTATAGGTCAAAACTACAATAGTTGGTGCGTGTGTGAATGCATGCGCGCTCCCGGATTGAGCTTCAAAGTCACTGACTTTGTGTCACTTATAAGTGGGACCACGTGGGATTCATCACCAGCCGGGCTCCGATCACTGTGTCACGATCCACGGTATTGGCCACCGGTTGGGTTCCGATCACTGTGCCATCCACACGGAGAATGTATGACTTGTAGCGAACCGTCCGGGAGCGCGGGATTGTGCTTTAGTGACTTTGCCAGCCCACAAAGTCACTTACAAGTGGGGTCAGGTGGAATCCTTCATTATATGAATCCCACGTAGCCCCACTTGTAAGTGACACAAAGTCAGTGCTCAATCCCAATAGTACTAGTACGAAAGAAATATATACGACCGCAGCGCCCGAATCTTCCGAGCTACTCGCGGAAACTTTGAATTTTAAAAACCACGCCCATCTCGCCAGCCGAACCACATGCCGCCACTTGCCCCGATATTTCGTCGATCGGTTGCTCGGCTCCGACGGTCGATCGACCGCCTATACCACAAGCCGGCAGCCAGTTCAGTCCCCCATGCCTTTGACTACCACACATCCACAAGTCCGCGCCCCGCGCATGCATGGCGTGAGATCGAGCTAAGAACTGGGTCCAAGCCCCTGCAGTGCGGATCGAGGTTTCCGTGTGTCTGCGGAAGCGGAGAGAGGTAACAAATCCATGGCCGCGCCGCCGGAGGGCTCCGCGGGGGCGACGAACCAGGTGATGAAGGTGCGGTACGCCGACGTCGACGACAGCAACTTCGCGCTGCACGGCCGCGCCGTGCCGATGCTGGCCGGCCTGCTCGCGCTCGCCCTCGTCGCCTTGGTCGCCGCCTGCCTCTACCTCAACTGGGCGTGCAACCGCAGGCACCGCCGCCACCGCGCCGACCTCGAGGCCACCGCGGCGTCTGCCGTGCTCGCCGGCCTCGACGCCGACGCCATCAATGCGCTGCCTGTCACGCTCTACAGCCCAACGCGTTCGAACGAGCGAAACGACGGCGGCGGCGAGGAGGAGCAAGCGGCGGAGGCGGAGTGCTCGATATGCATCAGCGCTTTGGTGGCTGGGGAAAAGGTGAAGGCGCTCCCTCCCTGCGGCCACCGGTTCCACCCGGGCTGCGTCGACGACTGGCTCCGTTCCCATCCCAGCTGCCCGCTCTGCCGCACCACCCTCCTCCCAGTGACCTCCGCCAAACAGGACGCCTGTTGAAACTTGAAACTAATCTGGTTATTATTTAGAGATAAGTTTAGATGGTTAGATATAGATTATGAATGTAACAGTAGTAGCTGCGTCAGTTCGTGTGTTAGAGATCATGAATGTACCAGTAGTAACATTGTGCTTACATGTCAGTGCGTGTGTTTAGCTAGGTCAAGGGCTGGCCGGGTCAACTAGTGGAGGAAATAGAGGCTGTGAGCAACGCAGCGATTCTACATAGTCGTGGGCGTCCCGGGCTTATCCCGACCGTTGACTCGCGTTGGAGATTCGTGCGTGTACGTTTTACAAAAAACAACCTGTACGTTGTGCATTTTCCTCCCATATAGGCAGCGAAAGTTTACATGTCCATCTTCAAGCCTGACTCGTCCCCTCCCCTCCCTCCTGCTTGGAGTAAATGACAAAAAACTACCACAATTGTGCCATAGATGACGCGGAACTACCAAATGGGACACGATTGTCACATGACTACCATGTTTGGGGCAGGGTCGCGACGCGGAGCACTGATTGAACGGATCAAGCGTGTTAACCATGTTTCTGGCAGCCCTGGCCCACCGTCAGAGCTGACGTGGCTACCAGTCGACGGACGGCCGTTAGGGCGCGCGTTAGGGCAACTCCTGGTTGACTTTCCCCCAAATCGAACAGAAATGGAAGACGGAGGAGGCGGCGGCGGCCGGTTCGGCGACCCGGGCGTGCACGGCGAATCTCCGGCGTATGATGGCATGGAGGGCTTCGTCCTGCCCTCGCCGGTCGTTGCGGCACGCGTCGCCGGTGCTGCGGCTGACGCCACCAAGCCCACCGCGTCCAGAGTCCGAGAAGTGCTGGACATCTGAGGGCAGGACGTCTCAGAATGACCCCATGAGCCATTACCTCTACAATGGTAGCGGGTAAGAGTTCTTTGCCCTCTGTAGACTACCTCTCTGTTCGATTTTGCCCTCTGTAGAGTAATCCCCTGTTCCATTTTGCCGTAGTGTTATTTTTGGCAATAATGTTGGTAGAATGACGATGTAGATTGACTAGAATGTTAATTTGGATAATAGGGAGAAGGCAGAGATGTGGGAGCTCTATTTTCAATTTGATGGAGCAAAATTTGTTCACAAAACTTTACATAGGACAGACATAAGGTTTCTGAAATTGTTGTCCATCATGGAGGAAGAGGGATATGGTCTGTGTGATTCCTTATATTTTGTTAAAAATGAAGGAGTAGGACTGAGTGGATTAGAGCTAGTGGACAGCAACTATAAGGTTGATGAAATGCTAGTGAAGTATGCAAGTACAAAGAAAGTGGTCCTCACTGTGATGAAGGACAATAGGAAAAGAGCAATTGTTTTATCACCAATGAAGAGAAAGCATGCAAGCACAATTGACCTTGATCCAGAGGAAGAAGAGCCAATTGCACACCCTTTTCTGAGGCAAGACAGTTCCTTTTGTGATGGTTGGCGGTCACAAATGGATGATCACAACTTTCCTCGGATGCACACACGGAGAGTGTTAAGCGTGAGAAGGGTAAACATGTACTTGGATCTAGAGACATGTATGGCAGAAGAAGAAGAAGAGGAATGCGAAGATGAGGATGATAGTTGGCTATATCCAGGCAGATTTGACCCATTAGGCTGCGAGAAGGCAAGAAGAGCTCGGGAAGAGGAAATGCACCGGAGAATTGCTTGCTAGGAAGAAGAGGAATGTTGATCCAATGCTTCATTGTGAGGGGAGAGTGATGTGGAGGATATTTATGACAATGCAACTCGGTGTGATGATATTTCAACAATTCCAGCGGTGAAGAGGCAAGTGAAGAGGCCTGGTCCAACATTGAGATCACATTCTCAAGTAGAGGCGAGATGTTATTCCAGATTGGGTTCCTTCGATGATGAGGGTGACAAAGGATTTCCGAAAGAAGAAGAGGATGATGGGTATGAGCCATTGCCTTTTGTGTTATCGGGAGGGAGAAAGAGCGAGAGGAAAGATGGCCAAGGAGAGGGTGTGGTATGATGATAGTAGACAGAATCCGGAGCAACAATTCATGGTGGGACTTTGTTTCAAAGATGTGTATCAATTCGAGCAAGCTTTGGCTAGACTCCACATTGTGCGAGTCAGGAATTTCCATTACCACGGGAATACACTCGACGGGATCATTGTGTGGTGCAAGGACAAGCAGAAGAAAAATAATGAAGAGAATGTGAAGGAGAAGGAGAAAAAGTGGAATTTGTCCATTTTATATGACAAATTGCCAAGATAAAAAATGAGGCTACATTTTGCATAAAGAAAATGGAGTTGAAGCACACATGCCCAACGAGATCCATCTAGCACTAGGGTTAATGCAAAGTGGCTTAGTGGTACATATGTTACCGAATACAAATCAAACATCAGCACTTCCATCAACACTTTGCAAGACAAAGCACAGAAAGATTTTGGAGTGGATGTTCCCAAGAGGATGGCTTACAGGGCAAGGACCAAGGCAATTGAGATGGTGATGGGTGATCACAAGCAACAATATCACAGACTAAGGGATTATCTGCAGACTGTTATAGACAAAAACCCTGGTTCCAGGTGCATTGTGACCAGCTGTCACGGGTCCAACGAGATGAGCGAGGTTGAAGCAATGAAGAAAGGACAGATGGTGAACATATCTTACAGCCCTAGATTTCATGGATTGTTCTTACGTGTTAATGCTTGCTAGAGAAGGGTTTCTACGAGGCTGCAGACCATTTATTGGTTTGGATGGTTGCTTCATTAAGCTCACCTCTGGAGCTCAAATCCTTGCAGCTACTGGCAGAGATGGAAATAACAACATCTATCCAATTGCATGGGGAGTGGTTGCCAAAGAAGATACAGAGAATTGGCGGTGGTTTCTTGAGCGGTTGAAGCAAGCACTTGGTGGAGATCATGGACGAGTTTGGGTACTACACTATGATGTACGACGAGGCAAAGGGATTACGAAAGCGGTGTCCACTTGTGTTCCCTAATTCACCACAGAGATGCTGCACTGAGGCATATATATGCCAATTTTCGGACAGACGAGGCTTTAGAGGAGAGGACTTGAAGAAGTGCATGGATAATGCTTGCATACTCATACACAAAAGATGGTTTTGATGAAGCAATGGAGGAGATGAAGAAGCGAGTGAGGAAGCATGGAAATGGTTGAGCAAGATACCGGTGGAGTCATGGGCAAGGTTTGCAATGGACACCAAGCGTCAAACAGATTTAGTGGTAAACAATCTATCGGAGGTATTTAACAAATACATTCTTGATGTCGAGAACAAACCAATAGTGACAATGCTTGTAGGAATATATGACAAATGCATGGTCAGATGGGATGGAAAAAGAGATGGTGCGGAGTCGGTTGGATGGGAAATTACACCACATTATGCGAAGCTGCTGGAGTTGATGAAAAAGTACTCAAGAAATTGCATCCCTAAGAGGGCAGATAAAGGACTATGGCAAGTGAAAAGTGGGAAAGTTACACATGAGGTCAACATTAGTTGTAGGACATGCTCTTGTAGGAAGTGGCAGCTCACTGGCTTGCCCTGCAACCATGCAGTGAGTGCCATTTATAAGGCTGCTATGTGTCCAGAAGATTTTGTGTCTCCTTTTTTCACAAAAGAAATGTACTTGAAGAGCTACAAGCCTGTATTCAATCCAATGCCGGCACAACATGGTTGGACTAAGACAGAATACTGATTGACATCATGCCACCTGCATTCAAAGATCACTTGAAGGGTAGAAGGGCGAGAAAAAAAGGAGGAAGGGCAAATTTGAGCCTCCCACACCTAAAGAGACATCAAGAATGTCCACAATTACTTGTAGCAACTGCAACTTACAGGGCCACAAGTACACTAGCTGCTCACAACCTTTGAGGCCTGACCTAGCTATGAGGAAAAACAATCACAAGGTAATGCACTGTCAAGAGCACATCATACTTATTTGTACATTGCAATGTCCTAATTTATGCATGACATCTGCAGGCCAATAGAACAATGCCAACAGCAGATGCTTCTGGGACTAATGCTCCAGGAAATGCTCCAGGAAATGCTCCAGGAAATGCTCCAGGAAATGCTCCACCAAATGCTCCACCAAATGCTCCACCAAATGCTTCAAGATCTGCTCCAGGCACAGCTCCAAGGTATACTGCAAGGAATGGTCCAGGAAATGCTGGTTCATCTGCTCAAGGAAATGCTGGTTCATCTGCTCAAGGAAATGCTTCTTCATCTGCTCCAGGAAATGCTGGAAGATCTGCTCCAGGAAATGCCAGGGGTTTGTCTGGTTATTTCAATGCAGGAGCAAATGCTGGTCCAGGAAGAGATGCATCTGACCCTCCTCTCCAAGGAAGAAATTAGGTCCTTTGTCTCGTTGGTCTGCTAGATCATTTGGATGTGCATGTACCGACATGGTTAAGACCATTTTGTGATGCTCGTAAACTAAAGGCCATGCCTGATGTGATGCTTATGACCTAAATGCCATGCCTGTAGATGTTTAAGACCATTTTGTGATGCCTATGTTGTTTAAGACTATGATGTTTCAAACTGTTGCTTAATGCCAAATGTAAAATAGTCCTAAAGGTCTCGACAAAGTCGAAGCGTCAATGTCGAGACCTTTCCAACTTTAAAATAACCCTAAAGGTCTCGACAATGCCAAAGCGTCGATGTCGAGACCTTTCCAACTTTAAAATAACCCTAAAGGTCTCGACAATGCCGAAGCGTCGATGTCGAGACCTTTCCAACTTTAAAATTACCCTAAAGGTCTCGACAAAGTCGAAGCCTCGATGTCGAGACCTTTCCAAATGTCAAATAACTCTACAAATTTTCTCACATAACAGATTCTCCACATAACACATATTTCTAACTCATTATTAAACTGATAAAAAAGGAATTCATTTGAACATCAGGGATCAACTTCAACAGATTCAACACATATTGTTCAACATTACAAACCAACCATCATTTAGTTCACCATTACAAACCAACCATCATTTGTTCAACATTACAAACCAACACATATTGTTCAACATTACAAACCATAGGGAATTCAATTCAAACATGACAAATAAAATTAAAGCTGGTACACAAGCTAGCTACTCCTCACACATCTCCTTGATCTTCTTCGACTTTGCCCTGGTGGTTTCCTTGAGCTTAAATAAATCCCCAATTATGTACTCAAGCTTTCTCTTCTCTTCTTTCAACTGATCTCTCTCCTTCTCGCCTTAATTCTCATGCATTTGTGCATATTGCTGCTTGATGCATCCAGTGCCTTCTTCTGCTCTAACTCTGCCCTAGCATCAATCAATCCTTGCTCAGCTTGGGCCTTCAAGGCAAGTATCACTTGCTTCTCCTCCACAATTTTCTTCATCTCTTCTTGAGCATTCCTCAGGTCAATGTGCATCTTCTCAATCTCATCCTTCAGCTTGAACCTCTTCTCCATGTTGTCCAGACCATCATTAACCCTGCCTTGCTTCTCTTGTCCATACAAATCCCACAACTTTGCCAATGATTTCCGAAGTGCAGGTGGCCACTCACCATCTAACCACAGAAGAAAATCACAAGCTGGTTCTCCATCATGCCCTGCACACCCTAAGAACCTCCTCCCTGTCCAGCAACCATCAAATGCTACAAATCGAGCAGCTACAGCACCATGCTTGCAAGTCACAGTACATGCACCATCATCAGCTAAACCGCGAGAAATCGAGTCGTAGGTAGTGTTCACACTCTAGCAGTTCGAAAAAACAAAGAAGAATCAGCCTAAATCCTCCTCAAAATCAAAATTCCCCCAATTCCTAACCCTGCAATTTGCCCAAATTATGACAGCATAAGTAGAGGACTCACATCAGCGCCGAGGGAGCTGCGCTGCGAAGAGGAATCCTCGCCGTCACCCCACGAAACCATGGCCGTCTGTCCCTGCGGCGGCGGAGATCTACGTCGGCGGCGACTGCTTCCAGTGCGACGGAACAGAGAGAAAGGAGAGACGAAGGAGACGACCCAGCCAACGCCTTAAAACAACAGCCCTAACGCGCGCCCTAACGGCCGTCCGTCCACTGGTAGCCACGTCAGCTCTGACGGTGGGCCGGGGCTGCCGGAAACATGGTTAACACGCTTGATCCGTTCAATCAGTGCTCCGCGTCGCGACCCTGCCCCAAACATGGTAGTCATGTGACAATCGTGTCCCATTTGGTAGTTCCGCGTCATCTATGGCACAATTGTGGTAGTTTTTTGTCATTTACTCTCCTGCTTGTGTCCCACCCGATCCCATCCCTCTTCTCCACGTCTTCCTCACCGGCGCCAAAGATCACGACCGCCTCTGCCCGCCTCCTCCTGGGCTTCCTCCACCGCACCGAGCTCGAGGCAAGTACCACCGAGTGTCTGCGATCTGGATCTGGAAGGATAGATTCCCCTTGGTCAGACGACAAGCTCCCGTTGACATGCCTCGCCAAGGTGAGGCGTGCCCCGGCCGGTGACTGAGAGGAGC
Source organism: Lolium rigidum (assembly GCF_022539505.1). NCBI lineage: Eukaryota > Viridiplantae > Streptophyta > Magnoliopsida > Poales > Poaceae > Lolium > Lolium rigidum. Next base: position 264,981,134 of record NC_061511.1, read on the forward strand.
GGCAACAAGCTGCCAGGAGCGATTTGCTCTTCCATTTTATTAATCTTTTTTTTGAGCAATCCATTTTATTAATCTTCCATTTTATTAATCTGACTGGGTTCCTTCCCCTATATGGTTGTTCCAGATCCAATCCTTGTTGGTTTTTTTTGTTATGTTTATGGTCTAGATGGTCACGTTGTTCCCATGTCTGGATCCATCTTCCTAATCTGATCTGAATTTCCCTTCTGATTTCCTTTTTTTTTCGTCTCCCTCTCCCTCTTCCTTGAACATTAATTTTGCTGATTTGTTAGGAATTTCGGTGCTCTCCTTAATTTCGTTTGATGCACAGTTATTTTTTCTCTGTTCATGGTACATATCCAAGATTGGTGGAACTTTCCTTTGTCTCACATAGATGCTAATTGCTACATGTGCGGATTTGACATAGCTTTCCATCTTTGGTTTGTTCAGACTTTTTTGATGAAATTGGGAATGACACAAATAGATGCAGCCGACAAACGAAATTAATCCTGGTGCAGATACACAACAAAACAAATTATGTACTCGACTGATCGAAAACAAACATAGTTGTACCTCATAATTTTTTGGAATATAACAAGGATGAGTGGTCTACTGTTGAAGAGGAGGGACGTACTGACATGAAAGAGGTAAACGGCAGGGTCTTTCATGGAATATGCATGAAGCTGCTGCACGAATCCCGATGCATGAATGGACGTACCAGATAGGCCCGGGACGCCCACATATATGTAGACTTGTATTTCCGGGCCGTGAGGCCTTAGTTTAGTTTTTTTTTCTTTTTTTGAACGGATAAGGTCCTGAAGGACCAGGAGTTTTCATTTCAATGGCGGTTGGTGTACATTACAAGGAAGGTCTAAAGAGAAAATAAAATTACATCAAGGTCCTTTAAATTAGCATCGGACACCCTAAAAGGGACCGCAGAAAAGCGATCAAATCCAAGCTTCTCGCCGATGATGAGCAGCCTCCAAGCGAAGCCACTCCCAGCCAAACCGGGCACAGAACCACTTGGTTGAGCCTGAGCTTGTGATGGAGCGTCGAGACTGGGAAATATCCTCCGTAGGAGGAAGATGATGCTCGCACAACTGTCGATGCCGAGCATGGAGGGGTGTGGGTATGATCCATGTATGCATCTGTCAACACCCAGATTTTTAAGTCCGGATGCCTATTATATCATTCATCGCAATCCCAGGAATATTGTTGTTGCGAGATATAATAGCTGAGTATCACAGTCATCATTTATTACAACTCACAAAGTCTTACAACTTGAATCACATGATCCATATTACACGAATAGTTGATCTATTGATCAACGAACAAACACAAGTTCAATGCGGAAGCGTAAAGATAAAGGGACTCTGTAGTCCACAGGCCAACGCTTGACGTCAGAAAGCTCCTAGTTATCATAGGCGTCCTGCTGGTCATCCTCGCGGTAGTTCTGTTCATCATCGTACTCTGGCCATTTGAATAGCCAGGGACAAAGCCGTAAGTACTTCAAGTACTTGCAAACTAATACCAATGTAAAATGCTAGCTCTTGGAGTTAAACTCTATTTTTACTTGCATAAGCCATATTTTAGTTTATAAGTAGTGGAGCATGTACTAACTATTCAAGGGGAACATTAGTGTCATTCCCACACAAAGGTTGTCATTCTATCAAGTCACCAAGTCACCATTCATATTCACTATAGTTTCCAAAAAGACTGACACAGGAAATTGTATGGCCTTTCCAATTGTCCGTAACCGTGGACACGGCTATTCGAATAGATTGACACTCTGCAGAGGTTGCACACTTGTGCCACAACATTTGATTTCATCCGTCGGAATCACTCCGAGTCACCGTAACACAGTACGCGGATCATCAACCCTAACCTTTCACTTACATACCCTAGTATGAGCACCTCTCCCCATGAGCTTGGCCTCCCAGTGAAAACCAACTGTTAACCTGGGAACTGCACAGGGCTTGGCCGTACAATTTCACCTCAATCCACATCTTTCTTAACAACGGAGGCAGCCTCAGCATAACCCCTATGATGTGTGTTCAGAGGGAACCCATACTAAGATGTATAAACTTCCAGTTAAGCCCTACCCATAATCAGGTATTGTGGGGGTACTTGTATTTGGAAAGGTATCGCATTCAAACCAGTATCGGGGTTTTATCAAAAATCACTATCTTCTCTTGTTCACAACAAACCCTCAATGGAATGCTTCATCATTCCAAAGTTTCAATTTCATCAAGTCATATATTCCCATCTAGAGTAGTCAAAGTTTTAGTATTTTAGCACTAGCATTAATCATGAGGGGTGCTACATTGCTTTGCTCTCTAGAATGCTATCTTTACTAATTCACTAATATGATTCTCTAAACCCATTTAAATTCATCCTTTGAAAACTCAACCAGTAAGACTTGTATGGTGTAAATAACAATTAGGCAGATATGAGAAAAGGTAAGAATCATGGTGCCTTGCTCAAGGTGAACTTTGCACTTTACAAGAATATTATCTTGCCTTGGTAGTTCTCAAGGTTCTCTTCTTCCTCTTCTTGGTAGTATTCCCCTTCCTCTTGGTAGTTTCCGGTGCTAGCGTCTAAATTTAAATACAAGGTATAATCACTAAACAAACTCAAAGTCTATGCTAAGCACATCATTATCTCACACAAACTATGCTATGCACACTCATAAAGTAATTTGGTGCATTGGTTTTCTTTGTTGAAGAGGATAACTCCCTCTCATTATATGTGTAATTAATAATCTCTATTTAGTTCTTGAGAAAATAATTTCCTCTCATTGAGATCTTCTTAAGATTTAACTTCTCAAATAATCATATATGAATTCATATTGACCTAAGTCAAACACTCATTATCATTATTTGAGAAAATGATTTAAATGAGATAAATCACCTCATACTATTTTATAATTCCTAAAATGATTTAATTCTCCAAATATTCATATAGGAGTGTTTGGACCAGTGGTACAAACATCTCATGAACTCATTTGGGACAATATTTAAATGAAGGGAAATCCTCCATATGATTTACATAATAATTTTGGGACAATATCACTTACTAAACTATCCATATTGTCCATTAATTAAACTAGGGCATGATCATGCAAAGTGACCACACCATTTTATTGCATAATTAATTAGTGTAAGTCAAATGTGAGCTATAGGAGTTGGAATTAGTTCAATATCAATTTTAATGGATTTTTAATAATTATTTGAAAATGACAAAGTCTCTGCCTTCTTCTTTTTCTCATTTGATTTCCACAGCAGATCACGAGGTGAGACCAGTGGCATTGTGTAGATAATTTCTTAAGCTTTCTAAATATATAAAGTTTGTTAAATTTGGCCAAGCCAAACAGATTCTATGAATTTCCAAAGTTAGGTTCAGTATTGAATTCAAACTAAATTTATTAAATGAGATTTGAACTAAATAGGCCGGCGGGAAAACGAACTGGGCCAGATTCAAAACGAACGGCCCAAACCAGCCCAGTCTAGCCCAACCACGGTCCACAGACGCGCAGCGTGCTGACAGGGTGGGGTCCGCTCGTCAGCGACGTTTAAACGCCGAAACGGTATGGGGCGAGGTGGTGCGTTGGATTAGAACATGGATCAACGACTCGCGTTCATCGTCGTCTCCGACGAGAACCCGACGTGCAGCGGCGGCAGTAGGGGGTCGGCGAGCTCACCGTGGCTCCAGCTAGGGTTGACAGTGGGCTCGACGAAGGTGTAGACGACGGCGATGCAGCCTGTAGCAGTGGCGAAGCTCGAGGCGGCCTGGATCGACGGCGATTTCACCAGGGCTTCCGCGGCTCCGATCGCTCGATTTAGCTTGCTCCGGCGACGATTGAGGTGGCTGGCGGTGCTAGGCGAAGTGGTGGTGAGAGGTGGTCATGGTGGTGTGCTTGGTTTGGTTCGGGGAGTGCTCTATTTATAGGAGGGAGGGGGTGCTGCGGGGCAGTGAGCAAGTCGTCGTGGGCGCGACGTCTCCGGCGAGCTAGAGGGCTAGGCGGTGACGCAGCGACGATCGCAAGGGTACGGCGAATCCGTGAGCGTCCATGGCGAGTTAATGCGAGGCGTACGATGGTCGGGGCCGTGCGCGTACTGTCGCGGCCATGGCGGAAGGAAGCTTCCTCTCCGGCGGCGGTAGGCGCTAGGGGGTGACGCGAGCATGTCCGGCAAGCTCCACGTGGCGAGAGAAGTACTACGGCGCGCGGATATGGTCGGGTACGGCAAGATTTGGCGAGCGCCGCGTGGACGTGTCCGTGCACTGGTGACGTCGCCATGCCGTTGGCGGCGTACCTGGAGCGTACTGGGCGCGGCGATGGCGGGTCGTGGCGTCGTCCTCTCGTTCAACGGCGGGTACAGGCGATCTCCTGGGATCGTGGGCGACGCGTTTGACAAGGTTGCTTAGGCTGGAGAGGCAGGGAGAGAGGGGGTGCATGTCGAGGGGCGACGTGGCCGGCATGGCCATGGCCGGCCATGTTCTGGTCGTGTCCATGGCGTGCTCTGGCTTGGGTTAGGTAGAGGAAGGTCCAAGGCACTATATTGAGCCAAGAAATGGTCAAGGAGTGGTCTGGTTTGATCAATTTAAAAAATGTGATGATCTTGTTTTTGTTAAAAAGTCTCTACTTTGCTTGATCCTAGCTCTTGATCCAAGATGAAGTTGATATGGTCCACTTTACAAAAGTTGTTCATTGTGTTGTATACTTGGATGGCATGCAAAGAGTTGGAGGTGTTTAGTTTAGAAATTTTGAAATAGAGAGGCTCAAAGTGATGACCAGATTGTAATTGTCAAAAATGACCATTATCTTATGTGAGCAAGTTTTAATTCTTAGCTTTGATTTAATTGGGGTTTCTTTGATTCTCAAAGTTGTAATAACTATTTAATAACATGTTACCACTAGTGGTGAAGGCTAATTGGGTCTAGGATCAAAGTTCATAAAAATATCATATGTCATATGTTAGGGTTTTTAGGGTTTTATTCTTATTTGATTTCTTTCTCTTTTTCATTTATTTGTTTGGTGATCATCATGGGATCACTCTAGGGTTGTGGAGTTTATCACATACACAAAATATCACTCATCATGGCATAGCACTCAAAATGCACAAGTCCTATGCAGGGCACTATATGAATTTTGAAAAGTTTTTGTTGGTTCTCAAATTTGGATAATTGGATTTGTTCTTCTTCCTTTATTTGAAATTTGAGGTGTTACAAACCCTTCCCCCTTACAAAAGATCTCGTCCCGAGATCTAAAAGAAAAACAGTCTATTGATTAAAGAGATCTGGGTACTCCTTCTTCATATCTTCTTCCCGCTCCCAAGTGGCTTCATCTTCGGTATGATTGCTCCACTGTATCTTCAGAAACTTGATGCTCCGGGTGCGGGTGGTTCTGTATGCCTCTTCCAAGATGCGAATCGGCACTTCGCGGTAGGTAAGGTCGTGATTGATATCCACCGAACGGTGGTCGATGTTCTTGAATACCTCGGTCTTCTCTGGGACTTCTAAACACTTCCGGAGGAGTGAGATGTGGAACACGTTGTGCACAGCTGCCATTTCTTCCGGTAGTTCCAGTTGATAGGAGACTTCTCCTCGGCGGCTGAGAACTTTGAAGGGTCCTACATACCGGGGTGCAAGCTTCCCTTTGAGTTGGAAACGCTGCATTCCTTTCAGGGGTGACACCTTGAGATAGACAAAATCTCCGATCTCAAAGGTCATCTCTCGGCGTCTCTTGTCGGCGTAACTTTTCTGTCGGGACTGAGCGGTCTTGAGGTACTCTCGGATCTTGTGCACCTTCTCTTCCGCTTCTCGAAGCACATCAGGTCCAAAGACTTGACTTTCTCCGACTTCGGACCAATTCAGAGGGGTACGGCATTTCCTTCCGTACAGGGCTTCGAAGGGGGCCATCTGTAGACTGGCTTGGTAGCTGTTGTTGTAAGAGAATTCTGCGTAAGGCAGACAGTCCTCCCACTTGGATCCATATTCCAGGACGCAGGCTCTCAGCATATCCTCCAATATCTGGTTGACTCTCTCGGTCTGTCCATCAGTCTGTGGGTGATAGGCAGTGCTGAAATTTAGGCGAGTTCCTAGTCCTTCATGCACCTTCTGCCAGAATCTTGAGGTGAATTGTGAACCTCTGTCTGACACAATGGACTTCGGGGTTCCGTGCAGTGCGACTATCCTAGAGATGTACAGCTCCGCTAACTTGGGGCCTTGGTAGGTGGTCTTGACAGCTATGAAATGAGCTACCTTGGTCAATCTGTCAACAACTACCCAGATGGAATCATTTCCTTTGCTAGATTTGGGCAACCCGGTAATAAAATCCATTCCTACGGAGTCCCACTTCCATTCAGGAATCTGTAGGGGTTGCAACAATCCTGCGGGTCGCTGATGTTCAGCCTTGACTTGCTGACAGATATCACACTTGGCAATGTAGCTTCCGATCTCCCTCTTCATTCCATGCCACCAGAACTGTTCCTTCAAATCCTGGTACATCTTAGTACCTCCGGGGTGGATAGAGTATAAGGTATCATGGGCTTCCTTCAGAATAACTTGCTTCAACTCTGAGTCTGACGGTACACACAGACGTCCATTGTACCAAAGGACTCCTGCTTCATCTACGGTGAATCTCGGTGCTTTTCCTGCGGCTATCTGGGTCTTGATTCCATCAAGGCTGGCATTTCCCTTCTGATCTTCCTTGATCTGACAAATCAAGGTGGGTTGCAGCTCCATGCTGGCTAAGAATCCTTCACTAACTAACTCCATTCTAAACTGCTCAAACTCCTGGTGTAGGCTGGGTTGTTCTGCTGCTATCATTGAGTTTAACTGACACGGCAGTCTACTCAAAGCATCCGCTACCACATTGGCCTTGCCGGGGTGGTAGTGGATCTCCATATCATAATCTTTAATCACCTCTAACCATCTCCGCTGCCTCATATTCAGCTCCTTCTGAGTGAAGATATACTTCAGGCTCTTGTGATCCGAATAGATCTCGCAGCGATTACCCATGAGGTAATGACGCCACACCTTTAGTGCTAAAACTACGGCTGCGAGTTCCAGGTCATGGGTGGGATAATTCTGCTCATGCTGTTTCAATTGCCGGGACAGATAAGATATCACCTTGCCTTCTTGCATCAGCACACATCCGAGACCAATCTTGGATGCATCGCAGTAAACGTCAAAGGGTTTGGTGATGTCCGGCATGATCAGGATTGGGGCTGTGGTCAGTCTAAGCTTGAGTTGTTGAAAACTCTCTTCACATTTGTCCGTCCATTCAAACTTCTTGTCCTTCTTCAACAAGCTGGGTCATTGGTCGAGCGATGCTCGAAAAGCCTTCTACAAATCTGCGGTAATATCCGGCTAATCCAAGAAAAGCGCGGACCTCGGTCTGGGTGGTTGGGGCTTTCCATTCTGCAACAGTCTTGATCTTGGCGGGGTCTACGGCAATTCCTCCTGCAGACAGGATATGTCCCAGGAATCCTACTTCCTTCAGCCAAAATTCACATTTGCTGAACTTAGCATAC
>NC_061511.1:264988765-265072848 GCF_022539505.1 Lolium rigidum
GTGAATCCTTCATCGAAACTGCTTGTCAACACCTTCTGCTCCTCGTTGGGTTCGACACTCTTATTTATCGAAAGTACTACGATACACTCCCTATACTTGTGGGTCATCAAACCCGCAGAAGCAGCTCAGACGGCAGGATTCCCGTTAAGTTGACCGTTCCATGCTGACGTGTGGGGCCGCGTTGCGGTGACCCAGCGTACCACTGCATGGTGTAGTACACAAGTCGTTGACATAACACAAGTGAAACACCGTTCCACTCATATTACATCTCTCAGAGTGGTACAACAGAAACATATGCGAGTCCAAGGTATGTCTATAGAAGTACGCACGAGTCTGTTTACATAAGATCAACACAACCTCCTACTTTACAGTGAGGTAAAACTTCAAATAAAGTTCCAGAAGAACGACTCGTAGTCTATCTTATTGCTAACTCAAGTTTAAGAGCTAATTGGCTTGCTATAGAAATCTAGCTACTCAGGTGCTAGGATTAGGGAAAGGTTCCCTTCTATTACTAGTCTAGGTTTCCATTATAGCTGATGCAGACGTTGACTCCATTGACTTCTTTGATTGGATTCTTCTTCTTGTTGCAGTTGACTCCTCTGTCTTCGAGTTCCACGGTAGTTTCTCCTTCGATGCCTTGATCTAAGAAGGGGGTTCAAATGGGATAGAATGAGTACGAGCGTACTCAGCAAGTTCATATTAGGAAATATGTGTATCATGCACTAGCTACAGCCATAGACCAGAAAGTCATAGGCCAATGCAAGTTTTCATAAACATTTCTTCAAAAGGTTTATTTTATTCTGAAAACTATGCCCGTCAGTCTTCACAGGTTGACTAGAACTTCGTGGAGTTCCTTTCCTGCCGCGTTCGCAGTTCCCTTCCCGGAACAGGGAGTGACAGTCACAATTCTTGATACCCTCTGCAGAGGTGCGTTACTTTTCCCCACAAGAGATCTTAACTTTGTTGCCGGCCGAGAGTATCTCCCCGTCCACACTTCCTTGGGTGTGAGGCCCAGTATAAGATCCAAGCCAATCACTGCGTTCTCCGCGACCCTGCAAGCCCACCCTTTTGTCCAACCGTACACCCCCAGTAGACTTCTCCCGATAATACGGCTTTACTCACGGTGTACTCCGGACAATCCATCATAGATCGTAGAGCTTATCATCACTAATGGATGGGGATTTAAAAGGCTATCCCAACCTATTGCGGCAGTGCCTCCAACACCCCACCGGCTCTACCAATCCGTTGGCGTGCAGAAGGGAAAAGATACAGCTGACTTCCCAGAGCCATTATAGATCTTATGGATAACGCGATATGTACGGCGCTAGAATCACTCGGACGACATTGGTACTTAGTCCTAGATGAGTAGTACCCATGAAATGGAACCTCCACCATATCAACACATACCATGGTTCCATTGCCCACCACATAGTCATATTCATAATTGTAAAATAATACATTGCTTTTCAATGCATGAGTGATAAGTATAGTACTTTGCATATAGTTTGATACAAATAATCAAATGACATGAGCAAGCGATGAACTTTCCTTTCTTGACTGCAAGATTATGCAGGCAAAAGCTTCGATATGTGATAAATCCAAATTCTGAAATACCATCATCGTCCGGTAAGGACAATGTTTAAAGAACTGGCAAAGATGCTATAATGCATAGTATGAGATGCAATCGTCCCGAGCGTAACCTAACCTCGATGATTTAGGATGTATGGGTTGTAAAGATTTCTTTAGGGTTGGTTGCACTTTTAGAATGGTTCTCAAACAAGGTTCTTATTAGGGTTTGGTTATATTAGCATCATAACCAAGTGATATAAGGCATCAAAACAATCATACACATAAGAATAGTGATGGAATAGTATGTAAAGAACAGTTGTCAATTTTAAGTTCTACGAACATGGTTGATGATTACTTATACTATACTTCAAAAGAATAACTTTTGAAGAACATGTTAATTAAGAAATAATGAGTATTTCAAAGAAGGATAGGGCTTCTAAGGTTTGATTGACATTTGTACTTCAAAAGAATAACTTTTGAAGAACAGGTTAAAATAAGAATATGAACTACTTTAAATAGGAGCTAAGTGCTATTAGGGTTTACTAATAGGACTGGTTGGTGCTTAAGTAGAAGTGATCTACATGTAGCAAGTATTAGTAGGTTTCTTACTATGGTTTCTCATAAGCATCATATCAAAGGATGGTTATCAAGGTGTTGCTATGAGTTAGGGTTTACTATGACTTCATATTTGCTTTACCAAATAATCTCTAATAGTTTCTAAGCTAAGTGGTTTATCATTTCCTAAGTAAGGTTTAGTTGGATAGGAACATGTGATGTGATTTGCTACACAAAGTTGATACTAGGGTTTATCATTATGGTTCTACTAGGGTTTAATGATTGAGGTTGATCTTAATGGTATGGTATATAGGAGTGGTGATCAATGGTACTAATTCAATTAACAAGTTAGGGTTTATACCTAGGTGATACTAGTGAATCATATAGGTTTTTAATTGAAATAGAAACATGGAATGATAATCTCATGTGACTTGGTTTTATGCTAGTGGATCCTAAGCATGTATTCAATTGTTGCTAATTAGGGTTCTATATGTCAAGTAAATCTCCCATGATCATATGTGACACATATCTAGGGTTTTAGAGTTGGTTCTAAGGTGGAATGATCACATGAAATAATGGGATCCGGGTCTTACTCAATTTGAAACTAGGGTTTCTAAATCATGGTACAACTCCTAAACTAATAATTAACAATGGAGGTGTGATCACTAATTACTTTTAAACATAATTAATAATGATATTAGAATTTTATTAATTTTAAAGATTCACTAATTCGAGATAATCACTATTTAGGGTTTAATTAAAAACTAGGGTTTACCAATTGTTATTAGGTTTTTAAAATACTTAACTTGGTAACTAAAGATGTTTAAATAAACAAGTTTTGAATTACCAAAATAATATTGACTTATAATATTTTCTTGAGTTATTACTATTTAGAGAAAATAGAAAATAGTAATTTGCAAATTAGGGTTTATGAATTACCACTAATAATTAAGTTAATGTAAATATGATAAATAAAATTAATCCTAACATTTTACTTAGTTACTGAATAGCTAATATTTAATTTTGAAACTTCACTAATTATTGAATTCAAATTTGCATTTTAAACAATTAGAAAGACATAATTAATAAAGATAAAAATAAGTGAATTTTTATTTTGACACACATTTTTGTTTTATATTTTATTTGAATAGGGTTTATTTTTGTGAGCATTTTGATATATTATTTATATTTTTCTGAATTGAAATGAATTTTGTATGATTTTACAAAGTTTCAGTGATTTTCTGGAATTTGAAATAACTCAAAAACACTAAACGTACCGGTTCGCACCCTAGCTACAGAGACTGACCCGTGGGGTCGTTGACTAGGTCAGCTGCCACGGTGGCAACGACCAGTCAACAGCGACCAGTGGCCCCCACATGCCACGTCGACTACGCCGGAGACGCGCCTGTGAGCGACGGCGACGGCGTTCTGGCCATCCCGCGAGTACGCGGAGTATACCAAACGAATCGCCACGACATACTGAGCATGCTAAGGGTGACCCCGCCACCTATTGGTCACCGGAGATAGCTCCGACGACCACTACTGCGGCGGCGCACTCCGGTGATGAATCAATCGAGCGATAGAGGACGCTTCAGGAAGAAATAAAAGATGTTGGAGATGCGCATGATTGACCTGAGGCTGATGAACCACTTGCCGATGCTCGGGGTGGTCGGAGACGATGGCAATCAAGTGTTTTCCGGCGAACCCGAGGGAAAGGGAACGCCAAAATTCTCCCTCCTCCTTGCTCCGCTTGATGTTGTACTCCTCCAGGATGCTCCTGGTGATGATGCGCGTCGCCAGGACTGTTTGGTTGGCCCGGGGGTGGCTTGTACCGTCGACTTCGTCTTCGACGCCGGTGACAGTGAGTGGAAGAAAGCGAGTGATAGAGAGCGATTGAGAAGGAATGGTTGGGCGGAAAGGTTCTAGGGTTTCCTGGAGAATCTCCAGGCATACTTATAGAGCTCGGCGAGGTCAAATTGGTAAGTTCACCGTCGGCGACGGCCGAGATGTGGCGGTGACATTGATACTGCAAATGAGCACGAATCGAGATGTTTTTAGATAGGCTCGGACACGAGAAGAGTTGGGCGCGGTTCTGAGATGGCCTGCGACGTCCAGGGTCATCCTTATCGCCGTCGAGGTCGTGGCCGACTGGCGCTGCCGCGGTGTCGAGCTCGGAGAGATAGACGACGACGACTCTCCTTTGCACGGATTTTAAAGCGAACGAAACGGTATCTGGCTTGGGCTGGGCTGGTGCTGGGCTTCAACGTGGGCTGCTGCGGTCCAGGTAAGCCAGGTAAGCTTCTCTCTCTTTTCCTTTTCAAATTTTGTTTTATATTTTTCTGTTTTCTATTTTCTGGTTTGAATTCAAATTTGAATTCTGCTTTGTTTTGCAGGTTCTAAAATATTTGAGTATCAAGATAATTTGATAATCATGCTTACTGCATGGTTTTATTATATTAAACAAATAGTTTGGTTAGGATTTAATTGAGATCTTGTGAGACTTGAATTAAATAGAAATGGTTTAGGTATTTATCTCAACTCTTTAAATTTGGAAATCAAACCTATTTTGAATGATTTGAAGTTTATAACCAGTGCATGGTAAACATGTCTTTAAGTTTTGTTATTACTTAACAATATTGAGGGTTCCCATGTATTTTATATTATGGTTAGAGTTTTAAATTAAATGGTAATGAGAATGGGATGAATTCATCATTTTATGTGAAGGATTATTTCTTAGGGTTTAAGAAGATGGTTGGATTCACTCTATGTGAAATAATTTTGCTTAGCAAACTACTACTTGAATTATTTAAAATGAATCCTAAACTCCTCATGATTAACTCTCTTGCTGAGGTGGTGCTATTTTATAAATACTATTCATTTGGTTCACTTAGGCAAAGTATTTGGATAACAAAGTAGAATAGGGTATTGGTTTTATTCTACTCACCAAATGGCATTTAGTCCTTAGGTATATATGGCTTGGTTTATTACTTGTGATCCATGATACACAAGTTGGGACAATATTTTATGTGGAGTGGATTCTATGTGAAAAGGTTTATGGTCTTGGGAATACTTTACTATTTGAAGTATTAAATAGGCATGAGGCATGGCAAGGTTTCACTTATGATCCCAATGGGACTTGGATTGAAATGCAAGGTTTAAATACAATATCATTACTACTCTATACCAGGCATGAGTATTGGTGCAGGGTTAACTACTAGTGATATACTTATTATTTTATGTGGTAGATGATATCTATTAATCATATGGTTTAACTTATCATCTATATCTACAAGGTATAATCATGCATTAGACAAGATCCACTCATTCCTCACTAATCCCTCTTTAATATTCTTCTCATCACACTCATCCTAGATTCTTAGGGTTTATAATTAATACCAAGTTGTGATGATTATGGAATTGGTTTCCTAAGGTATTGCTATTGGAATAGGATTCTCACCTCCAAGATCAAATATTTAAATGAATAACTAGGTTTGGTACTTCTCTAATATGCTTGTATGATCATGGCTATGATTAGTATTATAACTTCTCTCACTTCTCAATGTCTTGGAATATCCTAAGGTCCTACTCAAGAGATGATGATATGATCCTCTAAATATATGGTTTGCCTAGGAATTCTACCTTGCAATCTTATGTAGCTTGTTCTTCAGGAAATCTGATAAACCTGCATCTTGTGGTATGCCTCCACCTCCTAGATTCTTCATCTTGATTCTAGCTAATTCACATGGAATGGCTCTATGTGTTTATTCCCATGTATCATGGTACTTGATGAGCAAATGGATGAAGGGTGTGGCTCTATTTATAGGCTTGGGTAAGCTCTAGTATCATGACACATAGGTGGTGACTCTTGTGTTGGTTTGATGAGTAAGGTGCTTGGTTGGCATGCCCTCATCCATAGCAATCCATTGAGCATGAGGTGGCAAAGCTTGGAGTGCAAGTCATGTAGATATTTTCATCCTATGTGGCAAGATCATCATCCTCTCATACTATTTATTTTTGGATAGCCAAGTGGCATTTGCTACTAAATATCTTGTGGATGGTTTTATTATTGTGGATGAGTCATCATACCATCTTTGATTGGATTTACATTATAATATTGGTCAAAAAGTTAATGCTGAGGGTTATTTCTCAAGTTTGGATAGTTGGTGTTTGAATTCACCAAGGCATGATCATATGAGTTTCAAAATACTCATAGTTAGTTTTATTCAAATAGTTTGAACTATAATTCGTAATGTAAATAGATTTAGTTTTATGATATTCCATATACTTAATAAGTTATGATTTAAATAAGAATGTGTGGCATTTATGCACTTTAGACCCTGTGATTTACCTTATTTGGTAATAAGTTTAGAAGTGAATTAAATTACACACAAAGGCAGTTGCTAACTTTTAAGTGTTGATAAGTTAGGGTTTGATTATTAAAGAATGTGTTGTTGTAAATCTAATTCCATTTGATCTAATCCATAGATCAAATCATCTCTACCCAAAATAAGGTTTTAGCAAAGATCACAGTGAAGTTTATAGCGCTTGACTTGATGATCTACTTCAATTCCAACAAGTCAAGTGAAACTTCAGTTACTGTGGTAAGTTTTATTTGAAAGCGCGAAAATTCCCCGGATTTTCTATGCATGAATGCAATGCACACTTTGGTGTTCTCTCATTTTATAGCCTCTAAACCTGGGATATTACACGCGTCGTGTGGGGCCGCGTCGCGTGGGGCTGGTAGAAAGGGACTGCGTGAGACATGATGAGATAGCGTTTGGTTGCACGTGAGCAGGAGCTGGGTTTTGTCTCTCTCGGCCCAAATTGGCATTTTTAAGAGCACCTTTTCCCCTCTTTCTCTCTCTGTCTTTTTCACCAAATTAGTATCAAATCTAGAGAAGCTTCTATTTCTGTCTTTCTTCAATTATTTATGCCTTTTGGCCCTCATTTTTTGCCCAATATGGCAGCAAATCTATGTCAACACCCGGATTTTTAAGTCCGGATGCCTATTATGTCATACATCGCAATCCCAGGAAATTGTTGTTGCGAGGCATAATAGTTAAGTATCACAGTCATCATTCATTACAAACCATAATGTCTTACAACTTGGAATCACATGATCCATATTACACAAATAGTTGATCTAATGATCAACGAACAAACACAAGTTCATAGCGGAAGCGTAAGATACAAGGACTCTCTAGTCCACAGGCCAACGCTTGACGTTAGAAGCTCCTAGTTGTGGTAGACGTCCTGCTGGTCGTCATCCTCGTACTGCTGCTCGGCTTCATAGTCTGGCCATTTGAATAGCCAGGGACAAAGCCGTGAGTACTTTAAGTACTCGCAATCTAATACTAATGTAAGTACTAAACTTGCGAAAGAAGTGTTCTAAGCTATAAGGTTATTTGCATAAAGCCAATTTTATTTGAATAGACATTTTCGTAAACAACTCCTCATGTGCTAACTAACTCAAGTGGGAACATTAGTGTCATTCCCACAACCTATTGTGATTCAAAATCAAAGTCACCGTTCAAGTTCAAAAACCACCAGTCACATAGATATAAATTCTGATGACGGAAACGGAATGGCCTTTCCAATTGTCCATATCCGCGGACGCGGCTATTCGAATAGTTCTACACTCTGCAGAGGTCGCACACTTGTGCCACAACATTTGATTACATCCGTCAGGGATAAAACCCCGAATAATCGTAACTCAGTACGCGGATCATCAACCAATAACCTTTCACTTACACACCCTAGTATAGGCACCTCTCCCCATGAGCTTGGCCTCCCGGTGAAAACCAACTGTTAACCCGGGAACTGCACAGGGCTTGGCCGTACAATTCACCTTCAATTCACATCATTACTCAACAACGAAGGCAGCCTCAAGCATAACCCCTATGATGTGTGTTCAGAGGGAACCCATACTAAGATACATAAATTTCCAGCTAAGCCTTACCCATAATCAGGTATTGTGGGGGTACTTAGTATTGGTAAGGTATCGCATCCAACTCAATCGTCAGTTTTTTTGCTGAAAACCACCAAGTCAATTTCAGTGTCATATTCACCTTCAAAATCTTTCAATGGAGATGACTCATCATTCCAAGGTTTTCAACCATCATCAATTCATAAACACATGTTCCCATCTAGAGTAGTCATCTTTAATTTAGCACTAGCATCTAAGTATGAGGGGTGCTAAGTACTTTGCTTTGCTTCTAGGCTAAATTTGATACTCTTGTACTAATCCAATACTAACCAAGTGAATCATAAATCAAAAAGTACTTTGATAAGACAAAAGTAAATAAAGCTTGTAAAGTAAAACTGGGAAGTAGGATCATAAGCATAAAGTAAATTGTGGTAATGCTTTGCTCATGGTGAGCTTTGCACTTTGCAAGAGTATTATCTTCCCTTGGTTGGGAAACTGGTCAAAGTGGTCTTCCTCTCCTTGGAAGTAGACCTCCTCCTCCTCCTGGTACTCCTCGGTACTAGCGTCTAAAATACGAATACGGAGTACACAATCATCACACCAAACTAAGTTACTAAACTAGGCACAAACATGGTTCACACACTTAAACTAGCATCACATATCACTATTAGGTTGGTGGATGTGTTTTTCTTATTATTTAAGAAAAATAATTTCCTCTCATTCTAAACTTAAATGTTACTTTGAATTATTTAGAGAAATAATTTCCTCTCATTATCTTATTAAGATTTAATTTCTCTTATACATAATATGTGACCTAGGTTGACCCAAGTCAACCTCTTCACACTTATCATTTGGAGAAAAAGATTTAAATGAGGTGAGCACCTCATACCATTTAATACTAGCTTATCAAAGATTTAATATCACCAACAAATCCTATGGGACCTAGCTAACCAGAGTCTCCACTTCATTTGGGCTTGGTGGTGACAAGATTTGAATGAGAGAAACTCTCTCATGAAAGTTCTTAATAGTTTTGGACAATAACTTTTACTAGAAAATAGCCATAAAGTCATTTAAATCAACTAAACCATGATCATTCAAAGTAAGCATGTCATATTTTTGTAGAAACAATTTGTATAAGTGAAAAGTGAATTATTGGAGGTGGAATTAACCGAAAAGCATTTATGGTTGATTTTTAAGAATTAATATAAGGCAGAAAAGTCCCTGCTTTGTTTATTTTGTCACTTTAATTCTTCAACAGATCTAGGGTTCTATCCAGTGGCATTGGGTAGACAAATTCCTAAGGATTCCAAAAATATAAAGTTTGTAAAATTTGGCCCAGTAGATTTGTCCCTATTGAATTTCAAAGTTTGCATCAGATTGGGGTGTTTCTCCATTTTTCAAAATTTAAACTTAAACCGTGGGCTGGCGGGAGATCTTAATGGGCTAGGCAGAGAGAGAGGGGGTTGGGCCGGCCCAGCTTGGCAGCGGGCCAGCTGACAGTGGGTCCCACGCGTCAGTGTGTTTTAAAACACCGAAACGGTACGAGGGAGGTGGACCGTAGGATTAGAAACGGATCGGACGAACGAGAGGGGCCTTCGTCTCCGGCGAGAGAGGACTCACTGCGACGGCGGCAGGGGGTCGGCGAGCTCGTCGGAGCTCCGGCGGTCGAGGGCGATGTGCGCAGCGACGTTGGAGTGGATGAGGAAGCGTCTGGAAGCGGTGGCGTCTCCAATGGTGGCCTCCTGCTCCGGCGACTCCGTGTACTGGCGGCGGCGGCGATCTTGCGATTGGGACGGTGTGGTGGCTAATAGATGAAATTGAAGTGGCGAGGAGTGATTTGAGGATGAGAGGAAGACGTTGGCGTGCTCAAATCGGTGGGAGGGGTCCTCCTTTTATAGTGGCGAGGCGGTACCGAAGGGCGGAGCTAGGGTCGTCGACGGCGTCGTCGTTCCAGGGGCGCGAAGAGGCAAGGGATGGGCGCGGCGTGTTGCTGGTGCACTGGCGAGGCTGACGCGCATGGTGGCGGTGAAGACGAGGTACTACAGCGGCGGTGATCTTGACGGAAGCTCGCAGGGCATGGCGGACGGGCGTGGACTCGGTCGTCGTCTGCGGCGTTCCCGCGGGCTCGTGCGCGTGTCCAGGCGATGCAGGGAGCCGTTGTGCGTCTACTGGCGTTGAGAGTGAGTGCGAAGGGGACGCAGGGCCGTGGGCGTCGTCACGCCCTGGCGTGTCCAGGGTCGGCGCCATGCGCGCTCTGGCGCGACATGGACACGTTCTGGGCGCCACTGGGCGCGCGTGTGCTGACGTCTCTGGTGCCTGGCTTCGTCGGGGCAGTGGCTGGGCAGCATCAGGGGAGTGAGAGGGAGAGATTTGACACGGTGTGGCATGTTGGAAAAGACCAGGTGAGGAGATGGCACGAATTGGCCATGCCATGCCACGGCATGGCAATGTTTAATTCATTTGATCTCTCTTTGACCAGTGCAAGTGGTGGTGATGGTGTGGTGAGGTGAGAGGGAGGCTCCAGGGTGCAGAGAGGGTAAGGTTGGACCAAGTCCAAGGTAGAAATGAGGTATGGGCTCAAATTTTTACCCTGCCAGCAAGGTGTTCGACAGAATGCCCGCAAGAAAAAGATTTTTGAATTTTGAATTTCTTTTTGGTGGGTTGTAGTCAAATAATAAATGGAGCATTTTGGTGGTGGTGGTGGTCAAGATGGAGATGAGATGCAAAATCACATTTTGCATATGATCTTACATATGTGACAAAGTTCCAACTTTGCTTGCTTCCCATTTGAGATTGGTGATGAATCTGGGGTGGTGACTTTGGGCAAAGTTGAAGTGTTTGATGTTGTCTTGGATGAGGTGAAAAGATTTGGCCAAGTGTAGAAGTGAAAAGTGAAAATACAGGGGCTCAAAGTGAGTACCAGATTATAAATGTCACATATGACCATATCACATGTGAGCTCATATTTATCTCAAATTTGATTTGAAAGTTGTTTGATGGTTTCCAAAGTTGTTAATAAAGGTTTAGTATCTATTTACACCCAATGTTGCAAACCAAAATGGTCTCTAACCAAGATTTGTAAAAATGGCCTAAGCCTTATGTGTGTGTGAAGTTGATTTTAAAATTTCATTTCTAATTTTGTTGACTGCCAAAACCCACCGGCGGGCAGCGGCCTTGTCAACACCGTAGAGCCGGGAAGAGTCTAGAGCTGCGGCTGGCTGAGACCCCTCCGAGCGACGGCCCGCAATGCTCTTCCGGGTCACACGCGGCGTTGCGAAGTGCAAGGGCGTGCCACCCGACCTATACCCGGTCGGGAAGGTGATGGTGATGCCTCGCTTAGTTTCCTGCAGGGCACACATGTAAACATTAAATACGAGCCTCGATCGGCTCTCGGGTTATCCCGTGGATCGGCTCAAAGAGCCGATCCACCCATGATTCGTACGGGGTGCACGAATACTTGGTGGTCCCGCTTGATCAAGATGAAGCTAATGAGATCTACGACGATTTAGGGTTTTCACCGCATAATCGGATCATCCTACTCCGAGGTTGGGCCTCGCGGCCACGCACGGTGCTCGTAAGCCGATCCTAAACAAGGCCAAAAAACCAACATGAAGTTGATCCTCGGAACATCCCGTTTAGGACTTGCGAACGCCACCCTACGTGCCGCTGGATCCTCCCCCTTTGTAAGGCCTAACTATTGCGGATATTAAACTAATCCTTGTAGAACAAGGAGCAATCGTAACGGATCAGATCTACTAAATAATGATCAAGCGGGGTGCCGCCCCCACGCCCGAGATAGGCGTGAGGGCGGCTAGATATGCAAGGGTTGCACTACGTAAGCATGCTTAAACGAAGAACAATGCTAACCCTAACACATCTAATGATAACTACGTTGCTCGCCATCAAAAGCGCTTCAGTACGAGCAACGCATGAACAACGTGGGGCTTGTGCTGCCTAGATCGCAAGATGCGATCTAGGCAGCATGTCGCTACCCGATAGAAACCCTCGAGACGAAGGAGTTGGCGATGCGCCGAGATTGGTTTGTTTTGGGGTTGAACGTGAGTTGTTGTTTATTCCATAAACCCTAGGTACATATTTATAGTCCGGCGGACTTTCTAATGTGGGCGTGCACTAAACCGTGCACGAGTAAGATTCTATCTCTAAACTAAAATACGATCTAATATGTTACAGATACATGGGCAATTAAGCCCAACTTGGTATAAAAGGCCGATCCACCAACTTCTTCTATATTTATTTCTTCACGTCCATCTCGATCGCGGCCCACCTCTGACTTGGTCAAATTCTGGTGATAACACATGCCCCCCTGGTTTTGGAAATGACATTTCCAAAATCATCGTGCTCTTTTCTCGTCGGGTCATGTCGTGGTACCACCGTTGCAGTATCCTTTGTCTCCTCATATTTTGCAGTGAAGATTAGTGACATGGCACCAGCAACATGCGAGCAATCGGCTCTTCTTCCGTTCCTCTTTGAACCATCGGCTCTTCATCGCAACAAACCCTCCTCCGTTAATGAAGAAGTATTCTCCAATCAATTGTTTTGCCGATGGTCAAAGTTACGCTAGTCTCCAAAGAGAGCCGATGGCATTGCATCGGTCTCTATTATAAAATACGAGGAAAGTCGACCTAGCCGCCCTTCCAAACGGTAACCTGCGACCTTCATCGGAAAAGGCGAACTCAGATCCCCAAATCGTCGCCTGAGCAGCTCCAACCCACAACCATCTACACAGATCTCAGCCACGCCGCCCCCGACTCCTTCAACGCATCCCATGGCGGAATCATCCAACACCGATACCACAGCTTCCGGACTGAAGGTAATCCTTAACCCCCTTTCGCTGTTCGTCTTGACATGAGATTAATGGCAAACACCTGAATTAATGTTTCGCTCCGCTGCTAATTTAGGCTTCAGATATCCTTCTGCCACACCCTTCTCTCGCGAATTCGATGTGCCTTGGTCCTCGTTCTTCTGAGAGTCCTGCCCTGTTAATTTCGTGCGAAGCTAACAGAATCCCCTTTGTGAGCCAAAACCTAGATCTAACTTCCTGGGCCGACTGCCTACGAGCCTGGCCTAATCCTCATGAAGGTTGGGTGGCATGGTAGAATAGAGTATCAAAATCTCACTATGCCACTTGGGAAACCATAGGGATAGCCGATGCCCTGTCATTATCATTATCTCCTCTTGAGAAGAACGAGAACATCTTGAAAACCATCGGCTACTTCTGGTCTGATGCATTGAACTGCTTTATGTTTGGCCATGGCCCCATGACACCAACCTTACTGGACGTGGCCATGATCACGGGGCTAGACATTGCATCCCCCAGCCCTTCTGCATTCCAACTGCCGAGAGTCCCTTTCACCCTTTCTTCCAAAAAGAGTGTACCGGTCGGGGAGCCTACCTCAAACGTTATATGAAGACCAAAGGTCCCGTGACGAGAGAGAGAACACACGGCCTTTCTGAATTTCCGGCTAGAACATTTCATCTTCCGTGGCCCATCCCTTGCCCCTACCAAGAATTATCTTTCCCTGGCCTATGAATTGGCTAAAGGCACCCACCTCGGCTCGGGCAAGCTGTTTCTTGGAGAGGTTTATCGATCTCTTCAACTGATGTCTGTCAAACTGTTCTCTCAAAAGGCAGTTAAAACTGGCGGTCCCTGGTGGTTTATTCAATTATGGGCGCAGCTATACTTTCAGACCCAGATCCCTGACTTCCCACCTTTGTCCTCCTGCACCTTTCCGGACGTCAATGGCAAAGATATCCGATGCACCAGCTATGGCCAAGCTTTGTATGGCCTCCCAGGCAGTAGGTTGATCCCCAAAGAAGCAGCAGGGTGGTTCAAGATCTTCTTTCAAGGTTTAGACAACCCCCGTTCTTTCCTTATACCGAATCGGCAAACTTTGAAAATCCAGTCTCCTTTCGATTGGATAATTTCGCCGATGATGCCAGGCACCAGCATCTGTATTCCATCATGATCCGTCCCTGCTTCCTTCCTGTCGGCATGAGCACTTCAAACCAGATCATTAAACCCGGCTACGAGTGTTATCAACCAGTAGTAGTAGCCCGACAGCTTGGTCTTGGGCAGGTGCCTCCACACTTCTTCCTGCACCATCTAACGACAAGCGAGCCGAACCGCTCGACATCATCACAGGCCAAAGGTGTTATACCTTCTTTGATGCTTTGGCCATCCCTATCCCCCACGACCTCCGTTTCTCCTTCACCACTGATGGTTTCGAGACTTGGTGGTCCATGTGGAAGACCCATGCCTTCAGAAGGGCCTTAGGACCGCTGTTGAGGCAACTTGACGCCGAGTATGACATCCCCGCAGACCAGGTACCGTCACCCGAAACATTTCTTACAGCTGCATTACGGCGATCGTCTGTGACCTGACCCTTCCTCTTAACAGCAACAAGATGGTCCGGCTCCCACACAAGCCGACGGTTCCCCTTTCGCATTTCTTCCTCCAGCACCAGTGGTTCTTTTCTGCCAGAGCTCGCCACCCCTGAAAAAGGTCATAATGCAGAGCCAGCCGATTTCACCAAAATCGGCACTCAAGAGTAAAGCCTCTTCAGGGCCGGTTGCCCCCCGAGCCTCGACTCAGGCGAGGACAGCAGTGAGGAAGGTGGCCGCCAGGAAGACCCTGAAGCGTAAAGCTCCGGCCCAAGCAAGCTTGCATGTAAGACGGTTCAGATCCTGCAGACGCTCGTCCGTTTCTCAATACTTCGCTCGCAACATGCTTTATGTTCTTTCCTGCAGGCCTCCACTGAAGGAACTTCCAGCGGGACCGAGGAAACCAGCGAGGGAGACTCGAGCTCAGGTAACTCCGAGAGGTCCACCACCCATAGCCAGACGGCCTCACCAGCACCGGCTTTCAAGAAAAGGTCGATCACCGACCCTCCTGCCTCCCAAGCCCCGGCCAGATCGGGGTCACGCACGAAGCGCCGCTGCGTCAAGAGGGCTCGTAAGAACCCACAAGCCTCTTCATCAAGCCAGGAGGTCTCAAATGTAATTATCTTCTTGATCGTACTTCACGTTATCCCGCCGTCATTTGAATCGGCTAATCGCTTCCTCCTGCAGGCCACAGGAACTGCTAGCGGAGACGTTGAGGAGGTGCCGAGGCCGTCCGCAACTCTGGATCTAGCTACCTCGACGACGGCGGCTGCCCAAGCGGCTGACCCACCCGAATCCACAGAAAAGCCGATTGTCACTGCGCCGGCTGTTCCTCCTTCTTTGGGAGAGGTATGCCTCCCCTCCTTGGCTCCATCTACTCCCTCATTGCCTGCTGAACTCACTTTGTTTACCCCATCAGGGTTGTGATCTCTCGAGCTTGCTTACGTTCGACCCAGAGTCTGTCGAACCCGCTTCTTCTAAGGCAAGTGGAGAGCCGAATCTCAGCACGGTCCGCGGTCCACTCCAGCGTCTCAGAGACTTGCTTTCTGCCTCAACTGACACTCTGATTGAAAACTCCGAGGAAGCCCAAGGCATCTTCGAGGACATCCGGCCCCATCTCCCTATGACCCTGCAGGTGGAGCTCTGGCCTGCTGTTACCTTGTCGGCCTTTAAGTCAAGGGTGCAAGCGGCTCGCCAAAGGATTACCCTTCGCCACTCCCAACTTCCACTGAGAGCCGATATTGCTGAAAAGTGCCGACGGCTCAATGAGAAAAAGGCTGTTTTGGACGCCAAGACGGACACTTCTGCCACTCACGCCGAACTCGAGTCCTTACGCAAGGAGCTGGAGAATCTTGAAGAGAAGGTAAGGATGACCAAACAGCTCATCCAAGACAAGGAAGCACTTGTTGCCCGTTCTCAAGACGAAGCAAGAGGCCTCACAGCCGATCTGAGGACCGATCTGGCTGAAATCCGTACTCTGAATAATCAGCTGGTGAAGGGTAAGGACGAAGATGACCAAGCTGAGATCGCTGAGGCAGATCGCATCCGTGTTGACGCTGTTCACGCCCTTGACGTGTTTCTTCAACGGGGCCTCTAGAGACAAATTTCGTCGGACCGGGTCTTACTGTACTTGCTACATTTGTGCTTGCTAAGTTTTTTTTTTACTGGCCGATGATTTTCCATCGGTTTCTGACCTCTCCATACCCCTGTGTCTGTCTTCTGATCATGTGCCCCCCTCGAGCCGAATCTGTAGGTGACTGCAGATATTGGCTTTGCATTACGCCACAGAACTGTACCCGTACGTCGGCTCCGTTGGGATTCGTGTAGCCGACGTGACTGCCTGATTAGATCGCCGTCGAACTCAAGCAGATCGTGTGGTGAAACTGAACTTGGCCGACTCGTTAGATCGAAGCGCTCCATAAAGGCTTCGTAATATCCCTCGTATAATCGCTAGAATCGGCTCCCATCTTGATCATAACCAGGACTTGATGACAGTGTCGGAGCCGATTGCGTGGGCCGGCTCCTTCTTCATTCTTGCCACGAGAGCAGCTGCCCTCATCATTACCTTCACCAGGGTGGTACCCAAGTTCTACCATGTTGACGCTGAACAAGTGTCCTGGTCGACCCTGGGAACGGATTCTGTGGAAAGAGCCGACGCACTCGGCTTCGAGGACCGCCTCGATTTCATCGTGTTTCTCGAGCTCGTCAGGCAGCCCCTCGTGGGTGACTGGCGTGCCGTCCGCCGCCATCTCAGATGTAGATGGCGACATGGTTGATGTAGACGATGTCCCACCGGGCGTGCCAGAATGTGTTGACTGCCAAAACCCACCGGCGGGCAGCGGCCTTGTCAACACCGTAGAGCCGGGAAGAGTCTAGAGCTGCGGCTGGCTGAGACCCCTCCGAGCGACGGCCCGCAATGCTCTTCCGGTCACACGCGGCGTTGCGAAGTGCAGGGCGTGCCACCTGACCTATACCGGTCGGGAAGGTGATGGTGATGCCTCGCTTAGTTTCCTGCAGGGCACACATGTAAACATTAAATACGAGCCTCGATCGGCTCTCGAGTTATCCTGTGGATCGGCTCAAAGAGCCGATCCACCCATGATTCGTACGGGGTGCACGAATACTTGGTGGTCCTGCTTGATCAAGATGAAGCTAATGAGATCTACGACGATTTAGGGTTTTCACCGCATAATCGGATCATCCTACTCCAGGTTGGGCCTCGCGGCCACGCACGGTGCTCGTAAGCCGATCCTAAACAAGGCCAAAAAACCAACATGAAGTTGATCCTCGGAACATCCCGTTTAGGACTTGCGAACGCCACCCTACGTGCCGCTGGATCCTCCCCCCCTTTGTAAGGCCTAACTATTGCAGATATTAAACTAATCCTTGTAGAACAAGGAGCAATCGTAACGGATCAGATCTACTAAATAATGATCAAGCGGGTGCCGCCCCCACGCTCGAGATAGGCGTGAGGGCGGCTAGATATGCAAGGGTTGCACTACGTAAGCATGCTTAAACGAAGAACAATGCTAACCCTAACACATCTAATGATAACTACGTTGCTCGCCATCAAAAGCGCTTCGAGTACGAGCAACGCATGAACAACGTGGGGCTTGTGCTGCCTAGATCGCAAGATGCGATCTAGGCAGCATGTCGCTACCCGATAGAAACCCTCGAGACGAAGGAGTTGGCGATGCGCCGAGATTGGTTTGTTTTGGGGTTGAACGTGAGTTGTTGTTTATTCCATAAACCCTACGTACATATTTATAGTCCGGCGGACTTTCTAATGTGGGCGTGCACTAAACCGTGCACGAGTAAGATTCTATCTCTAAACTAAAATACGATCTAATATGTTACAGATACATGGGCAATTAAGCCCAACTTGGTATAAAAGGCCGATCCACCAACTTCTTCTATATTTATTTCTTCACGTCCATCTCGATCGCGGCCCACCTCTGACTTGGTCAAATTCTGGTGATAACAAATTTCTATTTACTTGACTTTGGGGGATCAAGTGATCATTGCTAGGGTTTTGGAAAGAGAGTAACACAACAAACAAGCATCATGGCAATTGCACAATCAAAATAATTAAATAGGTGATCTATATGCCTAAACCTATATGAGGAGAAAAAGTTTTTGTTAACTCTGATTTTTGGATTCTTGAAATCTCTCTCTTGTTTATTTTATGGAAACTTGGGATGTTACAAACCCTTCCCCCTTACAAAAGATCTCGTCCCGAGATCTAGAGAAAACTAGGTACTAAAGAGATCTGGGTATTCCTTCTTCATATCTTCCTCGCGTTCCTAGGTTGCTTCCTCTTCGGTGTGATTACTCCATTGTATCTTTAGGAACTTGATACTCCTGGTGCGGGTGGTCCTGAAAGCTTCTTCCAGGATGCGAATCGGCACTTCGCGGTAAGTTAGATCTTTGTTGATATCAATGGCTCTGTGGTCGATGTTCTTGAATACTTCGGTCTTTTCCGGCACTTCTAGGCACTTCCGAAGCAGTGAGATGTGAAACACATTGTGTACGGCGGACATCTCTTCCGGCAGTTCCAACTGATATGAGACTTCTCCTCGGCGACTCAGAATCTTGAATGGTCCGACATATCTGGGGGCGAGCTTTCCTTTGAGTTGGAATCTCTGCATTCCTTTGAGGGGTGAGACTTTGAGATACACAAAATCTCCGATCTCGAATGTCATCTCTCGGCTTCTCTTGTCGGCGTAGCTCTTCTGTCTTGATTGGGCGGTCTTGAGGTATTCGCGGATCTTGTGCACCTTCTCTTCAGCTTCGCGGAGAACATCGGGGCCGAAGACTTGACTATCTCCGACTTCCGACCAGTTCAGAGGGGTACGACATTTCCTTCCGTACAGGGCTTCAAAGGGGGCCATCTGTAAGCTGGCTTGATAACTGTTGTTGTAGGAGAATTCTGCATATGGTAGGCAATCTTCCCATTTGGATCCGTACTCTAGCACACAGGCTCTCAACATATCTTCCAGTATCTGGTTGACTCTCTCAGTCTGTCCGTCAGTCTGTGGGTGGTATGCTGTGCTGAAATTCAGTCGGGTTCCTAGTCCTTCATGTACCTTCTGCCAGAATCGTGAGGTGAATTGCGACCCTCTATCTGACACAATTGACTTCGGGGTTCCGTGCAGGCTGACTATTCTGGAGATGTATAACTCTGCAAGCTTTGGGCCTTGGTATGTGGTCTTGACAGGGATAAAATGTGCAACCTTAGTCAACCTATCGATAACTACCCAAATGGAGTCATTTCCTCTGCTAGATTTGGGCAGTCCGGTGATAAAGTCCATACCGACAGAATCCCATTTCCACTCAGGAATCTGTAAGGGTTGCAACAGTCCTGCGGGTCGTTGATGTTCTGCTTTGACTCGCTGACAGATATCACACTTGGCGATGTAGCTTCCTATCTCTCGCTTCATTCCGTGCCACCAGAATTGTTCCTTCAGGTCTTGATACATCTTGGTTCCTCCGGGATGAATTGAATAAAGGGTGTCATGGGCTTCTTGCAGAATGATTTGTTTCAATTCAGAGTCCGATGGTACGCAGAGACGTTCTTTGTACCAAAGAACTCCGGCTTCGTCTATGGTGAATCCTGGTGCTTTTCCTGCAGCTATCTGACTCTTTATTCCGTCAATGCTGGCATTTCCCTTCTGGGCTTCCTTTATCTGGCTCATCAAAGTGGGTTGGAGCTCAATGCTGGCGAGGAATCCTTCGCTCACTAGCTCTAGTCTGAACTGTTCAAACTCTTGGTACAGGCTTGGTTGCTCTATTGCGATCATGGAGTTCAACTGACACGGCAGTCTGCTCAAGGCATCTTCTACCACATTGGCCTTGCCGGGATGGTAGTGAATTTCCATGTCGTAATCCTTGATTAATTCTATCCATCTGCGATGTCTCATGTTCAGCTCCTTCTGGGTGAAAATGTACTTCAGGCTCTTGTGATCTGAATATATCTCGCATCGATGACCCATGAGGTAATGACGCCAAACTTTCAGGGCTAACACTACGGCTGCTAACTCCAAGTCATGAGTTGGATAGTTCTGTTCATGTTGCTTCAGTTGCCTTGATAGGTAAGATATCACTTTGCCTTCTTGCATCAACACACATCCAAGACCAGTTTTGGATGCATCACAATAGACATCAAATGGCTTGGTGACATCGGGCATGATCAAAATTGGGGCTGTGGTTAATCTGAGTTTGAGTAGCTGAAAGCTTTCTTCACATTTGTCATTCCGAGTCAAATTTCCGGTCCTTCTTCAGCAGTTGAGTCATTGGTCTTGCGATGCTTGAAAATCCTTCAACGAATCGGCGGTAATATCCCGCCAATCCTAGAAATGCTCGAACTTCGAGTCCGGGTGGTTGGGGCTTTCCATTCCTCAACGGTTTTGATTTTTGCGGGATCTACCGCAATTCCTCCTGCAGACAAGAGGTGTCCCAGGAATCCTACTTCTTTCAACCAAAACTCACATTTGCTGAACTTGGCGTACAACTGATGCTGTCTAAGGGTTTCTAGAACCACTTCCAAATGTTGCTCATGTTCTTCTTCTGATTTGGAGTAGATAAGGATGTCGTCGATGAAGACAACGACAAACTTATCCAGGAATTCCATAAAGATCTTATTCATGAGGTTCATGAAATAAGCGGGGGCATTGGTTAGTCCAAAGGACATGACATTGTACTCATACAGTCCATATCTGGTGGTAAAGGCAGTCTTTGGAATATCTGTTGCTCGGATCTTCAGTTGATGGTAACCTGTCCTCAGATCAATTTTTGAGAAAACTTGGGCACCGGTTAGTTGGTCAAACAGATCTTCTATCTTTGGCAAGGGATATTTGTTCTTGATGGTGACATCGTTAAGCTTACGATAATCCGTAACCAAACGAGTGGCACCGTCCTTTTTATCCACAAACAAAACAGGTGATCTCCAAGGCGACGCACTTGGTCGAATCAGACCTTTGTATAGCATATCATCCAGTTGCTTCTTCAGTTCCACCAGTTCTGTGGGGTTCATGCTGTAGGCTCTCTGGGCTATAGGTCCTGTTCCAGGGATTAACTCGATGATGAACTCGATATCCCGATCTGGGGGCATACCGGGTAGATCATCCGGAAACACATCGGGGTATCGACAGACGACCACTGATTTGATCAAGAGTTGGCTTGGCTACACTTTGGTTGCAGGTAAATTTTCTGGGTAGTTTTTCAGATAAGTGTTCTATTATTATTCCGGTGCTACTTGTCATGGTGATGGCCTTCTTGGCGCAGTCTATCAATCCATGGTGTTTCGCCATCCAATCCATACCCAGGACTACTTCCAATCCTTTGGTTCCCAGAACAATCAAGTTTGCATAAAAGTCTATTTCATGGATTCTGATGGGTACATATTTGCAGAATTTTCTAGCTTTAGTGGTTGATCCAGGTATTTGAACTACCATGACATGTTTCAAGCTGATTGGTTGAATCTTACTAGTGCACACAAAATCTTCCGTAACGAACGAATGCGATGCTCCGAGAATCAAACAACACTCTTGCTTGGTATTGAGTTAACGAGAGAACATACCCAGCACCACGTCGAGTGCTTCCTGGGCTTCCTCGGCATTCATGTGGTAGAGGCGACCTCCGCGGTTGTGCGGGTTGTTGGGGGTGAACTTCTTGCCGGTGGAGACACGGCGTTGCTGCTGAGCTGGTGGTGCGGGGTTGCCTGCGAGCTTGGCGAGCCTCTTGGGACACTCATTGGAGTAATGCCCCACTACACCACACTCATAGCAAGTGATGGTGGTCTTGTCCTGCTTGTTTGCGACGGGGATAGCATTGCTCCCGGTCCTTGGGGCGGTGTTGGTGTTGTTGTTGCTGTTGTTGTTGTTGGGGGCTCTCGGCGGAGCGCGGTTGAAGTTGTTGTTGGTGTTGTTGTTGTAGTGGCCTCCTGGCCTGGGGTTTCCTCCACTCCGGTTCTGATATACCGGACGTGACACCTGTGCATTGGGCTTGTTGGTCCTGAAGCCTCCGCCTGAGTTGGGGCGATACCTTGGGGCATTGCTAGGCCCATTCTGATTCATCATGCGGCGCTTGCGGTTCTCGCTGGCTTGGTGCAGTTTGCCCTCCATTTGGATGGCGGAGTCAACAAGGGCTTCGAGGTCGGCAAAGGGGATGTTGATCAACACAGTCTGCATCTCATCATGCAGTCCATTCAGGAACCTTTCCTTCCTCTTCTCAGTAGTATCAGTCTCATCCGGGGCGTACCTTGACAGTGTGAGAAACTTGTCGCGGTATTCCACCACGGACATCCGGCCTTGCTTCAGTTCACGGAATTCATCTCTCATCTTCTTTATCAGACCCGGGGGCACATGGTACTTGCTGAATTTGAGTTTGAAATCTGCCCAAGTCATGAACTGTCCCGCGTTCATGGCACGGGTGCTTGTCCACCATGCTCTTGCTGGTCCTGCTAAGTAGTGTGTGGCAAACAACACTTTCTCATTTTCTTCAACTCCCGCTACTTCTAGATTGTTCTCCATAGTTTGGAGCCAATCATCTGCATCAAGTGGTTCTTCAGTCTTGCTGAAAACTGGCGGGTTGGTATTCTGGAAGTTCTTGAGCTTAGATCCTGGATGATCATGGTGGCCTTGATTGTTGTTGACAAGCTGTTGAAGTGCTGCAATGTTGGCTTGTCTTTCAGCTCTTTCTGCCTCCCTATCTTCCAGCATAACTTGCAACATCTGCATCATCGCGTCTTGATTCATGTTGCGGTTTGGAGGGGCCATCTGAGTATTGAGATAGATCATGAGATAAGAGGGAAATTTTCTATGGTTTGTTTGTGTTTAAGTTTAAAAGCTTAAAACATTCATTCATAACAAACAACACCCATTACAAGCTAACACACTAAGGGTTTTAAGAACCCTTTTTCTCCAAGCTACGATACATTGGGGCGGGATACAACTCACACCTACGATAGTGCACAAGTGAACTACTCCTCATCCTCATCAACATCAACATCGATGGGGGTGTGGACATCATCTCCGTCGTCCAGGAAGTCGTAGTCTTCCCCCTCGGTGTTCTCATCATCCTCGAAATCGTTGTCGTCACTCAGGTAGTCGCTTCCTCCCTGAATGTCTTCTCCATCTTCCTCCATCTTCTTCATCTGTTCCTCCTGGGCCTTGACAGTGGCCTCGAGTGCGGCTATCTTCGCGCGGAGGCGTGTGATGGTGGCATCCTTCTTCGTCCGCTGCTGACGGAGGGTCCTGCGGTCGTTGGCGAGCATCTTGATGCAGTCGCCCTGCTCGATGATGCGGGCGTGAGTCTGGTTGGCGTACTCACGGGAGTGGTCGAGATCTCGCTGAGTGTGATACGAGCATGAAATCGAGATGCTCCACATGGTGCTTCAGCTCCGGGTGGGATGGCATGTCCATGGGCTCTCCAGGCGAGTTACGCCTCGCGAGGTGGGAAAAGCGAGGGTCCCTGAGTGCCTCCCCGCTCATCCCGCACAGGCGTGCGAGTCCCTCCTGAAGGGCGCGAGCAAGTCCGTCCAGCCAGTTGCTCTCCATGAAGGAGAAGAGGATCCTCTCAGAAGTGGGAGGCTCCATCTTGCCCCTCAAGTCAGCGGTGATGATCCACTGCAGCTCGCCTCCTGGCTGGTCCGCGATTTGCGATCCATGGAACTCCGGGTGCGGGCGACCAAGGTGGTCGGACAGGGCGTTGAGGTCGTTCTCGAAGATCAAGCTTCCCCCATTCCCAAGCTGGTAAAACTTCGTGTTCACGGGCTCCATCTGAAAGTGCAGTGAAGGATTAAGTTAGAGAAGTGAACAAGTGTGGCAAAATTTTAGTTATTTTTCTAAGGAAGAGCATGACTTCTTGTTTTTCCAAAGAACTCAAGGAGAAGATAACGACTTAAATTTTCAGAAATACTTCATTCCTTTTTTGAAACTAAATTTTTCAGAACGTCCATTTCTAACTAGGGTCTCCTAAGGTCAAACAATGGCTCTGATACCAACTTGTCAACACCCGGATTTTTAAGTCCAGATGCCTATTATGTCATACATCGCAATCCCAGGAAATTGTTGTTGCGAGGCATAATAGTTAAGTATCACGATCATCATTCATTACAAACCATAATGTCTTACAACTTGGAATCACATGATCCATATTACACAAATAGTTGATCTAATGATCAACGAACAAACACCAGTTCATAGCGGAAGCGTAAGATACAAGGACTCTCTAGTCCACAGGCCAACGCTTGACGTTAGAAGCTCCTAGTTGTGGTAGACGTCCTGCTGGTCGTCATCCTCGTACTCGCTGCTCGGCTTCATAGTCCGGCCATTTGAATAGCCAGGGACAAAGCCGTGAGTACTTTAAGTACTCGCAATCTAATACTAATGTAAGTACTAAACTTGCGAAAGAAGTGTTCTAAGCTCTAAGGTTATTTGCATAAAGCCAATTTTATTTGAATAGACATTTTCGTAAACAACTCCTCATGTGCTAACTAACTCAAGTGGGAACATTAGTGTCATTCCCACAACTCTGTTGTGATTCAAAATCAAAGTCACCGTTCAAGTTCAAAAACCACCAGTCACATAGATATAAATTCTGATGACGGAAACAGAATGGCCTTTCCAATTGTCCATATCCGCGGACGCGGCTATTCGAATAGTTCTACACTCTGCAGAGGTCGCACACTTGTGCCACAACATTTGATTACATCCGTCGAGGATAAAACCCCGAATAATCGTAACTCGGTACGCGGATCATCAACCAATAACCTTTCACTTACACACCCTAGTATAGGCACCTCTCCCCATGAGCTTGGCCTCCCGGTGAAAACCAACTGTTAACCCGGGAACTGCACAGGGCTTGGCCGTACAATTCACCTTCAATTCACATCATTACTCAACAACGGAGGCAGCCTCAGGCATAACCCCTATGATGTGTGTTCAGAGGGAACCCATACTAAGATACATAAATTTCCAGCTAATCCTTACCCATAATCAGGTATTGTGGGGGTACTTAGTATTGGTAAGGTATCACATCCAACTCAATCATCAGTTTTTTTGCTGAAAACCACCAAGTCAATTTCAGTGTCATATTCACCTTCAAAATCTTTCAATGGAGATGACTCATCATTCCAAGGTTTTCAACCATCATCAATTCATAAACACATGTTCCCATCTAGAGTAGTCATCTTTAATTTAGCACTAGCATCTAAGTATGAGGGGTGCTAAGTACTTTGCTTTGCTTCTAGGCTAAATTTGATACTCTTGTACTAATCCAATACTAACCAAGTGAATCATAAATCAAAAAGTACTTTGATAAGACAAAAGTAAATAAAGCTTGTAAAGTAAAACTGGGAAGTAGGATCATAAGCATAAAGTAAATTGTGGTAATGCTTTGCTCATGGTGAGCTTTGCACTTTGCAAGAGTATTATCTTGCCTTGGTTGGGAAACTGGTCAAAGTGGTCTTCCTCTCCTTGGAAGTAGACCTCCTCCTCCTCCTGGTACTCCTCGGTACTAGCGTCTAAAATACGAATACGGAGTACACAATCATCACACCAAACTAAGTTACTAAACTAGGCACAAACATGGTTCACACACTTAAACTAGCATCACATATCACTATTAGGTTGGTGGATCTGTTTTTCTTATTATTTAAGAAAAATAATTTCCTCTCATTCTAAACTTAAATGTTACTTTGAATTATTTAGAGAAATAATTTCCTCTCATTATCTTATTAAGATTTAATTTCTCTTATACATAATATGTGACCTAGGTTGACCCAAGTCAACCTCTTCACACTTATCATTTGGAGAAAAAGATTTAAATGAGGTGAGCACCTCATACCATTTAATACTAGCTTATCAAAGATTTAATATCACCAACAAATCCTATGGGACCTAGCTAACCAGAGTCTCCACTTCATTTGGGCTTGGTGGTGACAAGATTTGAATGAGAGAAACTCTCTCATGAAAGTTCTTAATAGTTTTGGACAATAACTTTTACTAGAAAATAGCCATAAAGTCATTTAAATCAACTAAACCATGATCATTCAAAGTAAGCATGTCATATTTTTGTAGAAACAATTTGTATAAGTGAAAAGTGAATTATTGGAGGTGGAATTAACTGAAAAGCATTTATGGTTGATTTTTAAGAATTAATATAAGGCAGAAAAGTCCCTGCTTTGTTTATTTTGTCACTTTAATTCTTCAACAGATCTAGGGTTCTATCCAGTGGCATTGGGTAGACAAATTCCTAAGGATTCCAAAAATATAAAGTTTGTAAAATTTGGCCCGAGTAGATTTGTCCCTATTGAATTTCAAAGTTTGCATCAGATTGGGGTGTTTCTCCATTTTTCAAAATTTAAACTTAAACCGTGGGCCGGCGGGAGATCTTAATGGGCTAGGCAGAGAGAGAGGGGGTTGGGCCGGCCCAGCTTGGCAGCGGGCCAGCTGACAGTGGGTCCCACGCGTCAGTGTGTTTTAAAACACCGAAACGGTACGAGGGAGGTGGACCGTAGGATTAGAAACGGATCGGACGAACGAGAGGGGCCTTCGTCTCCGGCGAGAGAGGACTCACTGCGACGGCGGCAGGGGGTCGGCGAGCTCATCGGAGCTCCGGCGCTCGAGGGCTATGTGCGCAGCGACGTTGGAGTGGATGAGGAAGCGTCTGGAAGCGGTGGCGTGTCCAATGGTGGCCTCCTGCTCCGGCGACTCCGTGTACTGGCGGCGGCGGAGATCTTGCGATTGGGACGGTGTGGTGGCTAATAGATGAAATTGAAGTGGCGAGGAGTGATTTGAGGATGAGAGGAAGACGTTGGCGTGCTCAAATCGGTGGGAGGGGTCCTCCTTTTATAGTGGCGAGGCGGTACCGAAGGGCGGAGCTAGGGTCGTCGACGGCGTCGTCGTTCCAGGGGCGCGAAGAGGCAAGGGATGGGCGCGGCGTGTTGCTGGTGCACTGGCGAGGCTGACGCGCGTGGTGGCGGTGAAGACGAGGTACTACAGCGGCGGTGATCTTGACGGAAGCTCGCAGGGCATGGCGGACGGGCGTGGACTCGGTCGTCGTCTGCGGCGTTCCCGCGGGCTCGTGCGCGTGTCCGAGCGATGCGAGGGAGCCGTTGTGCGTCTGCGGCGTTGAGAGTGAGTGCGGAGGGGACGCAGGGCCGTGGGCGTCGTCACGCCCTGGCGTGTCCGGGGTCGGCGCCATGCGCGCTACGGCGCGACATGGACACGTTCCGGGCGCGCCGGGCGCGCGTGTGCGACGTCTGCGGTGCCTGGCTTCGTCGGGGCAGTGGCTGGGCAGCATCAGGGGAGTGAGAGGGAGAGATTTGACACGGTGTGGCATGTTGGAAAAGACCAGGTGAGGAGATGGCACGAATTGGCCATGCCATGCCACGGCATGGCAATGTTTAATTCATTTGATCTCTCTTTGACCAGTGCAAGTGGTGGTGATGGTGTGGTGAGGTGAGAGGGAGGCTCCAGGGTGCAGAGAGGGTAAGGTTGGACCAAGTCCAAGGTAGAAATGAGGTATGGGCTCAAATTTTTACCCTGCCAGCAAGGTGTTCGACAGAATGCCCGCAAGAAAAAGATTTTTGAATTTTGAATTTCTTTTTGGTGGGTTGTAATCAAATAATAAATGGAGCATTTTGGTGGTGGTGGTGGTCAAGATGGAGATGAGATGCAAAATCACATTTTGCATATGATCTTACATATGTGACAAAGTTCCAACTTTGCTTGCTTCCCATTTGAGATTGGTGATGAACCTGGGGTGGTGACTTTGGGCAAAGTTGAAGTGCTTGATGTTGTCTTGGATGAGGTGAAAAGATTTGGCCAAGTGTAGAAGTGAAAAGTGAAAATACAGGGGCTCAAAGTGAGTACCAGATTATAAATGTCACATATGACCATATCACATGTGAGCTCATATTTATCTCAAATTTGATTTGAAAGTTGTTTGATGGTTTCCAAAGTTGTTAATAAAGGTTTAGTATCTATTTACACCCAATGGTGCAAACCAAAATGGTCTCTAACCAAGATTTGTAAAAATGGCCTAAGCCTTATGTGTGTGTGAAGTTGATTTTAAAATTTCATTTCTAATTTCTATTTACTTGACTTTGGGGGATCAAGTGATCATTGCTAGGGTTTTGGAAAGAGAGTAACACAACAAACAAGCATCATGGCAATTGCACAATCAAAATAATTAAATAGGTGATCTATATGCCTAAACCTATATGAGGAGAAAAAGTTTTTGTTAACTCTGATTTTTGGATTCTTGAAATCTCTCTCTTGTTTATTTTATGGAAACTTGGGATGTTACAATCTAGAAGCTAGTATATGATAAATTCACAGCAGCATAATCAGAAAACCAAGTATAATGGATAAACTGCATACAGCAGCCAAAAGCAGCCAATAATGTTGTTAATGTTTACGACAAACTAAGCTGAAAAAATACAAGACGCACGCAATGTATGGACAACAAGAAGATTAGGATACCCCAGGATGAATGAATTTGTTCTTCATTCCTCATATATTTCTTCGTCGCTCCATTCGTGCATTACCCCAAGGAAATATTCATTGAACTCCTTCCGTCTGCAGTGTGCGGCCAATACATCCTCCAAACGGTATGGCCTGTGTTCATTTGTCATATTGTAGTTTCCTATTCTATCCACACGTAGTGGCCACTCATCCCAGGCCTTTGTATCATGAGAGTACTCTCTGATATAACCTAAATCCGTGTAGTAGATGCAGCCAGGTCGAAGTGTTGGGTGCACTCTGGTATCGACGGAGATACACCGGATATAATTCACGAAGAAGGCATTACGCCAATGTTACGACCGGATGGAGAGAGCAGCTCCGAGTGTCCACACGGTACACCAATGGTTTGCCCGCCAAAGCCAGGTTGACCAACAACACAAGCAGCGAGATCACCATCCAACTTCACAAGGTAGAACTTCTCATTTCCAAGTTCTGGAAATGAAATTAGTGTCTCCATCTTGACAGTGCTCGCGCGCTGCTGCAACTATACATTGGTGCACACTATTCTTCCGGACTCAAAATTGTCCGCAGCTACTGCATACAGTTCACCATTGAACGGGGTAATGCAACGCAGACACTGGTTCTCGATCGAAAATCTATCTTCTCCCCAATCTTCATATATATCCTTAGTTGGAGTGCTCTCATCGATCCAACCAATTTCCGGCGGGTAATGTGCGGCAACGAAGACCATAGTCGGGGATTTGATTACAGCGACTGAATCCAGAAAAATAGATGGCATCTGCGCCTCAAACATAGTGTTCGATTTGTTTGTGAGTGGGTTTAGAAGCCGTATCTTGTGCGGCGGGTTCTTCTGGGCAAGCACGATGACGCCACGGCAAAAGCCGACGAAGTAGTATCTAAAATATACTGATGAAGATAACATTCAGCACTAAGATGTTTAAGATTGAAAATAAAAAAGGTAGATTAACCCTATACATATGGAGGAATTTGAACCTTGCATGAACTTCCGATAGATCTATGGTGACGTAGCGTGATGTGCCGAGTTGGAGGAAGGTGAACTCAGCGACGCGTGGAAGGGCGTGGTCTAGCATGATCCATTCGTGCAGGTGCACGTCGGGCTCAGGTAAACCTGAGCGCCAATTTCTACAGACTTGCCTCATAGCAGAGTAGGTGTCCGTGTACTCCTCGTTCGCCAGTAAGCATTCACCGATCTTGTGAAGTGGTCCATCAGCCGAGAGAGAGGCCCAGTTCACAGAGGCGCCGCGCTTGGATGCGCCGCCCTCGGAGGCGACGGGCTCGGCGGCGACTGGCTCGGTGGCGACGGACTCGGATGCGACGGGCTCGGAGGCGACGGGCTCGGAGGCGACGGCCGCCGGCGCATTCTTCTTCTCCATCGCCGGCAGGGTAGCGTGCGTACGGCGGTTGGGGTTTTTTCGATATGGAGAAGTTGATGGGACGTGAGAGGCGTGGTTTCGTGCGTGAGCGAGAATGAGACGTACTTGTGTGCGAGAGGGAGGGAGAGAGGGGCTTACGCGTCCTAAATGCGACCCGCGTCCTACGCGTCCACTATTGCACGTCCGCACCGCGACACGCGTCAACAATGGCACGTCTTCCACTTCGCACCGCAACACGCGTCTTCGAGTCTAACCCTGGAAATTTAGATATACTCAGGTATACCCTCGAGTCATATACTAGCATTTTTTGTGTGCTCAGTTTTCGCCTTGAGTGCTAATACTGGCTAGTGCAACATACTCAATTTTACCCTCAAGTGGCTAGTCAACAGAGAGTCAACAAATGGGATTAACTAGTTAAATGAGTTATTTAATGTGCAAAAAATTCCGAAAAAGAGTGGCACTTACTCATGGAGTCTTTACCACAAATTGCCACTTCTCATATCATAGATAAATCAAGTTTTACCACAAATTTCCACTTCTCAAATCACCTAGTAGCTATGAAGGTGCATGGTTTTCCATAATAAGCCCTACCCAAAACAGCTTTCCCCAAAACATACTTTGTCTGAATGATGCCATAATTTTCACACTCATGTATATTTGTATTGCAAATAGTTTGAGGTAGGCCAAGATGGGTTTCATTGTACAAAACACGCATTTTCCATTTTTTAAATCTCATATTTGAATCCATTAGTCTGTTTACTACTCACTTGCCCTTGGTTTCTTGATACTACTCAGTTTTGTCCTCTCGCTTAACAAACTCTCACAGACGCCCAACATTGCCCTGATTGGTCTAGCCCATGTCACGCGGATCGTGCCCGCCGACCGTTGATCGTATGATCTAACAGGCAGGATAACCCCTATCTCTCTCTCTGGTCGGGGCCACCACCCTCTCTCTCTCTGTAAGCGGTTAGCTTCCACCCTCTGCATTATTTTTCACGA
Source organism: Lolium rigidum (assembly GCF_022539505.1). NCBI lineage: Eukaryota > Viridiplantae > Streptophyta > Magnoliopsida > Poales > Poaceae > Lolium > Lolium rigidum. Next base: position 265,019,602 of record NC_061511.1, read on the forward strand.
GCTAAATTATAAACTGTTTTTAGGCATTACTTTTCACGCAAAAAATGATAAACCATCACCGATTTGTTGTATCCATTAATTTTCAAGCAAAAAATTATAAACCATCACCGATTTGTTGTAGCCATTAATTTTCACAAAAAAATGATAAACCATCACCGATTTGTTGTAGCCATTAATTTTCACGAAAAAAATGATAAACCATCACCGATTTGTTGTAGCCATTAATTTTCACGAAAAAAATGATAAACCATCACCGATTTGTTGTATCCATTACTTTTCACGCAAAAAATGATAAACCATCACCGATTTCTTGTAGCCATTACTATTCAAGGTAAAAATGATAAATGAACCAATCTATCTATCTCTGTATTTGAAGTTTGGAAGGGTTCACCATCTACTTATGTTAACTTTTGACCTGAAAACAAATGGGTATTATAAAGGGAAATAAAAGTTCAAAAAAATGTGAAAACGAAACAATCTACCTATCTGTGTAGAAGATCGTCTGTATGATTTTTGAGGTTATTTAGAGAAGGTAGAAAAAATCCCTTTTGAGAAGGTCGAAAAACCTAACTTGTTACAAAAGCTGGTTTCAGTGAGACCTAACCAAATTTGGCATACATTATGCCATATCTATAACAACAAGGAATATATAAAAGGGAAATTTTCACAAAATTTGAAATTTAGGGCGAAAATGATGCCATACATGATGTTGTTTTTCGAGGTTTTGATCTGAAAATCAATTGGGTATTATAAAGGGAAATAAAAAGTTCGAAAAATGTAAAAACGACACAATCTATCTATCTATCTATGTATAGAAGATCAGTTGTATGAAATTTGAGGTCATTTAGAGAAGGTAGAATAAATCACCTTGTTAGAAAAGCTGGTTTCAGTGAGACGAAACGACATGCGTTTAAGCAAAGTGATTTTTTCGAACATCTCCAAATGACCCCAAATTTGCCATACATGATGCCATACGTGTAACAACAAGGAACCCTATCTAAAAAGTGTCAAAAAAGTTTGCCCAACCGTATAGCTCTATCAAAAAGAACATCACCATGGCGCTAGTATAATTTTGGGCTTAGTTACAAACTTTCGTTACCTAACCTTCAACACGAAACTTGTTTCAAATCACTTTTGGCGTATAAGAAACAAATCCCACCTTGATTCAAGCACCACAGCCTCCAAACGATGTTGATGCCGATATCGGCATGGTCAGAACGGCTATGCTCGCATGCACTGCTAGGACACCGTCGGGATGCACCCTCAATCTCGTCCCTCATTCGATCACTGACACACCAGAGATACCGCCGAAGCCAATGCCGAACGTACATGCTGATGCCAATGTCAAACATGCATGCACGCCGCTGTGAGTACGACCACGCCGCCCCGCTATGCTGGACGCCACAGACCACCGCGAGGTCTTTCCCTTCACCACCACACTATTCTAGCACCCATCTATACACGCCAGAAAGGAGAGACACTAGTTTTCTCTACATTGCTCGCGTTCGTGTCGGACACGGTCAGTCAAAGTTTTGAGGTAGTCGTCGATGTCGTCGACCATTTCTTCTCTTCTTTGCATGGTTAAACGCATCTAGTTCATATTTATCTAATGCGTCTGGTCTCGCCTCATGCAGTTCTTTGTGGACGTTGATCTCATCTCGGCACCCCGCAGGCCACCTCCTCCGTGCCGTCGCTGTAGAGCTCCGTTTAAAAATCTATTCCTACCCGTGTATTGCCCCTTGTATCAGCGCCCCGGCCCACTTGTCATTCGATATACCGAAGCCCCACTCGTGCGCGTTTTGGTCAGAGATACATCGATGCTTACGGTCAAACAAAGATGGATGGTATGACGTGTCTTTGCGGGCTCTACGTGGCCCCACTAGTCAGAAGAGAACGGTCAACCGTTGGGCAACTGGCCGTTACAGCACATGTGATGGTTTCAGACAAGGTCTTGGGGAAAACTGAGGAAAAACTAAGGAGCTGGGGAAAACTGAGCACAACTAAGGACCCGAGGGCACGAAAATAGAAATCCCACCTTGTTATGGATCTTTTATGTGAGTATGAAGTTCTTCAATAATTGTTATAATTAACCTTTATCCCATAAAAAATATCCATGTGAAGTTCTTCACAGATCCATGTAAATTCCATAAAAATATCCATGTAAATCCATGTGAAGTTCTTCGCAGATCCATGTAAATTCGATAAGAAGATCCATGTAAATTCGACAAAAAGATCTATGCACACAAAAAAAGGAACATACACCGGCAGATTTGGGATCTGCCGGCCAACGGTGGAGCACGAGGACGACGACAGAGCGAGCGGAGGAGGGTGTAAGGCGGGAGCATCCGTGACGGCCGTTGGGAGGACCATGATGTCTACGTTCCCCCTCCTTTCCTGTAGACAGTGTTGGGCCTCCAAGTGCAGAGGTTTGTAGAACAGCAGCAAGTTTCCCTTAAGTGGATACCCAAGGTTTATCGAACTCAGGGAGGAAGAGGTCAAAGATATCCCTCTCATGCAACCCTCGCAACCACAAAGCAAGAAGTCTCTTGTGTCCCCAACACACCTAATAGGTGCACTAGTTCGGCGAAGAGATAGTGAAATACAGGTGGTATAAATAAGTATGAGCAGTAGCAACGGTGCCAGAAAAGTGCTTGGCGCGTAGTTGATGGTGGTGGTATTGCAGCAGTAGTAACGCAGTAAAACAGTAAACAAACAGTAGTAACTCAGCAGTATTTAGGAACAAGGCCTAGGGATTACACTTTCACTAGTGGACACTCTCAACATTGATCACATAACCGAATAGATAAATGCATACTCTACACTTTTGTTGGATGATGAACACATTGCGTAGGATTACACGAACCCTCAATGCCGGAGTTAACAAGCTCCACAATAATGCTCATGTTTTAGTAACCTTTAGTGTAAGATAGATCAACAAGACTAAACCAAGTACTAGCATAGCATGCACACTCTGTCACCTTCATGCATATGTAGGAGGAATAGATCACATCAATATTATCATAGCAATAGTTAACTTCGCAATCTCCAAGAGATCATGATCATAGCATAAACCAAGTACTAACACGGTGCACGCATCTGTCACCTTTACACACGTGTAGGAGGAATAAAACTACTTTAATAACACATCACTAGAGTAGCACATAGATAAATTGTGATACAAACACATTGCAATGATAAAGAGATATAAATAAGCACCTCACTATGCCATTCAACAGTGAATAAGTATTCTGTGAAATCTAGCCTAAGAGACCCACACGGTGCACACACTCGTCACCTTTACACACGTGGGACGAGGAGTCTCCGGAGATCACATAAGTAAAACTCACTTGACTAGCATAATGACATCTAGATTACAAGCATCATCATATGAATCTCAATCATGTAAGGCAGCTCATGAGATTATTGTATTGTAGCACATAGGAGAGAGATGAACCACATAGCTACCGGTACAGCCCCGAGCCTCGATGGAGAACTACTCCCTCCTCATGGGAGCAGCAGCGGTGATGAAGATGGCGGTGGAGATGGCAGCGGTGTCGATGGAGAAGCCTTCCGGGGCACTTCCCCGCTCCGGCAGGGTGCCGGAACGGAGATCCTGTCCCCCGGATCTTGGCTTCGCGATGGCGGCGGCTCCGGAAGGTTTCCGTGGGTTTCGTCAATTGGTCTCGGGTTTTCCGATCCGGGGGCTTCTTATAGGCGAAGAGGCGGCGCAGGGGGTCACCGGGTGCCCTCACCACCGGGTGGCGCGGCCGGGGCCTCGGCCCGCGCCCGGGTGTGGTGTGGGCCCCCGGCCCATCTCCGGCAGCTCTCGAGTGTTCCGGAGGCTTCCGGGTAAAATAGGAACTTTGGCGTTGATTTCGTCCGATTCCGAGAATATTTCGTTACTAGGATTTCTGAAACCAAAAACAGCGAGAAAACGAGAACCGGCACTTCGGCATCTTGTTAATAGGTTAGTTCCGGAAAATGCACGAATATGACATAAAGTGTGCATAAAACATGTAGATAACATCAATAATGTGGCATGGAACACAAGAAATTATCGATACGTTGGAGACGTATCAGCATCCCCAAGCTTAGTTACTGCTCGTCCCGAGCGGGTAAAACGATAACAAGGATAATTTCGGAGCGACATGCCATCATAATCTTTGATCATACTATTTGTAAAGCATATGTAGTGAATGCAGCGATCAAAACAATGTGTATGACATGAGTAAACAAGTGAATCATAAAGCAAAGACTTTTCATGAATAGCACTTCAAGACAAGCATCAATAAGTCTTGCATAAGAGTTAACTCATAAAGCAATAATTCAAAGTAAAAGTATTGAAGCAACACAAAAGAAGATTAAGTTTCAGCGGTTGCTTTCAACTTGTAACATGTATATCTCATGGATAATTGTCAATGCAAAGCAATATAACAAATGCAATATGCAAATATGTAAGAATCAATGCACAGTTCACACAAGTGTTTGCTTCTTGAGGTGGAGAGAAATAGGTGAACTGACTCAACAATAAAAGTAAAAGAATGGTCCTTCAAAGAGGAAAGCATCGATTGCTATATTTGTGCTAGAGCTTTGATTTTGAAAACATAAAGAGAGCATAAAAGTAAAGTTTTGAGAGGTGTATGTTGTTGTCAACGAATGGTAGCGGGTACTCTAACCCCCTTGCCAGACAAACCTTCAAAGAGCGGCTCCCATTTTATTTTATTTTTGAGTGGCACTCCTTCCAACCTTTCTTTCACAAACCATGGCTAACCGAATCCTCGGGTGCCTGCCAACAATCTCATACCATGAAGGAGTGCCTTTTTATTTTAGTTTCATTATGATGACACTCCCCCAACCTTTGCTTACACAAGCCATGGCTAACCGAATCCTTCGGGTGCCGTCCAACAATCACATACCATGGAGGAGTGTCTATTTTTGTTAATTAATTTGGGACTGGGAATCCCATTGCCGACTCTTTTTGCAAAATTATTGGATAAACGGATGAAGCCACTAGTCCATTGGTGAAAGTTGCCCAACAAGATTGAAAGATAAACACCACATACTTCCTCATGAGCTATAAAACATTGACACAAATAAGAGGTAATAAATTTTGAATTGTTTAAAGGTAGCACTCAAGCAATTTACTTTGGAATGGCGGAGAAATACCATGTAGTAGGTAGGTATGGTGGACACAAATGGCATAGTGTTGGCTCAAGTATTTGGATGCATGAGAAGTATTCCCTCTCGATACAAGGTTTAGGCTAGCAAGGCTTATTTGAAACAAACACAAGGATGAACCGGTGCAGCAAAACTCACATAAAAGACATATTGTAAACATTATAAGACTATACACCGTCTTCCTTGTTGTTCAAACTCAATACTAGAAATTATCTAGACCTTAGAGAGACCAATTATGCAAACCAAATTTTAGCATGCTCTATGTATTCTTCACTAATAGGTGCAAAGTATATGATGCAAGAGCTTTAAACATGAGCACAACAATTGCCAAGTATCACATTACCCAAGACATTATAGCAAATCACTACATGTATCATTTTCCAATTCCAACCATATAACAATTTAACGAAGAGGAAACTTCGCCATGAATATTATGAGCTAAGAACACATGTGTTCATATGAACCAGCGGAGCGTGTCTCTCTCCCACACAAGCATGATGTAATCCAATTTATTCAAACAAAAACAAAAACAAAAGCACACAGACGCTCCAAGTAAAGCACATAAGATGTGGCCGAATAAAAATGTAGTTTCAGGGGAGGAACCTGATAATGTTGATGAAGAAGGGGATGCCTTGGGCATCCCCAAGCTTAGACGCTTGAGTCTTCTTGATATATGCAGGGATGAACCACCGGGTGCATCCCCAAGCTTAGAGCTTTCACTCTCCTTGATCATGGTATATCATCCTCCTCTCTTGACCCTTGAAAACTTCCTCCACACCAAACTCGAAACAACTCATTAGAGGGTTAGTGGACAATAAAAATTGACATATTCAGAGGTGACACAATCATTCTTAACACTTCTGGACATTGCATAATGCTACTGGACATTAATGGATCAAAGAAATTCATCCAACATAGCAAAAGAGGCAATGCGAAATAAAAGGCAGAATCTGTCAAAACAGAACAGTCCGTAAAGATGGATTTTATTAGGCCACCAGACTTGCTCAAACGAAAATGCTCAAATTGAATGAAAGGTGCGTACATATCTGAGGATCACTCACGTAAATTTGCATAATTTTCTGAGTTACCTACGGAGAATTAGACCCAGATTCGTGACAGCAAAGAAATCTGTTTCTGCGCAGTAATCCAAATCTAGTACTTACTTTACTATCAAAGACTTTACTTGGCACAACAAAACACAAAACTAAGATAAGGAGAGGTTGCTACAGTAGTAAACAACTTCCAAGACACAAATATAAAACAAAGTACTGTAGCAAAATAACACATGGGTTATCTCCCAAGAAGTTCTTTCTTTTTAGCCATTAAGATGGGCTCAAGCAGCTTTAATGATGCACTCGCAAGAAATAGTATTTGAAGCAAAAGAGAGCATCAAGAGGCAAATTCAAAACACATTTAAGTCTAACATGCTTCCTATGCATAGGAATCTTGTAAATAAACAAGTTCATGAAGAGCAAAGTAACAAGCATAGGAAGATAAAACAAGTGTAGCTTAAAAAATTTCAGCACATAGAGAGGTGTTTTAGTAACATGAAAATTTTTACAACCATATTTTCCTCTCTCATAATAACTTTCAGTAGCATCATGAGCAAACTCAACAATATAACTATCAAATGAAACATTCTTATCATGAGTCTCATGCATAAAATTATTACTCTCCACATAAGCATAGTCAATTTTATTAGTTGTAGTGGGAGCAAATTCAACAAAGTAGCTATCATTATTATTCTCATCAAGTGTAGGAGGCATAGTATAATCACAACAAAATTTACTCTCCATAGTAGGTGGCACCAAAAGACCACTATCATTATAATCATCATAAATAGGAGGCAAAGTATCATCAAAGAAAATTTTCTCCTCAATGCTTGGGGGACTAAAAATATCATGAAAACCAGCTTCCCCAAGCTTAGAACTTTCTATATTATTGTCAACAATGGTGTTCAAAGCGTTCATACTAATATTACTACCAAGCATGCAAAGAAGATTTTATAGGTTTTTTAATTTTCGCATCAAACAATCCAAGTTTTAAATCAGGAAATAGAATAAGAAGCTCACTCTTGTACATTATGCCAAACTAGTGTAAACAAGAAACAACAAGATGCAATTGCAGGATCTAAAGGAAATAGCTTTGAGCACACACACAACGGCGCCGGAAAAATACTTTACCTGAGACCGTAGTATGAGTGCCTTTTTACCTTTCCTCCCCGGCAACGGCGCCGTAAAAGTGCTTGATGTCTACGTTCCCCCTCCTTTCCCGTAGACAGTGTTGGGCCTCCAAGTGCGGAGGTTTGTAGAACAGCAGACAAGTTTCCCTTAAGTGGATACCCAAGGTTTATCGAACTCGGGGAGGAAGAGGTCAAAGATATCCCTCTCATGCAACCCCGCAACCACAAAGCAAGAAGTCTCTTGTGTCCCCAACACACCTAATAGGTGCACTAGTTCGGCGAAGAGATAGTGAAATACAGGTGGTATAAATAAGTATGAGCAGTAGCAACGGTGCCGTAAAAGTGCTTGGCGCGTAGTTGATGGTGGTGGTATTGCAAGCAGAGTAACGCAGAGAAACGAAGTAAACAAACAAGTAGTAACTCAGCAGTATTTAGGAACAAGGCCTAGGGATTACACTTTCACTAGTGGACACTCTCAACATTGATCACATAACAGAATAGATAAATGCATACTCTACACTTTTGTTGGATGATGAACACATTGCGTAGGATTACACGAACCCTCAATGCCGGAGTTAACAAGCTCCACAATAATGCTCATGTTTTAGTAACCTTTAGTGTAAGATAGATCAACGAGACTAAACCAAGTACTAGCATAGCATGCACACTCGTCACCTTCATGCATATGTAGGAGGAATAGATCACATCAATATTATCATAGCAATAGTTAACTTCGCAATCTCCAAGAGATCATGATCATAGCATAAACCAAGTACTAACACGGTGCACGCACTGTCACCTTTACACACGTGTAGGAGGAATAAAACTACTTTAATAACACATCACTAGAGTAGCACATAGATAAATTGTGATACAAACACATTGCAATCATAAAGAGATATAAATAAGCACCTCACTATGCCATTCAACGGTGAATAAGTATTCTGTGAAATCTAGCCTAAGAGACCCACACGGTGCACACACTCGTCACCTTTACACACGTGGGACGAGGAGTCTCCGGAGATCACATAAGTAAAACTCACTTGACTAGCATAATGACATCTAGATTACAAGCATCATCATATGAATCTCAATCATGTAAGGCAGCTCATGAGATTATTGTATTGTAGCACATAGGAGAGAGATGAACCACATAGCTACCGGTACAGCCCCGAGCCTCGATGGAGAACTACTCCCTCCTCATGGGAGCAGCAGCGGTGATGAAGATGGCGGTGGAGATGGCAGCGGTGTCGATGGAGAAGCCTTCCGGGGGCACTTCCCCGCTCCGGCGAGGTGCCGGAACAGAGATCCTGTCCCCCGGATCTTGGCTTCGCGATGGCGGCGGCTCCGGAAGGTTTCGTGGGTTTCGTCAATTGGTCTCGGGTTTTCCGATCCAGGGGCTTCTTATAGGCGAAGAGGCGGCGCAGGGGGTCACCGGGGTGCCCTCACCACCGGTGGCGCGGCCGGGGCCCGGCCCGCCCCAGGTGTGGTGTGGGCCCCCCCTGGCCCATCTCTGGCAGCTCTCGAGTGTTCTGGAGGCTTCCGGGTAAAATAGGAACTTTGGCGTTGATTTCGTCCGATTCCGAGAATATTTCGTTACTAGGATTTCTGAAACCAAAAACAGCAGAAAACGAGAACCGGCACTTCGGCATCTTGTTAATAGGTTAGTTCCAGAAAATGCACGAATATGACATAAAGTGTGCATAAAACATGTAGATAACATCAATAATGTGGCATGGAACACAAGAAATTATCGATACGTTGGAGACGTATCAGACCACGACGCCACGAGTGGGGGAGGGCACGAGGTGGCCGCGTCCGTGCCGGCCGGCGGGAGGACCACGACGGCGCGAGGCGGCCGTGTCCGTGCCGGCCGCCGGGAGGACCACGACAGCGTGAGGCGGCCGCGTCCATGCCGGCCGGCAGGAAGACCACGACCACGAGCAGTGGAGGGCGTCGATCGTCGAGGCAGCGATGGTCGCTGGAGCAAGGAGGCGGCGACAGGAGCAGTGGGGGATTTTTTTAGGGTTTGAACCTATTTTGGAGATTTTATACACGTATGTTGGGCTACTTCCTGATTCCAAAAAAGTACAGGGGTCTTTTTGCTAAATGATCTAGCGTGAATCTCCCTTCCTCTTGACGGCAAGCGATAAGGTTTGGGCGCCCGAACTTCATGTAATGTGCATTTTCTCAAGACGTTCGGGCGCCCGAACCTTATCCTACACCGTCTAGTGCATAAAAGTGCATCAAGATTGGTGAAGTTGTTTTGCGAAGAAGTCCATATTATTTATCCAATTTCTAGCAGGAGGTCCTCTTAGTTTGTGAAGTTCTTCACAAGTGACAGGTTACACTGTGGATCCACTTTAGTCATCATAAAGTTCAGATCGCATTTTTTTGAAGTTCCTTACAATCTTGTTATGGATCTTTTATGGGAATATGAAGTTCTTCAATAATTGTTATAATTAAACTTTATCCCATAAAAATATCCATGTTAAGTTCTTCATAGATCCATGTAAGTTCCATAAAAATATCCATGTAAATCCATGTGAAGTTCTTGGCAGATCCATGTAAATTCGATAAGATGATCCATGTAAATTCGACAAAAAGATCTATGCACACAAAAAAAGGAACATACACCGGCAGATTTGGGATATGTCGGCCAACGGTGGAGCACGAAGATGACGGTAGCGCGAGCGGAGGAGGGTGTAAGGCGGGCGCATCCGTGCCGGCCGTCGGGAGGACCACGGTGCCACGAGTGGGGGAGGGCACGAGGCGGCCGCGTCCGTGTCGGCCGGCGGGAGGACCATGACGGTGCGAGGCTGCCATGTCCGTGCCGGTCGGAGGGAGGACCACGATGGCGTGAGGCAGCCGCGTCCATGCCGGCCGGCGGGAGGAGCACGACCACGGGCGGCGGAGGGTGTCGATCGTTGAGGTAGCATCGGTCGCAACCTTCTTAGAACCTAACATATTCTCCACCTCCATCCCCTCCATAGATTGGTTCCTTCTCCTTTGCCCGGTCTCATCAGTGTTAGGAGGGGTGGAGAACCTGATCTATACGTGGAATTTTTAATAAAAGCAGTGCTTTCATAGATTAGATTAGGGTTTTGGTATTTTCTTCTTCTTGGCCTTCGCTTCGATGGGGATGATACCGTCTACAATAAGTGGCATTCGACTCTTCGTTTGACGATGAGATTGATGTCTACGGGAGCTTCTATTCTTGTAGACAGTGTTGGGCCTCCAAGAGCAGAGGTTTGTAGAACAGCAGCAAGTTTCCCTTAAGTGGATCACCCAAGGTTTATCGATCTCAGGGAGGAAGAGGTCAAAGATATCCCTCTCATGCAACCCTGCAACCACAAAGCAAGAAGTCTCTTGTGTCCCCAACACACCTAATAGGTGCACTAGTTCGGCGAAGAGATAGTGAAATACAAGTGGTATAAATAAGTATGAGAAGTAGCAACGGTGCCAGAAAATAGCTTGCTGGCGTGTAGTTGATGGTGGTAGTATTGCAGCAGTAGTAACACAAAGAAACAAGTAAACAAGCAGCGATAGCGATATTTAGGAACAAGGCCTAGGGATTACACTTTCACTAGTGGACACTCTCAACATTGATCACATAACGAATAGATAAATGCATACTCTACACTCTTGTTGGATGATGAACACATTGCGTAGGATTACACGAACCCTCAATGCCGGAGTTAACAAGCTCCACAATTCAATGTTCATATTTAAATAACCTTAGAGTGCATGAAAGATCGACACGACTAAACCAAGTACTAACACAAGCATGCACACTCGTCACCTTCACACTATGTAGGAGGAATAGATCACATCAATACTATCATAGCAATAGTTAACTTCATAATCTACAAGAGATCATGATCATAGCATACGCCAAGTACTAACACGGATGCACACACTGTCACCATTACACCGTGCAGGAGGAATAAAACTACTTTTAATAACATTGCTAGAGTAGCACATAGACAAATTGTGATACAAAACACATTGCAATCATAAAGAGATATAAATAAGCACTTCACTACGCCATTCATAACAGTGAGTAAGTATTCTGTGAAATATAGCCTAAGAGACCCACACGGTGCACACACTGTCACCTTTACACACGTGGGACAAGGAGTCTCCGGAGATCACATAAGTAAAACTCACTTAACTAGCATAGTGACATCTAGATTACAAGCATCATCATATGAATCTCAATCATGTAAGGCAGCTCATGAGATTATTGTATTGAAGTACATAGGAGAGAGATGAACCACATAGCTACCAGTACAGCCCCGAGCCTTGATGGAGAACTACTCCCTCCTCATGGGAGCAGCAGCGTTGATGAGGATGGCGGTGGAGATGGCAGCGGTGTCGATGGAGAAGCCTTCCGGGGGCACTTCCCCGCTCCGGCAGGGTGCCGGAACAGAGACTCCTGTCCCCCGGATCTTGGCTTCGCGATGGCGGCGGCTCCGGAAGGTTTCTCGTGGGTTTCGTCCTCCGTAATAGGGTTTTCGCGACGGAGGCTTTAAATAGGCGGAAGGGCAGCCTCGTAGGGGGCCTGGGGCCACCACACCATAGGGCGGCGCGGCCCCCCTCCGGCCGCGCCAGGGTGTGGTGTGGGGCCCCCGTGGCTTCCCTCTGGCGGCTCTCGGGTATTCTGGATGGTTCCGGGAAAAATAGGAACCCGAGCGTTGATTTCGTCCGATTCCGAGAATATTTCGTTACTAGGATTTCTGAAACCAAAAACAGCAGAAAACGAGAACCGGCACTTCGGCATCTTGTTAATAGGTTAGTTCCGGAAAATGCATAAATATGACATAAAATGTGCATATAACATGTAGATATCATCAATAATGTGGCATGGAACATAAGAAATTATCGATACGTCGGAGACGTATCGCATCCCCAAGCTTAGTTCTCGCTCGTCCCGAGCAGGTAAACGATAACAAAGATAATTTCTGGAGTGACATGCCATCATAAACTTGATCATATTGTAAACATATGTAATGAATGCAGCGATCAAAACAATGGTAATGACATGAGTAAACAACTGAATCATAAAGCAAAGACTTTCATGAATAGTACTTAAAGACAAGCATCAATAAGTCTTGCATAAGAGTTAACTCATAAAGCAATAAATCAAAGTAAAGGTATTGAAGCAACACAAAGGAAGATTAAGTTTCAGCGGTTGCTTTCAACTTATAACATGTATATCTCATGGATAATTGTCAACATAGAGTAATATAACAAGTGCAATATGCAAGTATGTAGGAATCAATGCACAGCTTCACACAAGTGTTTGCTTCTTGAGGTGGAGAGAGATAGGTGAACTGACTCAACATAAAAGTAAAGAGAATGGTCCTTCGAAGAGGAAAGCATCGATTGCTATATTTGTGCTAGAGCTTTTATTTTGAAAACATGGAACAATTTTGTCAACGGTAGTAATAAAGCATATGTATCATGTAAATTATATCCTACAAGTTGCAAGCCTCATGCATAGTATACTAATAGTGCCCGCACCTTGTCCTAATTAGCTTGGACTACCGGATCATTGCAATACACATGTTTTAACCAAGTGTCACAATGGGGTACCTCCATGCCGCCTGTACAAAGCTCTAAGGAGAAAGCTCGCATTTTGGATTTCTCGCTTTTGATTATTCTCAACTTAGACATCCATACCGGGACAACATGGACAACAGATAATGGACTCCTCTTTAATGCATAAGCATGTGGCAACAATTAGTGTTCTCATATGAGATTGAGGATATATGTCCAAAACTGAAACTTCCACCATGAATCATGGCTTTAGTTAGCGGCCCAATGTTCTTCTCTAACAATATGCATGCTCCAACCATAAGGTGGTAGATCTCTCTTACTTCAGACAAGACAGACATGCATAGCAACTCACATGATATTCAACAAAGAATACTTGATGGCGTCCCCAGAAACATGGTTATCGCACAACAAGCAACTTAATAAGAGATAAAGTGCATAAGTACATATTCAATACCACAATAGTTTTTAAGCTATTTGTCCCATGAGCTATATATTGCAAAGGTGAATGATGGAATTTTAAAGGTAGCACTCAAGCAATTTACTTTGGAATGGCGGAGAAATACCATGTAGTAGGTAGGTATGGTGGACACAAATGGCATAGTGGTTGGCTCAAGGATTTTGGATGCATGAGAAGTAATCCCTCTCGATTCCAGGTTTAGGCTAGCAAGGTTATTTGAAACAAACACAAGGATGAACGGTGCAGCAAAACTCACATAAAAGACATATTATAAACATTATAAGAATCTACACCGTCTTCCTTGTTGTTCAAAACTCAATACTAGATATTATCTAGACTTTAGAGAAACCGAATATGCAAACCAAATTAGCAAGCTCTATGTGTTTCTCCATTAATGGGTGCAAAGTATATGATGCAAGAGCTTAAACATGAGCACAACAATTGCCAAGTATCACATTATCCAAGACATTTTACCAATTACTACATGTAGCATTTTCCGTTTCCAACCATATAAAAATGAACGAAGCAGTTTTAACCTTCGCCATGAACATTAAAAGCTAAGAACACATGTGTTCATATGAACCAGCGGAGCATGTCTCTCTCCCACAGAAGCATGTATTTATTCAGAGAATGAAAATAACAAAACAAAAATAAAAGCACACAGACGCTCCAAGTAAAGTACATAAGATGTGGCCGAATAAAAATATAGTTTCAAGAGAATAAAAGCACACAACTTTGTTTTGGGCAGATAAGTGGAATGGTGTTTGTCCTCAGGAGAGATTTCCCAGGCTTTACTCTTACACAGTGAATCAGACGATATCGGTCAAGGAGGCTTTGCTTCTAACTGACATCAATGTTTTGTTTGAAAGGCCTTTGTCACAACAGGCAGCCACTGAGCTTGTGGATTTGCAGGAGCTGATTCAAGGTGTGGTTTTGCAACCTGATGGAAGAGATGAATGGAAAACTATATGGAAGGATGGAACTTATTCTGCTAAACGTTTCTATCAGCATAGTTTCAGAGGTTTTACCTGTAGTAAGGTATATGGATGGATCTGGAAGAGTCAATGTTTGCTGAAAATAAAAGTGTTTGCCTGGTTGCTAATTAGTGATAGGCTTAACACCAAGGACATGATTAAAAGAAGACATTGGAATGTCACGGATGAATACCATTGTGTTCTTTGTCCTGCACATTGTTATGAGGACAGGATACATTTGTTCTTTGAATGTGTTTTTAGCATAAGGGTTTGGAACTATTTACAGATTGATTGGTCGGTTGGGGATACAATTGAGGAGAAATTCATACAGGCCAGGAAGGAGTTTGGGAAGCCATTTTTCACTGAGGTGGTTATCTTAGCAGCTTGGCACATTTGGAAACAAAGAAATGGTCTGATCTTCCAGCACACAAGACCTTCTTTCAGAGCATGGAGGAGAGATTTTATCCATGAAGTATCTCTACATAAGCATAGGGTCAAACAGAAACATGTATCTCAGCTGCAGGCATGGATTGATGCTTTACCCTAGTTGTTTTGACCCTTTTCCTCTTTTTGTTTTTTGTACACTGGTAACTTTGTAACTTTGTTTATAAATAAATAAATTGCTGTGAGGCTTTGCCTCACAGTTTCTCTCAAAAAAAAAGAGAAGAAACCTGATAAGTTGTCGATGAAGAAGGGGATGCCTTGGGCATCCCCAAGCTTAGATGCTTGAGTCTTCTTGAAATATGCAGGGATGAACCACCGGGCATCCCCAAGCTTAGACTCTTCACTCTTCTTGATCATAGTATATCATCCTCCTCTCTTGACCCTTGAAAACTTCCTCCACACCAAACTCGAAACAAACTCATTAGAGGGTTAGTGCATAATTGAAAATTCACATGTTCATAGGTGACACAATCATTCTTAAAACTTCTGGACATTGCTCAAAGCTACTGGAAGGTAATGGAACAAAGAAATCCATCCAACACAGGAAAGAGGCAATGCGAAATAAAAGGCAGAATCTGTCAAAACAGAACAGTCCGTAAAGACGAATTTTAAAAGGGCCCCAGACTTGCTCAGATGAAAATGCCCAAATTGAATAAAAGTTACGTACATATCTGAGGATCACTCACGTAAATTGGCATAATTTTCTGAGTTACCTACAGAGAATTAGACCCAGATTCGTGACAGCAAAGAAATCTATTTCTGCGCAGTAATCCAAATCTAGTATCAACCTTGCTATCAACGACTTTACTTGGCACAACAAAACACAAAACTAAGATAAGGAGAGGTTGCTACAGTAGTAAACAACTTCCAAGACACAAATATAAAACAAAGTACTGTAGCAAAATAACACATGGGTTATCTCCCAAGAAGTTCTTTCTTTATAGCCGTTAAGATGGGCTCAGCAGTTTTAATGATGCTCACATGAAAAATAGAGTATGAAGCAAAAGAGAGCATCAAGAAGCAAATTCAAAACAAATTTAATTCTAACATGCTTCCTATGCATAGGAATCTTGTAAATAAACAAGTTCATGAAGAGCAAAGTAACAAGCATAGGAAGATAAAACAAGTGTAGCTTCAAAAATTTCAGCACATAGAGAGGCATTTTAGTAACATGAAAATTTCTACAACCATATTTTCCTCTATCATAATAACTTTCGGTAGCATCATGAGCAAACTCAACAATATAACTATCACATAAAGCATTCTTATCATGAGTCTCATGCATAAAATTATTACTCTCCACATAAGCATAATCAATTTTATTAGTTGTAGTGGGAGCAAATTCAACAAAGTAGCTATCATTATTATTCTCATCAAGTGTAGGAGGCATAGTATAATCACAACAAAATTTACTCTCCATAGTAGGTGGCACCAAAAGACCACTATCATTATAATCATCATAAATAGGAGGCAAAGTATCATCAAAGAAAATTTTCTCCTCAATGCTTGGGGGACTAAAAAGATCATGAAAACCAGCTTCCCCAAGCTTAGAACTTTCTATATCATTATCAACAATGGTGTTCAAAGCGTTCATACTAATATTACTACCGAGCATGCAAATAAGATTTCATAGGTTTTTTAATTTTCGCATCAAACAATCCATGTTTTAAATCAGGAAATAGAATAAGAAGCCCATTGTTGTCCATTATGCCAAACTAGTGTAAACAAGAAACAAAAAGATGCAATTGCAGGATCTAAAGGAAATAGCTTCGAGTACTTACAACGGCGAAAATAGCTTAGTAGCCGAGATCCGGAGTGTGAGTACCTTTTACCTTTCCTCCCCGGCAACGGCGCCGAGAAAAGTGCTTGATGTCTACGGGAGCTTCTATTCTTGTAGACAAGTGTTGGGCCTCCAAGAGCGAGAGGTTTGTAGAACATCAGCAAGTTTCCCTTAAGTGGATCACCCAAGGTTTATCGATCTCGGGGAGGAAGAGGTCAAAGATATCCCTCTCATGCAACCCCTGCAACCACAAAGCAAGAAGTCTCTTGTGTCCCCAACACACCTAATAGGTGCACTAGTTCGGCGAAGAGATAGTGAAATACAGGTGGTATAAATAAGTATGAGCAGTAGGAACGGTGCCGGAAAATAGCTTGTCGGCGTGTAGTTGATGGTGGTAGTATTGCAGCAGTAGTAACACGATAGAAACAATGAAACAAGCAGCGATAGCGATATTTAGGAACAAGGCCTAGGGATTACACTTTCACTAGTGGACACTCTCAACATTGATCACATAACAGAATAGATAAATGCATACTCTACACTCTTGTTGGATGGTGAACACATTGCGTAGGATTACACGAACCCTCAATGCCGGAGTTAACAAGCTCCACAATTCAATGTTCATATTTAAATAACCTTAGAGTGCATGAAAGATCGACACAACTAAACCAAGTACTAACACAGCATGCACACTGTCACCTTCACACTATGTAGGAGGAATAGATCACATCAATACTATCATAGCAATAGTTAACTTCATAATCTACAAGAGATCATGATCATAGCATACGCCAAGTACTAACACGGATGCACACACTGTCACCATTACACCGTGCGGGAGGAATAAAACTACTTTAATAACATTGCTAGAGTAGCACATAGATAAATTGTGATACAAAACACATTGCAATCATAAAGAGATATAAATAAGCACTTCACTACGCCATTCATAATAGTGAGTAAGTATTCTGTGAAATATAGCCTAAGAGACCCACACGGTGCACACACTGTCACCTTTACACACGTGGGACAAGGAGTCTCCGGAGATCACATAAGTAAAACTCACTTAACTAGCATAGTGACATCTAGATTACAAGCATCATCATATGAATCTCAATCATGTAAGGCAGCTCATGAGATTATTGTATTGAAGTACATAGGAGAGAGATGAACCACATAGCTACCGGTACAGCCCCGAGCCTCGATGGAGAACTACTCCCTCCTCATGGGAGCAGCAGCGGTGATGAAGATGGCGGTGGAGATGGCAGCGGTGTCGATGGAGAAGCCTTCCGGGGGCACTTCCCCGCTCCGGCAGGGTGCCGGAAACAGAGACTCCTGTCCCCCAGATCTTGGCTTCGCGATGGCGGCGGCTCTGGAAGGTTTCTGTGGGTTTCGTCCTCCGTAATAGGGTTTTCGCGACGGAGGCTTTAAATAGGCGGAAGGGCAGCCTTGGAGGGGCTCGGGGCCACCACACCATAGGGCGGCGTGGCCCCCCTCCGGCCGCGCCGGGGTGTGGTGTGGGGCCCCCGGGCTTCCCTCCGCGGCTCTCGGGTGTTCTGGATGGTTCCGGGAAAAATAGGAACCCGGGCGTTGATTTCGTCCGATTCCGAGAATATTTCGTTACTAGGATTTCGAAACCAAAAACAGCAGAAAACGAGGAACTGGCACTTCGGCATCTTGTTAATAGGTTAGTTCCAGAAAATGCATAAATATGACATAAAATGTGCATATAACATGTAGATATCATCAATAATGTGGCATGGAACATAAGAAATTATCGATACGTCGGAGACGTATCAGAGATCCTCTTCCCGACGTTAATGGTGGTGCTGAGAGATTGCAATTCTATTATATGTATGGTGATACGCGTACATCACGCGTCCGTTGGGAACCCCAAGAGGAAGGTGTGATGCGTACAGCGGCAAGTTTTCCCTCAGAAAGAAACCAAGGTTTATCGAATCAGGAGGAGCCAAGAAGCACGTTGAAGGTTGATGGCGGCGAGATGTAGTGCAGCGCAACACCAGGGATTCCGGCGCCAACGTGGAACCTGCACAACACAACCAAAGTACTTTGCCCCAACGAAACAGTGAGGTTGTCAATCTCACCGGCTTGCTGTAACAAAGGATTAGATGTATAGTGTGGATGATGATTGTTTGCAGAAAACGAGTAGAATAAGTATTGCGATAGATTGTATTCAATGTAAAAGAATGGACCGGGGTCCACAGTTCACTAGAGGTGTCTCTCCCATAAGATAAAGAGCATGTTGGGTGAACAAATTACAGTCGGGCAATTGACAAATAGAGAGGGCATGACCATGCACATACATGATATGATGAGTATTGTGAGATTTAATTGGGCATTACGACAAAGTACATAGACCGCTATCCAGCATGCATCTATGCCTAAAAAGTTCAGCTTCAGGTTATCATCCGAACCCCTTCCAGTATTAAGTTGCAAAACAATAGACAATTGCATTAAGTATGGTGCGTAATGTAATCAATAACTACATCCTCGGACATAGCATCAATGTTTTATCCCTAGTGGCAACAAGCACATCCACAACATTAGAACTTTCTCGTCACTGTCCCAGATTTAATGGAGGCATGAACCCACTATCGAGCATAAATACTCCCTCTTGGAGTTAAGAGCAAAAACTTGGCCGAGCCTCTACTAATAACGGAGAGCATGCAAGATCATAAACAACACATAGGTAATAGATTGATAATCAACATAACATAGTATTCTCTATCCATCGGATCCCGACAAACACAACATATAGATTTACGAGATAGATGATCTTGATCATGTTAGGCAGCTCACAAGATCCGACAATGAAGCACATGAGGAGAAGACGACCATCTAGCTACTGCTATGGACCCATAGTCCAGGGGTGAACTACTCACTCATCACTCCGGAGGCGACCATGGCGGTGAAGAGTCCTCCGGGAGATGATTCCCCTCTCCGGCGGGGTGCCGGAGGCGATCTCCTGAATCCCCGAGATGGGATTGGCGGCGGCGGCGTCTCTGGAAGGTTTTCCGTATCGTGGCTCTCGGTACCGGGGGTTTCGCGATGAAGGCTTTAAGTAGGCGGAAGGGCAACGCGGGGGGCCACACGAGGGCCCCACACACCAGGGCCGCGCGGCCAAGACCTGGGCCGCGCTGCCCTGTTATGGCGGTGCCTCGTGGCCCCACTTCCTTTCCCCCTCGGTCTTCTGGAAGATTCGTGCAAAAATAGGACCCCGGGCGTTGATTTCGTCCAATTCCGAGAATATTTCCTTACTAGGATTTCTGAAACCAAAAACAGCAGAAAACAACAATCGGCTCTTCGGCATCTCGTTAATAGGTTAGTGCCGGAAAATGCATAAATACGACATATAATGTGTATAAAACATGTAGATATCATCAATAATGTGGCATGGAACATAAGAAATTATCGATACGTCGGAGACGTATCATATGGATCTTCAGATCTTGCTTCGTCAGATAGATTTTAGATCTTTTCTCATGATTGCCACGTGGAGGTTTGTGCTTGCAATATTTATCATGGCTATTACGTTCTCGACAATGGTGATTCGTACTCTCGGCCTTCCAGCGACGTCGATCAAGTTGTTCGGTTTTTCCCTGCTATACTGGTGTTGGTACTCTTGAGGATATTGATTGACTACTTTAATGTTTGCGCATGTACACATAGCCTTGGTATTGCGGCACAAATAAAAGTTATGAGAGAATATTCCTTGGTATCTAAATGTCTATGGTTTGATATCTATTTTGGGATGCTTTTGAAATAAAAACAAGAGTATCATGGGAGAAGAAAGAGTTTGAAAACCTTGAAGATTTGATTGTTTCTTATAGACTTTATTTTGTAATCATTAAAGCTAGCTCGTGTATCTCTACCATGTACTATTTACTACTATAAATATATATGTTATTGGTTGCCAAAAAAAGAAAAAATATCCCTCGGACAAAAAAATTGATTTTTAAAACATGGAAAATTTCAGCCATACATTGCCAAAAAGGGACAAATTATAACTAACCAAACTAATTCAACTATTTAATTTCAAATAAGTATTCAGCTATTCAAATCACAAATTTTATCAAACAAAAATTTAGAAAACATTAAATAACTTCAGAAACGATGAAAAATAACCTAATTCATTGGATGTGAAATATTTCATTTTGGGAAGTTTAGCGGGTAAATTAGGGTCTAATTAGGGCTATAGCTAGCTATTAATGATTTTGGTTACTTTGATTCTTTTGCCCACGTGTCGCTCGCTACGGGGCGACACGGTTGGCAACTAAACCCTAGCCCATCGTCGGCCTCCTTCCCATAAAACCCTCACCTCGGCGCCACCAGGGGTAGTTGCCGAGAAAGTTCATGGGCTCGTTGAGGATGGTGGCGGTAGAGATCTCGCCGCTTCTTCACGGAGGGCTTTCGATTTGAGAGGTGGTGGGCTCTTTTGGAGAGACGACACCAGCTCGGCGGTGAGCTAGCTGTACTTGCGGATGCGGTCTGGCTCTAGGGTCGTGTGGACGGCGTGGAGCCTGAGGGTGCTAGCCATTGCTCGGGGGCCTCCTCGGTGATTTTCGACACAAGATAGGAAGACTACAATCCCACTCACCTCAGATGCGTCCCACCTCGCTGGTTGTGTGGCCAGTGGTAACGGCTCTAGGACCGGCTGAGGTGTCTACGACAAGGTTATGAAACCGGAAGATGTCCCTAACTAGTGGTGTCGGTCTCGATGGGATACCGCCTATGTGTGTTTCCTTCCTCGCTAGGGGCACCGTCGACGTACTGTCCCTCGCCCTTCCCCCTAGTTTCCTCGGTGAAAATCTTACTTCTCGACTAGGCCATGGTTGTGCCGTGGGCGCCGCATTAATACTTGTTGATGGTGTAGTATTCAGAGCTTGGGGTTGTGGGCATGCATGATGTGTGTGGCGGTGTGCCGATGACTAGTGGATGGCGGTGCAAGCGGCTTATTCAAGTTCCTAGCGGACCTCGGCGGTTTTGGGTGCCATTACTGTCTCATGCATCTTTGTTGACCTGGGCTTGTCGCCGACATGTCTAGGTGGTGAGTGAATGGTTCCCCAATGTCGTTGACGGCAGAGTTGCCGAGGTGGTCTTAGGGACAACTTCATGTACAACCACCGGTCAGTCCTGTGTCATTCAGCACTTCTAGTGGCTGCTACTTGCTATCTTCTTCTGCAACCTCTCGAGGAGCTACTTCTCTCATGTGGTCGTTCTCCGCACTAGTGACTAATGTAGATTTACCCAAGGTGTGTGTGGTAGGGTGTTGGGCCTGCTAGGATTCGTCTTCCTCAGACCTAAGCGTCAGAGTTCATCCATGTTCAGGGGAGCCCCTCCATCGGCAGGCAGAACGGTGTCCTTCGAGCCAAGACGAGGAGCCAGGATGCCTTCTCGGCGATGAACAGGATGAAGTTGCAGTTCTCGGTTCCTAGATGCTATCCTAGTCAAGTTACTCATGTCGGCTTCCTCTTGTTCCGGTCTGCTGATCGCGGAAGATGCTAACGTTGTTCAAGTTATTCTTCGTAGTATATTGCTTGTAATTTCATTGCTTTGTTCTCTATTCTTGAGCATCCTGCAATAAATCTGGCTGCATGGGTCTTTAATTATTAATTTAAAGTCAGGTATTTAAGTGCCTTTTATCGATATAAAATTTATGGTTTTGGATGTCTCTCAAGAGTGTACTTTTGGAGCTCGAGCTAGCACATTTTTTAGAAAGGAAATGGAAACCATATTCGGAAGTTTAAAGAAAGTACGAAAAAATCAAGATGTATCTAGGGATGTATCCTAAAACTGTGTAAAATCTGAATACAAAATACCTAACTTTAGACTACACAAAATGGGCAAAACTAAAGATCTTAGTATAGTGAACAGAGGATATTTTCAAACTCTTAAATTTGTGAAACTTTTTATTTTTGTGTTGCCCAAAATATAAGCTTTTTAGCATTACAATTTACACAACTTTAAAATACAATCTTATGTGCATGTCATGAGCGCAGATTGCACATCGTTGGGGAACCCCAAGAGGAAGGTATGATGAGCACAACAACAAGTTTTTTCTCAGTAAGAATCCAAGATTTAATCGACCAGTAAGAGAAATACGTGAATTTTGAAGGTGTTGCTAGCTGACAAGTGGCAGGGCGCACTACCGGCGTCAACAACAATGTGGAACCTGCACACAATACAACCAAAATAATTTGCCCCAACTTACAGTGAGATTGTCAATCTTACCGATTTTGCTGAACACAAAGGATTAAATGTATCGAGTGAAATGATATGTTTGCAGTAATTAAAGAAAACAGTACTTGCGGAAAGTAAACAGAGCAGGATCGCAGTGGTTGAATTTATCAGGGTAAAGGAAATGACCGGGGTCCACAGTTCACTAGAGGTGTCTCTCCATAAAGATAAATAACATGCTGGGTGAATAAATTACAGATGTGCAATTGACAGAATATCTACCATACATGATAAGATGATTACTATGAGATTCGTTTGGGCAATACAACATAATACATAGACAGTAATTCAACTGCGTCTATGACTAATAATCCACCATCCGGTTATCGTTCGAACCTCTTCCAGTATTAAGTTGCAGGCAACAGATTATCGCATTAAGAAATGTGTGTAAAGTAAACAATAGAATTATCCTCGGATTAAACATTGTTGTTTTCTCCCTAGTAGCAACAACACATCTACAATCTTAGAAGTTATTGTCACTCTTCCAGAAAACTAGAGGCATGAACCTACTATCGAGCATAAATACCCCCTCTTGGAGTCACAAACATCTACTTAGCTAGAGTATCTACTAGCAACGGAGAGCATGCAAGATCACAAATAACATATGACATGAATATATAATCGACCTCAACATAGTATACAATATTCATCGGATCCCGGCAAACACAACATGTAGCATTACATAAAGATGATCTTGATCACGTAGGGCAGCTTACAAGATCTAAAAATGAGGCACAAATTGGAGAAGACAACCATCTAGCTACTGCTATGGACTCATAGTCTAGGGATGAACTACTCATGCATCACTTCGGAGGCAGGCATGGCGATGTAGATGCCTCCGATGATGATTTCTCCCTCCGGCAGGATGCCGTGAAGAGCTTCAGAACCCTCCCGAGCTAGAGTCTGCAATGACGCCCGCGGCAGAAATTTTCGTGGATGGAGGCTCGGGTATCCAAGGTTTTCCCGATATCGTGCTTAAATAGGCGGAGGGGCGATGTCGGTGGATGCCAGAGTGGCCCACACCACCCCTAGGCGCGAGCCAGGGTCAGGCCGCGCCTAGGGCTGGCGTGGCTGCCCTGTTGCCTCCCTTCGACTCCCCTCTGGACTCAGTCTTCGTTACGGAGAAATATTGACTTCGGCTTTTATTTCGTTTAATTCCGAGAATATTTCATGTACAACTTTTCTGAAATACAAAAATAGTAGAAAACATGGAACTGACACTGTGACATCTTGTTAATAGGTTAGTGGCGGAAAACTTATAAAAGTATAACGAAATATGAACAAAACATATATGAATTGATGTAAAACAAGCATGGAGCATCAAAAATTATAGATACGTTTGAGACGTATCAACATGTTGTTTTTGTTTTGTTTTGCTTGACACTTTTATATACAATTTTTTTGTGTGTAAGAAAAAAGAAGCTACATGGAGCTTCAGATCCAAAGAGAGTTTTCGGTCTCCCAAACGAAAACTCAACGCGGAGGTAGAATTACAAGTAGGTCTTTACTTTTACGGCTTTAAAAATCATATTTCCAGATTTTAAAGAAAAATGGAAAAAGTCGTAGAGATAGCCAATGAGATATAGGAGTACTATCAACATATTAAATTTTAATACATAATACTTTGTAACTTAGGCTACATAGTACTCCCTTGGTTAGGGATTATAAAAATAAAAAACAAATTGGCTTGGACAAAACGTTCATAACTTCTCTTATTAATTACTACATGTTGAGTACTCCTGGCCGGGCCTGGAAGAGGCCCAGCCTCTTTCCGACTCGGTCCGGAAGAGGTAGTCCAGCTGATCGCCATGGTGGTAGACAATGGCGGATTTAAGATTTTCACCAATTCTGGGCGTATAGTCACCTTGGCCAAATATGTAATATTCATTAAAATAGGCTGCGTAGTAGGCCGGAAGCCTAGGCGGGCCCGGGCTTAGGGATTGTTCGGTCCGCCTATGGTGGCGGACCACGTCACCTCTCTCCCACCGCCACCACCACTTCCGCCGCACGAGCCGCCACATGTCGTGTGGGAAGGCTAGATGGTGCCGCCTCTTATGCAATTCGTACCACCAGCAACTCTGTCGTGATACGTGCCACAACTGCCACAGTACATGCTGTCGGAGGTGCTTGCTTGGGCGCAGTAGGAGTTGTGGACGCCTCCACCATTTGTCGACCTCCTCTCCAACGACGAAGAAGACAGCAGTGCTTGGAATTAGGGTTTTACTTATTTTCTATGTAAATTATGTTCGAATGAATGAAATATTTATTAAATATTCACGCGCCTTTAGCTTTATTCAAATCCAGCCCATTTGTTTGTCTACGGTCAGTAGGCCAAGTGACCAACGCAGAGACGTTGAGTCGCGTCGCTATGCACACTGACATGGTAGACCAGACCACGAACTATATTTTTATCCGCGACCAACCTAAACAAACAGAATCGGACCATTTTTGGTTTGGGTTGCTCGCTAACGATGCCCTCATCTACCCAGTTGCATACTACCTCCGTCCCAAAAGTAGATTTGTATTATTTTTGGAAAGTCAAACTATGCCAAGTTTGACCAAATTTTTACCAAAAATCATTAACATGCAAAATACAAAATTAATATAATTAAATAGATAATAAAATATAATTTTATATGATATCTACAAAATATTATATTTGTTTATAGATTGTTTTAAAAATTTAGTTAAACTTTACTTGATTTAACTTTTCACAAAAAATATAAATCTTAAGCTTTAGGATGGAGGTAGTATTATTTGTTCCCGGCTAGGGTTTTTCTTTTCTTCTTCGTCTGTTCGCGGCTAGGTTCTGCCCGTGCCCCACGGGCTGTGCTCCGGTGTCCCCCCCTTGGCGAACGACGTTCAGGTGGTAAACGTGCGTTTGGTTCGTGACCAGAAAATATAGATGATCCCATCCCAAAAGTCGAATATTTCTGAGAAAGGCTGAACCATATGATCCGTGAATTGCATGACTAATCTCACTAGCCGCCTGAGAATCCATGGCCGTCGACGCGACTTCGACACCTGTCACCGTCGTATGTGTGGCTCCCGGCTCGGCGGCGGCCACCATGTCACGTCGAGCGGTGGGCTTGCTTTTCCGCGTGGCTCCCCGGCTCGACATCGGCGGCCTCCGGGCGCGGTAAGCGGCGGACTTGATTTTCAACATGGCTCCCTAGCTCGGCGGCGGCGGCCTCCATGGCGTGGCGAGCAACGAGCTTGCTACGTCTACGCCACACCCAGTCGAAGAAACGGCCTCGCTAAGTATGTGCGGGTAGTGACCTTGCTAGGCACGGGTAGGCGGCGGCCCGCTAGGTCCGGCCTCCACCACAAAGGGAAAAGGACCCGTTAATTACATATTAACCGGTGTGTTAATGGCATATTTATATTTTTCTATTAATCGTTAATTAAACATATTTTATCCCATCTCATCCTGTACATGTTTGTCCATGAACCAAACACACATGTTAAGTCAATCCACGAAATGGTATCAGCAGATCCTAGCCGTCTAAATAGAATAAAGTTTAGAGAGGGGGACACCGGAGCAATAGCCGTGCCCCACTGTGTGAAGTGAAGCTGGCTGGGAGCCATTTTTTCGACCTTAAAAGGGACTGCCGAGGACTATGGATTTTTTAAACCACGCCCTCCTCGGACCTCGCGCGTCGCTCGCTCGCCAGGCCTCACCTCCACTCCACTCCACTCACGCGGTAATTTCGTCGCCTGCAGCCTGCTCCGTCCACCGCGTATCCCACAAGGCCGGCAGCCGCGTCCGCGCAGTCTCCCATGCGCTAGCTCGCTGCCTTTGACTACCACGCGTTTACGCATGGCGTCAGTGAGCGTGAGAGCGTGAGTACAAGATCCCGCAGATCGAGCCTTCCGTGTGCGTGTGTGCGTGCTGCGCCCAGGAGGAACCGGCCGGCCGGCGGGGAGGCAAGAACTTGCTCCGGCTAAACGATGGCCGCGCAGGAGGGTGCGGCGGGGACGACGAACCAGGTGATGAAGGTTCGGTACGGCGACGTCGACGACAGCAACTTCGCGCTGCACGGCCGCGCCGTGCCGCTGTTGGTCGGCCTGCTACTCCTCCTCGTCGCCTTCGTCGCCGTCTGCCTCTACCTCCGCTGGGCGTGCACCCGCAGGCGCCGCCGCGCTGATGACCTCGAGGCCTCCTCGTTCGCCGCGGCGTCGCCAGCGCCCCCCGGACTCGACGACGACGCCATCAATGCGCTCCCCGTCACGCTCTACATCCCAGAGCGTTCCACCGAGGAGGAGCAGGCCGTGGAGGCGGAGTGCTCGATCTGCATCAGCGCTCTGGTGGCCGGGGACAAGGTGAAGGCGCTTCCTCAGTGCGGCCACCGCTTCCACCCGGACTGCGTCGACGACTGGCTCCGCTCCCATCCCAGCTGCCCGCTCTGCCGCACCATTCTCCGTCCCGCCACCATCGCCGGCAACGGAAGCCCCGACTCCCCGGTGTGATTCATTCAACTGTAAGCCACTCGCGCCATTTATGTCTGCCTTGACCGCAACAAGTTAAGCTGGCCCGTCCGGTTTAACAGAGCAAAATGGCCAATGTGGCTAACCGAAAGTCCTTCGTTGTCTGGTGGAGGCTCCGCCGGCCGCAAAGGCAAGGGCTAGCTTTGCAATGGCACTACGGGCGGCGTTCTTTGCACGCCGGCCGGCGTGGGGTCTGGTCACCACGCCGGACACTTTCCCAGCTTAATTTGTTTGTTCAGGGCTCCACAAGAGAACTAGTGTAGGCTGTACATTGGTTATCTCTAGTAAGTATCTCGCGTCATAGTATTAGTTTGTCTTCTGACTGGAGAAGAATGCTACGCGGTGGCAGCTGACTGGCTGTGGAACTAATGGAATCTCGAACTGTGGTTTAACTAGTCTGAAGATCTCTGTGTTTGTCCCTGTCTTGATCGCGTTTGCATATAGTAATCTGTACTTTCAAGTAGTTTTTGTAAGCATTTGTATATATCTAATGTCGTGCTTTGCAGAGGTTGAGTCTCTAAGCAACACCTCACCCCTCTCTCCGTTCTGAACACGCTCTTTAATTTTCAACCATCTTTGGTGGATCTTTTCAAACGTTGCAACTATAATTAATTTAGGGAACATCTTCAGCTTGCTAGCTGTTCTTAATGCACAAGATGAGCTATGCTAAATTGCTAAGTGTGCTTGATTAGATGCTAGAGTTATCATAAACAGCAGTGGCAGTACCACATCTAGCTAAGCTAGCACTAGGCAAATATTTTAACCGAGACTTGATTAGTTCTCACGCGTACTCGAAGTCACTCATGTCAAGCTCGCATCCATCATGGCGCGCGTCTCCTCCAACTTGGACATTCGCTCTGATCCAGAAGGAGGCAACTAGCTAGCAGGCCGATGTATCCGGAAGATATCCCCTTGGCAAAAGCTGAAAAGGATACTCCCTGGCCACTAGCATTTTAAGGCAAAATTTTGACTGCAAGCATTTTAAGGCAATTTTTTGACAAATAATTTAACCAATGAAATATAAGTTATATTTCCTCCGATTTCAAAATAAATATCAGTGCTTTGTCTTCATATGGATATATTGCTGCTTTGTCGACATGGACATATCTGTCGTGTTGATACACCTATATCTAAACAAAGCAGCAACACTTATGTTTCAAGGAGGGAATATGACAAAAAAAATTTGTTGTAAACATGTTCTAAATATGAACCTAATGATATACTTTGAGTAACTACTATTTTTTGTCAAATTAGTCAAAAATTTCCCTCAAAATTCGTAGCGGCCTAACAAAAAAAAACGAGGGAATAACAAATTTGGTGCTATTGCTTTTTCACTTGTAGCTGTACTCGACGGGTGCAAAGCAGTATTTTAATTTCACTTTAAAGCTGGATATGAAAGGGAGGGAGACCGGATGGGGTTATCTCTAATCACATCATCGGTGGTCAGTGCTAGTGGTGGGCCCCCACTCTATCTTTCCCAGGTGCAATTTGATGAACCGGATCGGAGGGCAGTGGTTGACGCCCTGTCTTTTCCGCGACAAAGAGGCGCGCCAAGCTAACTTGGTGAGGACATGAAAAAAAATGAATTAGTGCTAGGAGGAACTAGACACTAAATGATATAGTAGAAGCGGGATCTCGACGTGAGAATTCCAGAAATTCATTCCTGACAGATTTTGAACTCTGGTCGTTGGGGTGCGCTACTGCGACCCCAACCACTGGACTATACCCACGCCGTGAGGACATGGCCCGGAAGATCGGGCAGGGCATCCGTCTCCATGTTTATGCATGCTCTTCGGCCAGATTACCATCTTGGAAAATAAGATACAGAAGAGCATGCATGGATATAGTACATCTTTTGTTCCGAACGACTAAATGAATACTGTTATGATAATTTTTACGAAAAAAAGAATTGTAGACGGTCACCGAAAAAGAAGATCCTCACTTTTTTCAGTTTTTTTCCTTTTTAATCTCACTAAACTATATTAAATATGGATTCGAAACTTTGCTAGTCAGCGAAACATTACAATTAGAATGTAGAAAATAGTTTAGATTTATTTTGAGCAGTTTAAAATTTTCAAATATTCAAAATTCAAAACAAATTCTTTAAAAAATAAAAAATACATAGATTTAATGTCATAAAATCCTGAAATATTTTGTTCACATTCTATCTAAAATATTTTAATGAACTACAAAGTTTCAGTTACAAGACCTATCAACATCCCCGATGGGGGTCTGAGCACCTGCTCAGAAAAATGCCTCTCTTGTGTGTGAGTACACAATTTACCATTCAAAACTAGAATAGTCACCTAAAAATTTATAGTGAGACAACTGAAGTGGCATATATTGTGTTAGATCTCTCGAGGGCAGAGGTATATCAACACGGGTAAATCATCAAAATTACTTGGTTCGATTATGGATCACACTTCTCTTTTTTGTTCATGTGTGAAATTCTTATATGTAAGTAGCATTCACCATCGCAAGGATTCACATTTGCTTTTCCTTTTCTTTTGTAAAAGAGGGGAGATTAACTTATTTCAACAAATATGGGTATAAACAATGTCAGATGAGTCTTACAACTAGATGTGTGAGTCCATAGCTATGAAAATCACAGCCTTTTGCTAAAGGGAAGTGGTCCTCATCGGTTGGTATTCTCCTTGGCAATGCTCCTCTAGGGTGTAGCATCCTATGATTTTAGGACACGAAAGGGTAGAGGTAGTATATGTGCATGTGCATCTCATGCATCTAATAATTTTAAAAAATAGTAAGGTTTTATTTTAAACTGCAAAGTGATAGAGGTTGCACGGAAAACAAGGGATTGTATAGCCATTGCTAGGGTCACCTGGACGGGAAACAAGGGAAAAATAAAGGAAACATTAATTTTTTATTCTAAACTGCAAAGTGATTGGGATATCATGGAAACCAAGAGTGGTCGCATGGAAAATATGTGAGTAGCTAGCCGTTACTATGGCCAGTTCATTTATAATTTGTAATTATGGGTAAATTGAATAAATATAATTTGTACTAAAATTTTATACTTATTTATAACTTTTTCACATGATACAATCTTAATGAATATTATATTTTTAGAATAGTTAACAACATAAAAATGGTTCTAAATATGAGTTGTAGTGTTCTTTCTTATGAAATTGTAATCTATATCATGTAAAGGTACACTGCCAATTTGTTATATACTACATTTTGAAAAATATAATGTTGCTTTATTCAATTAGTTTTGACCATTGCATAAGTATATTGTGTGTATGTATTTGTTATAGAAACTCTACAAAATATGGTCTAACAATAATAATGGTTTATAGTGTATGAATACATAAGCATATATATGTAAGCAAACTATTTTGAGAGAGAGAAACTTCTAGAGTGTACAATTAACTGCTGGTATGATTCTCACATGTTTCTTGGTGACAAAATGTTTCTTTCAAGAGATAGTGGCTGGCTCACGTGTAAATCTTGTGTTATTTGGTATAAATGTTGCGGATTCTACTACTTTTGCATATTGTACAATTTGATTATGTGTATGCTCATCAGCAATCACTACTATATAACAACACACAACTGACTAAGGCTCAAACGACATCACTAAATTATTTTATCATTGGCACTTTCTTAGAGATAGTGGTGTTACTCATGGGAAATAAGGATTGGTGAGTAATGAGATTTACATTGACCTGGTGTCCAATCTAGCCCAAAATTATAACATCATTGAAAACCAAAACTACAAAACCTAGATAGTGTTCCCTCGGCATTGTCATTGCACTCTTCTCCTTAATAAATATGAAGATGTGCACCACCAAACTCCACCATGGAGCTCACTATGACAACATGCTTGTCGTGGAGCTTGTGTGGCAAGAAGATAGATACTGGTGACGGTGGTCGTTTGGGATGCAGGCGCAGGGGCGGAGCTCTATGGTGTGACCCTGATGCACATGCATCAGGGTAAATAATCTTTTTAGTACTAAATTATGAGCTTAATAAGGTAAATGTATCAGGTTAGAGTAACAAAAGTGCATCATGGAGGAATACTTTCAGCTAGCAAGATTGAACATTGATGACACTCGCGTATATCGTCAGTTCATTGGGACTCCAAGTGTAGAGTGTCGTAGCAAGAGTAGCTTTCCCCACAAGGGTGACTCGAGGGTTTATATCAAACTCTTGGGAAATTGGCTTAGAGGTATCTCATCTTCCTCTTCTTCCAGCAATCCTGCAAAGCAAAGTTTTGCCTTGTGTCCTCAACTCCACCGTGCGGTTGTCAAGCACAAGGTTTCGTATTAGGGATTATAGATAAAAGAGGTAATGAAAGTAAAGTAAAGCAAATAAACTATGTGAACTAAATAAAACGGGTAAAGAGATAGTTGTTTTTGGGTTTTGTGTGTGCTTAAGTAAAGAAATTATAAAATATTTCTGCAAGTATAGAGTATGATAAAATTACGTAGCGGAAAGGTGTTTCTTATGATTAAAATTGGACCGGAGTTCATGGGTTCACTTTTATACTCTCTTTTTAAGTTGTAGTAGACACTAACAATTCATCAATGACATGATATTAGTGGAACTTCAGTATGTGTTTGATAAGAATTCATATGGGCATCACGTCCTAACATAGAGATGATGCAATACATCTCTCTTATACTCCACAAGAAAGGGAAAACTCCAAGAAATCTTCTATTAAAAACTAACAGAGTATAGCCTTAAGTATTTTGACATGATATTTTAATATTAAATATGCTACCTTGAGCAAACAAGATTATCACTATTGTCACATGATAAACATAGTACATGAATTCACTTTATCCCTAGTGAGGCAACAAAGGAAAAGGTAAAACAATAATACATCATGAATTTGTTGTCACTATTCAATCACTAAAACTATGCTAGTCCATCTAACACACACTTCTCCCCACACATGTTTTTGCATACAAGTTAGATCAGAACAAGCACTTAAGAATGGGATACATGATATGCATCTATCAATACATCTTACAAATAATAGATTGCAATCTCATATATCAATATCATAGAATAAAGATCCACCACATAGAAATTACATGTATGACCATAATCATATTAGGCAGCTCATATGGTACTAAGATCTATGAAGAACAAGAGAGAAATAGATCAAACTACTGCCACAAACCCATAGTATAGATGTGGACTACGCCCCGTCATCATAGTGATGAATCAAAAGATGTTGGAGAAGATGGAGATCCCTCCGGCGATGGCTCCGGTGAAGTTTTCCCCTCCAATCTTCGCTGCTTCAGCCTCTGTTTTGGTGTTTCAATCTTCATGTGGTCCTCTGATACGTCTCCGACGTATCGATAATTTCTTATGTTCTATGCCATATTATTGATGATACCTACATGTTTTATGCACACTTTATGTCATATTCGTGCATTTTCTGGAACTAACCTATTAACAAGACTAGTTGAATGCCCGTGCGTTGCTACGGCACAACAAAATTAAACTTAGACATGTTAATTAAAACATTTGTAAATTCATAATATATATATTATAGAAGTCTTCTAAAAAAGTTAGGCAATCCCGCACGCTTATCTCATATTTCTATGTGTATAGTTAGGACTGATTTCTTAATCTAAACAATAATAAAGATAATGTTTCTTTTCTTGCGAGACAAGATCTTATATCACTTCATCAACAACAGATATTCCAATCGCCACCGCGTGTTGTTTGCCTTCAGCGATTATAGCATGACAATTGTAATTTTGAAGAGATAAAGAATTAGTCAGGTGGTGGCAAGTTTAGAGAAGGTGGAATTCTTTCATAATCCTGGCGTATAATAGCCCATGTATGAAACCGGTACTTCATCACAAGCTCTAGTAAAGTGGGTTATCATGCATATTAGAAAGAGAGATTTGTCCCGCATTTAACCAAAATTTATAGAAAATCCGCGGCCTCCACCACACTCGTTAGTAGTCAAAATGGTAAACTAAACTTAATTATAGAAAATTCTGGTAGTATGCAATTCACATCAGCATAATACTTCTAGGTGAAGAACGTATGTGGTTTGTTCCTTGTGATCCTCTATGCGATTAACAGAAGGTAACTCGAGAGGCTGTGGCGCAGTGGCACCATTTCCATCTTAAAGAAATTCCACAGGGATCCTCCCACGCAACACCTTTTTCCCATATAAATTTAGGACCAAAAATCTGAATGTAAAACATTTGCATGGAAGCATGATACACACAAACTTAAATTATTGGGCGGACAGTGTGGTGGAGACGGCGAGGAGGAACAATGAGGTGGTTGTAGTCAGCATATGCATCACCGCCTTCTTACTCGGATTATATGTATGTCGATATATATACAAATGTACGAATGTGAAGATAGTTGTGTAATTTAAAGTAGTCCTAAGTAAGTGGGAGCGGTGTTTTGGAATATGGGTGCATACGCTCCCTATATTTCGAAATGCATCTTACATACATTTTAAAATTTAAAAAAAATTGAAACTAAAAGTTCGCACGTACATCTTCACGTGCTACATGATCACAAAGTCGTTTCATAAAAAATAGACTTATCATGTGACGTGTGTAAAAAAGACAAAATTCAGTGCTAAAAATCATGTTTTTCACAAGATAAAATTTCTCTTTTTTATATAGACCACACAAAACATTGGTTTTTCGTGAAACTTGACGAACGCATGTATATTATGGAGATGTACATGTAGAATTTTTTTCCCAAATTTTTCGACATTTCGAAATATATTTTTTTGGTAGAGGGAGCATACGCACCCGGGAGCCGAATTGAATTTCCGTAAGTAAATTGGCTCACTAAACATGTAAATCTATTTGTGCCAATAGCATGTAAATCTATTTGACACAAGAAACATGGAGTCAATTATCATATCTACTATAACCAAAGTTGCAAAAAATGGCGATTTTCCAATGAATACATTACGTGTAACATTTCATTAGCCTGAATCTATATATCATAGAGTCCGGCGGGGAAGATCTTAATCTACAAACCGGCAGAGATTAAAGTTGCTACGCGTACCATACCGTTCTAGCCTATTTTTGGATGTGGTCTGAGTCCAGCGAGTAGATCGTATCGGTGAGCCCGTAATCATTGGCCTCCTGCGTATGTGCACGCTTCACTGAGTCTCTCTTAAGGAAGGACAAAAGATCGAGTAAGAAGTAAGAAACTCAATCCACATCTGCCATATGTAGTGGTGTGCATAAGTAAACTACCAAAAACATAGTGAAATATGCATTATACACTACGGGAAAAATATGCGTCGCCGTGCAGCATTTCTTTGCCGTGTGTCCCCGCACGTCAAAGAAATCTTTGCCGTGCGCACAGATAAAAACGCACGGCAAAGACCTTGGTCACGGGAAAGATAGACACAAGCGCACGGCAAAGATACGATTCACGGCAAAGTTGGAAGAGGCCGCACGGCAAAGAAAGGTGCACGGCAAAGGTCCAACACACCGCACGGCAAAGACTTGGTGCACGGCAAAGGCGTTGGGCATTGCCGTGCCTCATCTTTTGCCGTGCGCGCAGCTGGGTTGCACGGCAAAGTAGCCTTTGCCTAGCGTTTTTGAAAAAACGCACGGCAAAGAAGCCTTTGCCTAGTGTAAGCGCACGGCAAAGATGTAGAAACTGGATTTTTTCTCATCTCAAAAGGCATGGCATGGTATAGTTATCAACAAACGAACACATAGCTCAGTGGCAAGGTTGCACGCTTTCCCTACTCTATGTCCTAGGTTCGATTCCCAGACCAGCTAATTTGGGACCTTTTTTTAGATAAAACATGTTAGGCACACGGCAAAGAAGCGACCTTTGCCGTGCGGCGTCACACGGCAAAGCCTTTGCCGTGCAACGTTGGCGAGTCACACGGCAAAGAAGCCTTTGCCGTCGATGGCATTGCCGTGCGATCTTTGCCGTGTGTTCCCGCACGGCAAAGTCTTTGCCGTGCATATAGTGCCCTTTGCCGTGCAAATAGTTGCACGGCAAAGAAAGTTTTTCCCGTAGTGATAGTTTGCTTAGTCTCTAATCTTAGCAGAGATTACATGATTTTAATCCTAAACACGTCCAACTTGCAGCTACATTTTCAGTACCAAAATGTGGGCTGGTTACAAAGTGGCTCATGATTTTCGTAGTCAGCATAGACGCATGTTATTAAACAAATGGTAGCATATTATGCAGAATCTAGCAATTCCTCAATTGAACATGCTCATGTCTACTTAGGCACGTAGAGATATCTGAAATCTGAACAAGGGCATAAGAATATGAAAGATGGTTGTACCTATCCAACGGTCTGAACCAGCTAGCTCTTCAGCATCGGTGTTTCACCTGAGGCTGGCTAAGGAGCGACTCCAAAGACACGGTCCATGATTGAAATGAAACCGGCGGGGATGGATGAATTGGTGGCGGAGTCAAGGGAGAGGAGGGCGCAGCAGCGGCGCAGAGGTCGTCGCGTCATCGGCCGGTGGTGGGGCAATGAACGGGTGACAGCCCACGGATGCAGCGGGCGCCGACTGCAGTCGTTGGGAGGTGCACATGGCTGCACTGCCTAATTTCTGCATGCACATGTGCTTCCTTCATCTCGCTTCATCTCCTCTTAGGTTTCCTCGTGCGGTTCCGAGAACAGAGGCAAGCACGGGGAAGATCGATCGGCCGGAAGGGCTGTGCAAGGCAGATGATTGAAAAGAATGGAGGAAGATCCGATCGGCTAGGAGTGCTATGCGAGGCGGATAATTAAAAAGGAGTACCCGTATGAGGATGACAAGAGGAATTAGGGGCATTCCTTACCTTATTAGCCTTAATTACCAGAAAACAAGTGTAATATGTCCTGATTGACATGGAAAGAAGGAAAGCGGGGATTGGGTTCCGATATTGTTTTGGTGGGGCGAGATAGACGTCGCCACGTCGGATGGTTTAGACTGCTTGAAAATGTTTCCAATCTAATTTGTACCGTGATTGAT
Source organism: Lolium rigidum (assembly GCF_022539505.1). NCBI lineage: Eukaryota > Viridiplantae > Streptophyta > Magnoliopsida > Poales > Poaceae > Lolium > Lolium rigidum. Next base: position 265,055,879 of record NC_061511.1, read on the forward strand.
TGAGACCATAATTGCCCCGAGCGTTTGGAATGTCTGATATTTTTCCGGGGCAAGGAAATATATCTTTCATAATTAATTGATAGCTTGTTGATTGATTATACCATGATTGCTACGAAATTAGATCCGACGAAATGGAGACCATGAGATTACATTGGACGGACAGGATGCTCTAAATGACGACCATCAACGCGTTGAGTGTCAAACGACCAACTCCCATTTAATAGTAAAGATTACATGATTTTAATCCTAAACACGTCCAACTTGCAGCTACATTTTCTTTACTATTAAATGGGAGTTGGTCGTTTGACACTCAACGCACTTTGGTGATCGTCATTGGAAGCATCCGGACTGTTCAATTTAATCTTACGGCATCTGATCACTTTTCAAGGTAAATCGCCCCTCCACCTTTCCTTATAACCGCTAATCACGTATTAAATTCAAATCAATACAAATATGTACTTACCTAATAAATCCGAATCAATACAAATTTGTACTTACCTAATAAATCTGAATCAATACAAATCTATACTTACCTAAACAAAGTTGTGTTCACCCCACGAGCCATGCACATACATACGTGCTACACCCCACCAGCAAGCCATGAGTCCCATCCATACGCGATCGCCGCCATCTCCCGATCCAACATCTAGGCCCGCGAGGAAACTCCCCTACCAGCGGTGGGATGGCCGGTGAAGCAGCGCAGCTCCGCAAGCGTCGGCTTCCCCTCGACACGGCTGCACTGCCTAAGGGAAAGCATGAGCCGGCAGCCGGCGACGGGAATTTAGGTGATGGCCTGAATGGATGTTCTTCATGGATTTCTCCATGTATGGTTTTCGTGGATGGGAATGGGCATAGGGGTGGATCATGGATGGGGATTGGTGTGTTTTTGGCATTGTACTTCTTTTGTTCTTGATCTGATCCTGTATACATGACAATTCCAATTTTTGGTTACACGGAAAGATGTTCTGGATGGCGTTCTTGACAAGGGCATTTTCCTTGTAGTCAGATCCGTTTTTTTATGTAGACATGTGCAGTCCTGATTTTCATGTCCTGGGTCGTATTCTTGATCAGATCAGGGAATATGTTGCATGATTTTTTTGGGTATTTCAAAGTGATCATTTGGTGCAAGATTTATTTATCCAAGTTTTTAACTTTCTCCACTCTCCTGTCTGCTTCTGTTTTTCCAAGCCAAACACGGCAGATGATAACAGATAAAATATTGGATCTCTATTTTTTTGTTTGCTCATAAAATGGACACCCCCCATATTGAGTAAGATTTTGGATGGATTTCTAGAGGAACTTTATCCAATAAACTAATAAGCAACTGCAGTTATGTGCTATAGAGGTGTGCACACTACCGAATGAGCCGATGCATGCGAGCCTGATGTTGGAGTGACATTTCTGATTGCCTGCACTTTCCCGATGAAGCAAAGGTACAATTTTAGGGTTGTCGTTTTTAAAGAAATTTGGTGTTCTCTTTGGACAATATATATTGTTTGTAGATTGAACTCCCAATATAGGAAAATACAAGTCAAGTTGTCCATTATTAGTTTCGTAGACCCGTGTCTAATTCAGCTGTTATTTTGGATAAAAGTTTGATCTTACCAAGTGTGGAATGTCTAGGCAAACTCAAGAATATATGAGAATGGGTAGAATGCGATATTTATCCTCTAAAAAAGTTACTTACTTTGTTCACTAATATAAGACGATGCAGCGATTGTATGGACATAGGAGATGTCTATTTGATTCTTACCACTTCTAAAACTTCAGTCAATTGGAGTAAACTATAGCATATGTATACGTGTAGTTGATATTTTGATAATGCGTGTGCTGCTGGCAACATTTTTATTCCTTGATGAAATCCTCTCTGGTTGATTATTTGATTTACTTTCACACATGTTGGTATAATCTGTGCTCAGATTCAGTTTACTCATGTTCTCTCTCATATGTGTAAATACGAATGTTACGAATTTCAGCCCCGCACAGTGTTGTAGATTACTGTAGTTGAGTATAGATTTTGGGAACTACTGTAACTATATCTTCTTCTGATGATCGAAGATCCTTTGACCTTTCTGATGGAAAATTTCTAGAGTGTTGAGGAGCACAATTCCTGGTTGGTAAAAAAGATATTTACAAAGTTTAACATTTTTTTGCCTTCCACACATACTCATGCTTTTGCGATTTATTTTGCACACATTTACGTATCTTTACATGTTTATATCTCTGATTTCCGTTCAAGATTTTATATGCAGAGTTTTTTATCTGCCATTGCATTATCTTGGGGTTCTTCCTTTCGGTCAATGATTAGGTGAAAGAAAAACATCTCATGTACACACGCTTCACAGAAGATTAGGCCGAGCTACAGCTGGAGTAGAGAAAATGATTAGGTCGATGCACATCTATAAGAATATTTCTTAGAATAGTGGAAATTTTTCGCACCATAGGTAATCGATAATTGTAGAGAAGCCGGAGATTTGCTAGCACTTCATGATATTTATGCACGACATAAATGCATGCCACATAAGGACCATGTTCCTCTCTTTGTATATACTACTGGTAAAAAATTTATGAGGAAAGCATCATATACAAACAGGAGGACCAACTTGTATCTCTGGTGGTTTGACAAGTATCTCGAATATATTTGTGTTGACTGCAAAAACCCACCGGCGGGCAGCGGCCTTGTCAACACCGTAGAGCCGGGAAGAGTCTAGAGCTGCGGCTGGCTGAGACCCCTCCGAGCGACGGCCCGCAATGCTCTTCTGGTCACACGCGACGTTGCGAAGTGCAAGGGCGTGCCACCTGACCTATACCGGTCGGGAAGGTGATGGTGATGCCTCGCTTAGTTTCCTGCAGGGCACACATGTAAACATTAAATACGAGCCTCGGTCGGCTCTCGAGGTTATCTCGTGGATCGGCTCAAAGAGCCGATCCACCCATGATTCGTACGGGGTGCACGAATACTTGGTGGTCCTGCTTGATCAAGATGAAGCTAATGAGATCTACGACGATTTAGGGTTTTCACCGCATAATCGGATCATCCTACTCCAGGTTGGGCCTCGCGGCCACGCACGGTGCTCGTAAGCCGATCCTAAACAAGGCCAAAAAACCAACATGAAGTTGATCCTCGGAACATCCCGTTTAGGACTTGCGAACGCCACCCTACGTGCCGCTGGATCCTCCCCCTTTGTAAGGCCTAACTATTGCGAGATATTAAACTAATCCTTGTAGAACAAGGAGCAATCGTAACGGATCAGATCTACTAAATAATGATCAAGCGGGGTGCCGCCCCCACGCCTGAGATAGGCGTGAGGGCGGCTAGATATGCAAGGGTTGCACTACGTAAGCATGCTTAAACGAAGAACAATGCTAACCCTAACACATCTAATGATAACTACGTTGCTCGCCATCAAAAGCGCTTCGATACGAGCAACGCATGAACAACGTGGGGCTTGTGCTGCCTAGATCGCAAGATGCGATCTAGGCAGCATGTCGCTTACCTGATAGAAACCCTCGAGACGAAGGAGTTGGCGATGCGCCGAGATTGGTTTGTTTTGGGGTTGAACGTGAGTTATTGTTTATTCCATAAACCCTAGGTACATATTTATAGTCCAGGGGACTTTCTAATGTGGGCATGCACCAAACCGTGCACGGGTAAAACTCTAACTTCTAAACTAAGATGCGATCTAATATGTTACAGATACACGGGCAATTTAGCCCAACTTGGTATAAAAGGCCGATTCACGTATTTCTTCCATGTATATATCTTCAAACCCATCTTGATCGCGGCCCACCTCTGACTCGGTCAAATTCTGGTGATAACACATGCCCCCCTGGTTTTGGAAATGACATTTCCAAAATCATTACGCTTTCTTTCGTCGGGTCATGTTGTGGTAGAGCAGAAACCTGCCGCAGAATCCTTCATCATGATGCCTTGCCCCTTCCGCTTCCACTTCTCGCGTGGCCTGCGAAATTTTTCGTTGGGCACCACTTCCTCGGAGACTCGTTGTAGCACTGAATCTCCCTCATATCCCCTTTTATCTGGTTTCTCAGTGACCTTTATAGCCCTGCTCTGTCCCTTTGAAGAAGATTATGATGGAGGGCCAGCCGATGACGTCTCAATCGGCTTCTTAAGAACAGGGTATCTACCAACTCCGTTGCCCCCCGAGCCTCAGTCAAGGCGAGAACAGCGGCGAGCCAGCCAAATGGTCCACCATCGGTCTCCACATCGCAATGCGGCGCCGGCCGATTCGAACAAAATCGGCTTCCCGAGCAAAAAGCCTTCGGGGTGAGCTGTCCCCCGAACCATCATCTTGGCGGATCGATGCAACTTACCCTTGACCTGATCCGCATGTTCATGCTGTTCTTGTTGTCGATCGGGGTTGTGATCCTTCAAACTTGCCAAAAGGAGTTGGAGGTCCTTGAAGAGAGGATCTGCGTCCAAACACTTCCATTGAAGAGTTCATCCAATAGAGCCTCTCCATGTAACTTGATAACCGCTTCATGTAATCCTCGGAGCACCAACTCGTTGGAAGGACGAGCACCATGTTCGAGCCAGCCGATGTCTCATTATCGGCTTTCCTTTGCTTGGGGCGCCACTCTGAACCTGGTACTCTGAATGCAGTCTTGTGTATATCTTCTGGATATTGTCAACATAAAGTAATATAACGAGTGCAATATGCAAGTATGTAGAAATCAATGCACAGTTAACACAAGTGTTTGCCTTTTTTTTTAGATAGAAGTAAATGGGTAAACTGACTCAACAATAAAAGTAGAAGAAAGGCCCTTCGCAGAGGGAAGCAGGGATTAAATCACGTGCTAGAGCTTTTTAAGTTTTGAAATCATATAGAGAGTATAAAAGTAAAGTTTTGAGAGGTGTTTGTTGTTGTCAACGACTGATAGTGGGTACTCTAACTACCTCATCAACCAGACTTTCAAGAGCGGCTCCCATGAAGGACGTTCTCTCTACCAAGCAAGGTAGATCATCCCTCTTCTCTTTTGTCTACACATGTACTTTAGTTTAGTTTTTTTTTTAGATGACACTCCTCCCAACCTTTGCTTTCTCAAGCCATGGCTAACCGAATCCTCGGGTGCCTTCCAACAATCACATACCGTGAAGGAGTGTCTATTTTCAAAATGAAGTTGCTTACCGATGAATCAAAGCAAAACATGTGAAGAGAATTATTAATGCAAGTTAATTAATAGGGGCTGGGAACCCCGTTGCCGACTCTTTTTGCAAAGTTATTGGATAAGCGGATGAAGCCACTAGTCCATTGTGAAAGTCCGTCAAAAGTAAATGACAAGATCGAAAGATAAAACACCACATACTTCCTCATGAGCTATAAAACATTGACACAAATAAGAGATAATAGCTTTTGAATTGTTTAAAGGTAGCACATGAAGTATTTGCTTGGAATGGCAGAGAAATACCATGTAGTAGGTGTATATGGTGGACACAAGTGGCATAGTGTTTGGCTCAAGGATTTTGGATGCATGAGAAGTATTCCCTCTCGATACAAGGTTTAGGCTAGCAAGGTTGTTTAAAGCAAACACAAGTATGAACCGGTACAGCAAAACTCACATAAAAGACATATTGAAAGCATTATAAGACTCTATACCGTCTTCATTGTTGTACCTTTTATCTATATCGAAGCCGATCGCTTGAACCGGCCTCCTCTCCGTCCTTGCCATGGCGGTAAACAGAATGAGCTACCATGTAGTTAACTTCCCGGCGCAGAGCTCTGGTCCGTTTTTCTGAAGGGGTGGACAGATCTACTTGGTCGAGGGCGCCCTTGGCTGTAAAGCCGTTCCACCTGATGCCATGAGAACGGGTCTTCGAGAAAGAACCGATGAGGTCGGCTTCGAGGACTGCCTTGATCCCGTCATGTTTCTTCTTGAGCTCATCAGGCAGATCCTCGTACTTGACCGGAGTGCTTTCCGCCATCTCAGATGTAGATGGCTATGCGGTGGATGTAGAAGATTGTCCCACCGGGCGTGCCAGAATGTGTTGACTGCCAAAACCCACCGGCGGGCAGCGGCCTTGTCAACACCGTAGAGCCGGGAAGAGTCTAGAGCTGCGGCTGGCTGAGACCCCTCCGAGCGACGGCCCGCAATGCTCTTCTGGTCACTGATGTCTACGTTCCCCCTCCTTTCCTGTAGACAGTGTTGGGCCTCCAAGTGCAGAGGTTTGTAGAACAGCAGCAAGTTTCCCTTAAGTGGATACCCAAGGTTTATCGAACTCGGGGAGGAAGAGGTCAAAGATATCCCTCTCATGCAACCCCGCAACCACAAAGCAAGAAGTCTCTTGTGTCCCCAACACACCTAATAGGTGCACTAGTTCGGCGAAGAGATAGTGAAATACAGGTGGTATAAATAAGTATGAGCGAGTAGCAACGGTGCCGGAAAAGTGCTTGGCGCGTAGTTGATGGTGGTGGTATTGCAGCAGTAGTAACACAAGAAAACAAGTAAACAAGCGATAGTAACTCAGCAGTATTTAGGAACAAGGCCTAGGGATTACACTTTCACTAGTGGACACTCTCAACATTGATCACATAACGAACGAGATAAATGCATACTCTACACTTTTGTTGGATGATGAACACATTGCGTAGGATTACACGAACCCTCAATGCCGGAGTTAACAAGCTCCACAATAATGCTCATATTTTAGTAACCTTTAGTGTAAGATATATCAACGAGACTAAACCAAGTACTAGCATAGCATGCACACTGTCACCTTCATGCATATGTAGGAGGAATAGATCACATCAATATTATCATAGCAATAGTTAACTTCGCAATCTTCAAGAGATCATGATCATAGCATAAACCAAGTACTAACACGGTGCACGCATCGTCACCTTTACACACGTGTAGGAGGAATAAAACTACTTTAATAACACATCACTAGAGTAGCACATAGATAAATTGTGATACAAACTCATATGAATCTCAATGAGATCATTGTATTGAAGTACATGGAAGAGAGATGAACCACATAGCTACCGGTACAGCCCCGAGCCTCGATGGAGAACTACTCCCTCCTCATGGGAGCAGCGAGCGGTGATGAAGATGGCGGTGGAGATGGCAGCGGTGTCGATGGAGAAGCCTTCCGGGGGCACTTCCCCGCTCCGGCAGGTGCCGGAACAGAGACTCCGTCCCCCGGATCTTGGCTTCGCGATGGCGGCGGCTCCGGGAAGGTTTTCGTGGGTTTCGTCAATTGGTATCGGGTTTTCTGATCCAGGGGCTCTTTATAGGCGGAGAGGCGGCGCAGGAAGGTCACCGGGGTGCCCTCACCACCAGGTGGCGCGGCCGTGGCCTGGCCCGCGCCCAGGTGTGGTGTGGGGCCCCCCTGGCCCATCTCTGGCAGTTCTCGTGTGTTCTGGAGGCTTCCGGGTAAAATAGGAACTTTGGCGTTGATTTCGTCCGATTCCGAGAATATTTCGTTACTAGGATTTCTGAAACCAAAAACAGCAGAAAACAGGAACCGGCACTTCGGCATCTTGTTAATAGGTTAGTTCCGGAAAATGCACGAATATGACATAAAGTGTGCATAAAACATGTAGATAACATCAATAATGTGGCATGGAACACAAGAAATTATCGATACGTCGGAGACGTATCGAGCATCCCCAAGCTTAGTTCTCGCTCGTCCCGAGCGGGTAAAACGATAACACGGATAATTTACGGAGTGACATGCCATCATAATCTTGATCATACTATTTGTAAAGCATATGTAGTGAATGCAGCGATCAAAACAATGTGTATGACATGAGTAAACAAGTGAATCATAAAGCAAAGACTTTTCATGAATAGCACTTCAAGACAAGCATCAATAAGTCTTGCATAAGAGTTAACTCATAAAGCAATAAATTCAAAGTAGAGACATTGAAGCAACACAAAAGAAGATTAAGTTTCAGCGGTTGCTTTCAACTTGTAACATGTATATCTCATGGATAATTGTCAATGCAAAGCAATATAACAAATGCAATATGCAAATATGTAAGAATCAATGCACAGTTCACACAAGTGTTTGCTTCTTGAGGTGGAGAGAAATAGGTGAACTGACTCAACAATGAAAGTAAAAGAATGGTCCTCCATAGAGGAAAAGCATCGATTGCTATATTTGTGCTAGAGCTTTGATTTTGAAAACATGAAACAATTTTGTCAACGGTAGTAATAAAGCATATGCATCCTGTAAATTATATCTTATAAGTTGCAAGCCTCATGCATAGTGTACCAATAGTGCCCGCACCTTGTCCTAATTAGCTTGGACTACCTGGATTATCATCGCAATACATATGCTTTAACCAAGTTTCACAAAGGGGTACCTCTATGCCGCCTCGTACAAAGGTCTAAGGAGAAAGCTCGCATTTGGATTTCTCGCTTTTGATTATTCTCAACTTAGACATCCATACCGGGACAACATAGACAACGAGATAATGGACTCCTCTTTTATGCATAAGCATGTAACAACAATTAATAATTTTCTCATTTGAGATTGAGGATATATGTCCAAAACTGAAACTTCCACCATGGATCATGGCTTTAGTTAGCGGCCCAATGTTCTTCTCTAACAATATGCATGCTCAAACCATTCAACTCAGTGTAGATCGCCCTTACTTCAGACAAGACGAACATGCATAGCAACTCACATGAAATTCAACAATGAGTTGATGGCGTTCCCCAGTAAACATGGTTATCGCACAACAAGCAACTTAATAAGAGATAAAGTGCATAATTACATATTCAATACCACAATAGTTTTTAAGCTATTTGTCCCATGAGCTATATATTGCAAAGGTAAATGATGGAATTTTAAAGGTAGCACTCAAGCAATTTACTTTGGAATGGCGGGAAAATACCATGTAGTATAGGTAGGTATGGTGGACACAAATGGCATAGTGGTTGGCTCAAGTATTTTGGATGCATGAGAAGTATTCCCTCTCGATACAAGGTTTAGGCTAGCAAGGCTTATTTGAAACAAACACAAGGATGAACCGGTGCAGCAAAACTCACATAAAAGACATATTGAAAACATTATAAGACTCTACACCGTCTTCCTTGTTGTTCAAACTCAATACTAGAAATTATCTAGACCTTAGAGAAACCAAATATGCAAACCAAATTTAGCATGCTCTATGTATTCTTCACTAATAGGTGCAAAGTATATGATGCAAGAGCTTAAACATGAGCACAACTATTGCCAAGTATCACATTACCCAAGACATTTATAGCAATTACTACATGTATCATTTTCCAATTCCAACCATATAACAATTTAACGAAGAGGAAACTTCGCCATGAATATTATGAGCTAAGAACACATGTGTTCATATGAACCAGCGGAGCGTGTCTCTCTCCCACACAAGCATGATGTAATCCAATTTATTCAAACACAAACAAAAACAAAATCAAACAAACAGACGCTCCAAGAAAAAGCACATAAGATGTGATGGAATAAAAATATAGTTTCAGGGGAGGAACCTGATAATGTTGTCGATGAAGAAGGGGATGCCTTGGGCATCCCCAAGCTTAGACGCTTGAGTCTTCTTGATATATGCAGGGGTGAACCACCGGGTGCATCCCCAAGCTTAGAGCTTTCACTCTCCTTGATCGTAGTTTATCATCCTCCTCTCTTGACCCTTGAAAACTTCCTCCACACCAAACTCGAAACAACTCATTAGAGGGTTAGTGCACAATATAAATTGACATATTCAGAGGTGACACAATCATTCTTAACACTTCTGGACATTGCATAATGCTACTGGACATTAGTGGATCAAAGAAATTCATCCAACATAGCGAAAGAGGCAATGCGAAATAAAAGGCAGAATCTGTCAAAACAGAACAGTTCGTATTGTCGAATTTTAAAATGGCACCAGACTTGCTCAAACGAAAATGCTCAAATTTAATGAAAGTTGCGTACATATCTGAGGATCACTCACGTAAATTGGCATAATTTTCTGAGTTACCTACAGAGAATTAGACCCAGATTCGTGACAGCAAAGAAATCTGTTTCTGCGCAGTAATCCAAATCTAGTACTTACTTTACTATCAAAGACTTTACTTGGCACAACAAAATACAAAACTAAGATAAGGAGAGGTTGCTACAGTATTAAACAACTTCCAAGACACAAATATAAAACAAAGTACTGTAGTAAAATAACACATGGGTTATCTCCCAAGAAGTTCTTTTCTTTATAGCCATTAAGATGGGCTCAGCAGTTTTAATGATGCACTCGCAAGAGATAGTATGTGAAGCAAAAGAGAGCATCAAGAGGCAAATTAAAAACACATTTAAGCCTAACATGCTTCCTATGAAGAGGAATCTTGTACACAAATGAATTCATGAAGAACAAAGTGACAAGCATAAGAGGATAAAACACGAGTAACTTCAAGATTCTCAACATAAAGAGGGGAAACTTAATATTATTAAGATGCATATAACCATATTTCCCTCTCTCATAATAACTTTCAGTAGCATCATTGATGAAATCCACAATATACCCATCACTTAAAACATTCTTATCATGGTTCATATGCATAGAAGTATCATTAAATTTGGCGTAAGAAGAGTTATTCTCATTAATAGTAATTGGAGCAAGATTATTATCAAGAATTTGAACATGGTAAACAAGTTGTCTATTAAGGGAATTGTTTTTAGTAACCCAATCATGACTATGACAAGTTCATAAGGATAGTTAGAACCTATATCATACTCCCTCCGTTCCTTTTTATAGTGCCTATTGTATTTTGGCACGGAAATTAGCGCAAGCTATTTTTTGACACAAAACCCCCTAGCTATCTTAGAGATAAAATAGGAAACTGAAATCAGATCTCAGAAAATAATCATGTTTCCATAACAGATCGCGTCATGTACTCCCTCTCTCTCGCTATTATTTCTATAATCAGATTGGTTTCCACATTTTTTGGACGGGAACAGATTGGTTTCCAGATTTTCTGGACGGAAACAGATTGATTTCCAGATTTTCTGGCCAGGAACAGATTCGTTTCCAGATTTTCTAGACGGGAGAAGGGGTTCTTTGCAAAAAAACATAGCTTTACTCTTATATTCTGAAACAAAAGCGAAAAAACAATAGGCATTATAAAAAGGAACGGAGGGAGTAGCATTCTTTATAATAATCATTAGGGGTCGGAGGCACATTGTCATCATTTTCAGAATTAATTTCCCAGAGATTTGCAATATCAAGAGTAGTGTGCTCATTCAAATCATGATTGCTAATGTATGTAAAGGGCATAGGAAGATCATCATATTCAGATTTATTATCACAATAATCATCAGGAGCAACATACTTACGGTTACCTATTGTTATCTCATATACGCGGGGATATGATGTTACCTCTTTCTTTTTATTCTCCTTCTTCTTCTTCTTCTTCTTCTTCTTCGTTCCCTTTTTCTTCTCCTTCTCTTCCTTCTCATCATTCCCTTCTTCAGGAGGGAGAGGCTTGAAGGGTGGCTTGTCCGCATAACCTGATTTACTTTCAGAAACGATAGAAGAAACTTGGGAGGATCCCTCCTTTTCATTAATTAGTTGAAAACACACAGCGGTCCTATCATATTTTGGCAAGGTGTCATCTTCTAAAATATTTTGTATGTAAGTATTTGTATAGCTATTATCAATGCAATAAGAAAAACACCCATGCAAGACATCATCAATATCAAGATCACTCATATGCAACAAAGAGATTTTTCTCGACAGTTCTTCACACCCCAAAAATAAAGTAAGTTCATCATGCTGATTAGGAGTAATTTCATCATCACAATACAAATTTGCAGCACTCATTGGGTTCAAAATATCACTTGGAGGAACATTGAAAATTAAAATGACCCACTTCATGGCAAACTTCACAAATAAAAGGATAGAGGGCACAAACTTTTTTACCAAGATCATCTAGAGCCCTAAACCACTTTCTAGTTTTTTCATTAGCATGATGGATGCAATATTCATCTTTGATTTGATTAATTCCACAAGGTCTATGTATTCCACAAAAATTAACATGCTTATAGGAAATAGCATTCTTAGGAGTTTGAGCATGCTTATTGCAATAATTAACAACAATTTCATTCTTCATGCAAGCATCTTTAAAAGGTTCATGATACTTATCAAAATTATTTTTAGGCAATTCGAAATGAGAAGCAAAGGCTTTATAAAGATTTGCAGCAACTTGAGAGTCAAGACCATAAGTAGCACTCATATTTCGAAATTCATCGGTATCCATAAAAGCTTCAATGCATTCATAATCATAATTTATACCGACTCTTTACCTTCATTGTTCTCCCATCCTTCAGCGTTGTCCTCAATCCGATCAAGGAGGTCCCACCTAGCTTCAACCTCCTTGGTTGTGAAAGATCCCTCCGAACACGCGTCCGGATAGTCCTTGTGTTGTCCCGAAAGCCTCGCATAAAAATTGTTAACAATAACATTACGGGGAGCTCATGAATGGGACATTTGAGCATTAGTGATTTCAATCTCCCCCACGCTTGAGAAATACTCTCTCCATCACGAGGATAAAAGTTATAAATATAATTCCTATCAATATGCACTTCATGCGGAGGATAAAATTTAGAATAAAAGAGAGATGCAATTTCCTCCCAACCAAGAGAATGCCTATTCTCCAACAATTTATACCAATGCGCTGCTTTACCAGACAACGAAACAGAGAATAGCTTCTTCCTCACTTCATCCATAGAGATACCTGCACACTTGAATAACCCACATAATTCGTGCAAAAACAAGTAAATGATCTCTAGGATGGACAGTTCCATCCCCTTTATAGTGGTTGTCCATAACACGTTCAATAATTTTCATGGGTATTTTATACGGAATACTTTCACAGGTGGATTTAAAATATCGAAGCATTATTAGAGTTATCGCATATGGGAGATAAAGCATTATCAGAACAAATTTTCTCCCCTAAAGATGGGAAGCTAAAAAGACCACAAAAACTAGCTTCCCCAAGCTTAGACTTCTTCATAGCATTAGCAGTAATTGCATTCATACTAATAACTTCGCTACTAACATGCAAATAAGGTTCCATAGGGTTTTTAATTTTCGCATCAAACAATTCTAAATCAGGAAAAAGATTAAAAAGCTCACTAAATTTTTTGTTGTTTTCCATTATGCCTAACTAGTGTAAACAAGAAACAAAAAGTTGCAATTGCAGGATCTAAAGGAAATAGCTTCGAGTACTTACAATGACGGAAAATAGCTTGGTAGCCGAGGTCCGGAGTGTGAGTACCTTTTACCTTTCCTCCCCGGCAACGGCGCCGTGAAAAGTGCTTGATGTCTACGTTCCCCCTCCTTTCCTGTAGACGAGTGTTGGGCCTCCAAGTGCGAGGTTTGTAGAACAGCGAGCAAGTTTCCCTTAAGTGGATACCCAAGGTTTATCGAACTCAGGGAGGAAGAGGTCAAAGATATCCCTCTCATGCAACCACCGCAACCACAAAGCAAGAAGTCTCTTGTGTCCCCAACACACCTAATAGGTGCACTAGTTCGGCGAAGAGATAGTGAAATACAGGTGGTATAAATAAGTATGAGCAGTAGCAACGGTGCCAGAAAAGTGCTTGGCGCGTAGTTGATGGTGGTGGTATTGCAGCAGTAGTAACACAGTAAAACAGTAAACAAGCAGTAGTAACTCAGCAGTATTTAGGAACAAGGCCTAGGGATTACACTTTCACTAGTGGACACTCTCAACATTGATCACATAACAGAACAGATAAATGCATACTCTACACTTTTGTTGGATGATGAACACATTGCGTAGGATTACACGAACCCTCAATGCCGGAGTTAACAAGCTCCACAATAATGCTCATATTTTAGTAACCTTTAGTGTAAGATATATCAACAGACTAAACCAAGTACTAGCATAGCATGCACACTGTCACCTTCATGCATATGTAGGAGGAATAGATCACATCAATATTATCATAGCAATAGTTAACTTCGCAATCTTCAAGAGATCATGATCATAGCATAAACCAAGTACTAACACGGTGCACGCACTGTCACCTTTACACACGTGTAGGAGGAATAAAACTACTTTAATAACACATCACTAGAGTAGCACATAGATAAATTGTGATACAAACTCATATGAATCTCAATGAGATCATTGTATTGAAGTACATGGAAGAGAGATGAACCACATAGCTACCGGTACAGCCCCGAGCCTCGATGGAGAACTACTCCCTCCTCATGGGAGCAGCAGCGGTGATGAAGATGGCGGTGGAGATGGCAGCGGTGTCGATGGAGAAGCCTTCCGGGGGCACTTCCCCGCTCCGGCAGGGTGCCGGAACAGAGACTCCTGTCCCCCAGATCTTGGCTTCGCGATGGCGGCGGCTCGGAAGGTTTTCGTGGGTTTCGTCAATTGGTATCGGGTTTTCGATCCGGGGGCTCTTTATAGGCGGAGAGGCGGCGCAGGAAGGTCACCGGGGTGCCCTCACCACCGGGTGGCGCGGCCGGGGCCTGGCCCGCGCCCGTGTGTGGTGTGGGCCCCCCGGCCCATCTCCGGCGGTTCTCGTGTGTTCGGAGGCTTCGGGTAAAATAGGAACTTTGGCGTTGATTTCGTCCGATTCCGAGAATATTTCGTTACTAGGATATCCGAAACCAAAAACAGCGAGAAAACAGAACCGGCACTTCGGCATCTTGTTAATAGGTTAGTTCCGGAAAATGCACGAATATGACATAAAGTGTGCATAAAACATGTAGATAACATCAATAATGTGGCATGGAACACAAGAAATTATCGATACGTCGGAGACGTATCGGTCACACGCGGCGTTGCGAAGTGCAAGGGCGTGCCACCCGACCTATACCTGGTCGTGGAAGGTGATGGTGATGCCTCGCTTAGTTTCTGCCGAGGCACACATGTAAACATTAAATACGAGCCTCGATCGGCTCTCAAGTTATCCCGTGGATCGGCTCAAAGAGCCGATCCACCCATGATTCGTACGGGGTGCACGAATACTTGGTGGTCCTGCTTGATCAAGATGAAGCTAATGAGATCTACGACGATTTAGGGTTTTCACCGCATAATCGGATCATCCTACTCCAGAGTTGGGCCTCGCGGCCACGCACGGTGCTCGTAAGCCGATCCTAAACAAGGCCAAAAAACCAACATGAAGTTGATCCTCGGAACATCCCGTTTAGGACTTGCGAACGCCACCCTACGTGCCGCTGGATCCTCCCCTTTGTAAGGCCTAACTATTGCGGATATTAAACTAATCCTTGTAGAACAAGGAGCAATCGTAACGGATCAGATCTACTAAATAATGATCAAGCGGGGTGCCGCCCCCACGCCTGAGATAGGCGTGAGGGCGGCTAGATATGCAAGGGTTGCACTACGTAAGCATGCTTAAACGAAGAACAATGCTAACCCTAACACATCTAATGATAACTACGTTGCTCGCCATCAAAAGCGCTTCGATGCGAGCAACGCATGAACAACGTGGGGCTTGTGCTGCCTAGATCGCAAGATGCGATCTGAGGCAGCATGTCGCTTACCCGATAGAAACCCTCGAGACGAAGGAGTTGGCGATGCGCCGAGATTGGTTTGTTTTGGGGTTGAACGTGAGTTGTTGTTTATTCCATAAACCCTAGGTACATATTTATAGTCCGGGGGACTTTCTAATGTGGGCATGCACCAAACCGTGCACGGGTAAAACTCTAACTTCTAAACTAAGATGCGATCTAATATGTTACAGATACACGGGCAATTTAGCCCAACTTGGTATAAAAGGCCGATTCACGTATTTCTTCCATGTATATATCTTCAAACCCATCTTGATCGCGGCCCACCTCTGACTCGGTCAAATTCTGGTGATAACAATTTGATATGGCAATATGCATATTAAGTTTGATAATTTGTTGAAAGAATATTATAAACTAACTATTTGAACTTACATTGTCTATGTCTATACTCTACACGCAGTGGTATACACCATAATGGTTAATGCATTTATAGTGGAAGCAAAATTCTATGCACCTCGAAGGCCGCCCTGAAGTGATGGATTTGCTATATGTGGAAGGACGAAGAGAAGCTGGTCTCGACCAGTGGCACCAAAGCGCGGGAAGGCCGCATGTAAGGTGGTGGAGACGGGAGACGATGATTCAGTGGTTGCTCTTGCAGTGCCAGAAAGAGGATGCAGTTTATGTTGTTAATAATTTAAAAGGACGGCGATCATTTAAACAGTTGTCTATGCAGTTTGCGTTGTTAAGACTCTAAAGACTGAATTATCCCAGTTATTTTGCCAATTTAGATTGAGCTGTCTACACAACCAGGTTAAAAAATTACGTTACCAGTATCTTTCAATAAATTTTTTGATAAAAATTTACTTTGAGGTGCATCACCTCATCATACATGTTTACATGATACAATACCATAATACACACAAATAGAACATTGTGTAGATAAATGTTATCCATTACACATTTAATTGTGTATCGGCTCGAATCCACCTCAACTGTAAATTTGAAAGGAAAAAATGTCCATGAGACAGCCTGGTTCCTTTGTTTTCCTTCGCTTCAGTGCTACTGATTCTGCCGCTTCACTCCACTACACCATCTCCTGCCATAAGTCGGTTATCGTAAAAACAACATCACAGATCAATGATATCGTGTTTGCATTTTAACTATTCTTTAAAATTATTTACATCTATTATTTTTGCCTGTGGCAACTGTTTACCGGTTTGTTTAGTGCTCAATTGACTAACCGATGACGTATGGCGTCATGACCAAAGCAAAACATAACGAGCAAAGTAGAATGTTATTCGGTGAGAAGTATTTGTTAGTTTATTGCTTATCGATGTGATGTGGAATTATGTATTTTTTCTTGAAAATACATTGCAACTAAATTCTATTTTTGGAATATTGTGTGGATATATTTTCTATGTAAATTTTAGTGTGTATTATATTTATATCGAAAATAATTTACGGACCGTAGCAACG
>NC_061511.1:265072948-265122712 GCF_022539505.1 Lolium rigidum
GATCTTGTGAGCTGCCTAACATGATCAAGATCATCTATCTGTAATACTCTATGTTGTGTTTGTCGGGATCCGATGGATAGAGAATACCATGTTATGTTAATTATTAAGTTATTACATATGTGTTGTTTATGATCTTGCATGCTCTCCGTTACTAGTAGAGGCTCTGGCCAAGTTTTTGCTTTTAACTCCAAGAGGGAGTATTTATGCTCGATAGTGGGTTCATGCCTGCATTGACACCGGGACGAGTGACGTAAAGTTCTAAGGTTGTGTTGTGTTGTTGCCACTAGGGATAAAACATTGGCGCTATGTCCGAGGATGTAGTTGTTGATTACATTACGCACCATACTTAATGCAATTTTCTGTTGCTTTGCAACTTAATACTGGAAGGGGTTCGGACGATAACCTGAAGGTGGACTTTTTAGGCATAGATGCAGTTGGATGGCGGTCTATGTACTTTGTCGTAATGCCCAATTAAATCTCACTATACTTATCATGCCATGTATGTGCATTGTTATGCCCTCTCTATTTGTCAATTGCCCGACTGTAATTTGTTCACCCAACATGCTTTTATCTTATGGGAGAGACACCTCTAGTGAACTGTGGACCCCGGTCCATTCTTTAATACTCGAAATACAAATCTGCTCGCAATACTTGTTTTACTATTTTCTCTCGCAAACAATCATCTTCCACACAATACGGTTAATCCTTTGTTACAGCAAGCCGGTGAGATTGACAACCTCACTCGTTTCGTTGGGGCAAAGTACTTTGGTTGTGTTGTGCAGGTTCCACGTTGGCGCCGGAATCTCCGGTGTTGCGCCGCACTACATCCCGCCGCCATCAACCTTCAACGTGCTTCTTGGCTCCTCCCGGTTCGATAAACCTTGGTTTCTTTCCGAGGGAAAACTTGCTGCTGTGCGCATCATACCTTCCTCTTGGGGTTGCCCAACGAACGTGTGAAATACACGCCATCAAGCACATTTTCTCGCGCCGTTGCCGGGGAGATCAAGACACGCTGCAAGGGGAGTCTCCACTTCTCAATCTCTTTACTTTGTTTTTGTCTTGCTTTGTTTTATTTACTACTTTGTTTGCTGCACTTATATCAAAACACAAAAAAATTAGTTGCTAGCTTTACTTTATTTACTGTCTTGTTTGCTATATCAAAAACACAAAAAAATTAGTTACTTGCATTTACTTTATCTAGTTTACTTTATTTACTACTGCTAAAATGGCCAACCCTGAAAATACTAAGTTGTGTGACTTCACTAGCACAAATAATAATGATTTCCTATGCACACCTATTGCTCCACCTGCTACTACAGCGGAATTCTTTGAAATTAAACCTGCTTTACTAAATCTTGTTATGCGAGAGCAATTTTCTGGGTGTTAGTTCCGATGATGCTCGCTGCCCATCTCAATAATTTTGTTAAACTATGTGAAATGCAAAAGTATAAAGATGTAGATGGTGACATTATAAAATTAAAATTGTTTCCTTTCTCATTAAGAGGAAGAGCTAAAGATTGGTTGCTATCTCTCGCCTAAGAATAGTATTGATTCCTCGGACTAAATGCAAGGATGCTTTTATTGGTAGATATTATCCCTCGCTAAAATTATATCTTTGAGGAGTAGCATAATGAATTTTAAACAATTAGATAATGAACATGTTGCTCAAGCTTGGGAAAGAATGAAATCTCTCGGTTAAAAACTGCCCAACCATGGACCGACTACTTGGATGATCATCCAAACCTTTTATGCGAGACTAAATTTTTCTTCGCGGAATTTATTGGATTCAGCTACTGGAGGTACCTTTATGTCCATCACTCTTGGTGAAGCAACAAAGCTCCTTGATAATATGATGATTAATTACTCTGAATGGCACACGGAAAGAGCTCCACAAGGTAAGAAGGTAAATTCCGTTGAAGAAACCTCTTCCTTGAGTGATAAGGTTGATGCTATTATGTCTATGCTTGCGAATGATAGGACTAATGTTGATCCTAATAATGTTCCATTAGCTTCATTGGTTGCCCAAGAAGAACATGTTGATGTAAACTTCATTAAAAATAATAATTTCAACAACAATGCTTATCGGAACAATTCTAGTAATAACTATGGGCCATATCCTTATAATAATGGTAACGGTTATGCTAATTCTTATGGGAATTCATACAACAATAATAGGAATACACCCCCTGGACTTGAAGCCATGCTTAAAGAATTTATTAGTACACAAACTGCCTTTAACAAATCTGTTGAGGAAAAGCTCAATAAAATTGATATTCTTGTTTCTAGAGTTGATAGTCTTGCCTCCGATGTTGATCTTTTGAAATCGAAAGTTATGCCTAATAGGGATATTGAAAATAAAATTGTTACTACAGCAAATGCCATCCAAGTTAGAATTAATGAGAATATAAGATTAATGGCTGAACTGCGTGCTAGGTGGGATAGAGAAGAAAATGAAAAACTAGCTAAAAAGAGTAATGTAGCTAAAGTTTGGACTATTACCACCACTAGCAATGCTAATGATTCACATGTTGCTGCACCTCCTACTATCAATGGTAAAATAATTGGTGTTGGCAATGCTTCTACTCCTAGTGCAAAGCGCGCAAAATTACCTGAAACTGCTAAAACTGCTGAAACTGCTTGTGATAAAACTGCTGAAATTTTTTCCAACCTTGGGGATGATAATCCCATTGCTTTAGATTGTAATGATTTAGATTTTGATGATTTCCACATCTCTGAAGTTATAAAGTTCTTACAAAAACTTGCTAAGAGTCCCAATGCTAGCGCTGTAAATTTGGCTTTCACAAAACATATTACAAATGCTCTCATAAAAGCTAGAGAAGAGAAACTAAAACTTGAAACTTCTATTCCTAGAAAGCTAGAGGATGGTTGGGAGCCCATCATTAAAATGAGAGTCAAAGATTTTAATTGTAATGCTTTATGTGATCTTGGTGCAAGTATTTCGTTATGCCTAAAAAAGTCTATGATATGCTTGACTTGCCACCATTGAAAAACTGTTATCCGGATGTTAATCTCGCCGATAATGCTAAAAAGAAACCTTTGGGGAAAGTTGATAATGTTCATATTATGGTTAACAATAACCTTGTCCCCGTTGATTTTGTTGTCTTGGATATTGAATGCAATGCATCTTGCCCCATTATATTGGGAAGACCTTTTCTTCGAACCGTTGGTGCTACTATTGATATGAAGGAAGGTAATATTAAATATCAATTTCCTCTCAAGAAAGGTATGGAACACTTCCCTAGAAAGAGAATGAAGTTACCTTATGATTCTATCATTAGAACAAATTATGATGTTGATGCTTCATCTCTCGATGTTACTTGAGATACACTTTCTGCGCCTAGGCGAAAGGCGTTAAAGAAAAGCGCTTATGGGAGACAACCCATGTTTTTACTCCAGTATTTTTGTTTTATATTTGTGTCTTGGAAGTTGTTTACTACTGTAGCAACCTCTCCTTATCTTAGTTCTATGTTTTGTTGTGCCAAGTAAAGTCTTTGATAGTAAAGTAAGTACTAGATTTGGATTACTGCGCAGTTCCAGATTTCTTTGCTGTCACGAATCTGGGTATATCTCCCTGTAGGTAGCTCAGAAAATTAAGCCAATTTACGAGCATGATCCACAGATATGTACGCAACTTTCATTCAATTTGAGCATTTTCGTTTGAGCAAGTCTGGTGGCCTAATAAAATCCATCTTTACGGACTGTTCTGTTTTGAAAAATTCTGTCTTTTATTTCGCATTGCCTCTTTTGCTATGTTGGATGAATTTCTTTGATCCATTAATGTCCAGTAGCTTTATGCAATGTCCAGAAGTGTTAAGAATGATTGTGTCACCCCTGAACATGTGAATTTTTATTATGCACTAACCCTCTAATGAGTTGTTTCGAGTTTGGTGTGGAGGAAGTTTTCAAGGATCAAGAGAGGAGTATGATGCAATATGATCAAGGAGAGTGAAAGCTCTAAGCTTGGGGATGCCCCGGTGGTTCACCCCTGCATATTATAAGAAGACTCAAGCGTCTAAGCTTGGGAATGCCCAAGGCATCCCCTTCTTCATCGACAAATTATCAGGTTCCTCCCCGAAACTATATTTTTATTCCGTCACATCTTATGTACTTTGCTTGGAGCGTCGGTTTGTTTTTGTTTTTGTTTTGTTTGAATAAAATGGATCCTAGCATTCACTTTGTGGGAGAGAGACACGCTCCGTTGTAGCATATGGACAAGTATGTCCTTAGGCTCTACTCATAGTATTCATGGCGAAGTTTCATCTTCGTTAAATTATTATATGGTTGGAATTGGAAAATACTACATGTAGTAATTCTAAAATGTCTTGGATAATTTGATACTTGGCAATTGTTGTGCTCATGTTTAAGCTCTTGCATCATATACTTTGCACCCATTAATGAAGAAATACTTAGAGCTTGCTAATTTGGTTTGCATATTTGGTTTCTCTAGAGTCTAGATAACATCTAGTATTGAGTTTTGAACAACAAGGAAGACGGTGTAGAGTCTTATAGTGTTTACCATATGTCTTTTATGTGAGTTTTGCTGTACCGTTCATCCTTGTGTTTGTTTCAAATAACCTTGCTAGCCTAAACCTTGTATCGAGAGGGAATACTTCTCATGCATCCAAATACTTGAGCCAACCACTATGCGATTTGTGTCCACCATACCTACCTACTACATGGTATTTCTCCGCCATTCCAAAGTAAATTGCTTGAGTGCTACCTTTAAAATTCCATCATTCACCTTTGCAATATATAGCTCATGGGACAAATAGCTTAAAAACTATTGTGGTATTGAATATGTACTTATGCATTTTTATCTCTTATTAAGTTGCTTGTTGTGCGATAACCATGCTTCTGGGGACGCCATCAACTATTCTTTGTTGAATATCATGTGAGTTGCTATGCATGTCCGTCTTGTCTGAAGTAAGAGAGATCTACCACCTTTATGGTTGGAGCATGTATATTGTTAGAGAAGAACATTGGACCGCTAACTAAAGCCATGAATCATGGTGGAAGTTTCAGTTTTGGACACACATCCTCAATCTCATATGAGAATAATAATTGTTGTCACATGCTTATGCATTAAATAGGAGTCCATTATCTGTTGTCCATGTTGTCCCGGTATGGATGTCTAAGTTGAGAATAATCAAAAGCGAGAAATCCAAAATGCGAGCTTTCTCCTTAGACCTTTGTACGAGGCGGCATGGAGGTACCCCATTGTGACACTTGGTTAAAACATGTGCATTGCAAAGATCCGGTAGTCCAAGTTAATTAGGACAAGGTGCGGGCACTATTAGTATACTATGCATGAGGCTTGCAACTTGTAAGATATAATGTACATAACTCATATGCTTTATTACTACCGTTGACAAAATTGTTTCATGTTTTCAAAATAAAAGCTCTAGCACAAATATAGCAATCGATGCTTTCCTCTTTGAAGGACCTTTCTCTTTACTTTTATGTTGAGTCAGTTCACCTATATCTCTCCACCTCAAGAAGCAAACACTTGTGTGAACTGTGCATTGATTCTTACATACTTGCATATTGTACTTGTTATATTACTCTATGTTGACAATTATCCATGAGATATACATGTTACAAGTTGAAAGCAACCGCTGAAACTTAATCTTCCTTTGTGTTGCTTCAATACCTTTACTTTGATTTATTGCTTTATGAGTTAACTCTTATGCAAGACTTATTAATACTTGTCTTGAAGTACTATTCATGAAAAGTCTTTGCTTTATGATTCACTTGTTTACTCATGTCATTACCATTGTTTTGATCGCTGCATCCACTACATATGTTTACAAATAGTATGATCAAGGTTATGATGGCATATCACTTCAGAAATTATCTTTGTTATCGTTTTACCCGCTCGGGACGAGCGAAACTAAGCTTGGGGATGCCGATACGTCTCCGACGTATCGATAATTTCTTATGTTCTATGCCATATTATTGATGATACCTACATGTTTTATGCACACTTTATGTCATATTCGTGCATTTTCTGGAACTAACCTATTAACAAGATGCCGAAGTGCCAGTTCCTGTTTTCTGCTGTTTTTGGTTTAAGAAATCCTAGTAACGAAATATTCTCGGAATTGGACGAAACAAAAACCCAGGGGCCTATTTTTCCACGGAGCTTCCAGAAGACCGAAGAACATACGAAGTGGGGCCACGAGGTGGCGACACCACAAGGCGGCGCGGCCCACGGGGGCCCCGCGCCGCCCTATGGTGTGGCCCCCTCGTCAGGCCCCGACTCCGCCCTTCCGCCTACTTAAAGCCTCCGTCGCGAAAACCCCGAGGCGAAAAAAACCACGATACGGAAAACCTTGCGAGACGCCGCCGCCGCCGATCCCATCTCGGGGATCCCGGAGATCTCCTCCGGCACCCTGCCGGAGAGGGGATTCATCTCCCGGAGGACTCTACACCGCCATGGTCGCCTCCGGAGTGATGAGTGAGTAGTTCACCCCCGGACTATGGGTCCATAGCAGTAGCTAGATGGTTGTCTTCTCCTCATTGTGCTTCATTGTCGGATCTTGTGAGCTGCCTAACATGATCAAGATCATCTATCCGTAATACTCTATGTTGTGTTTGTCGGGATCCGATGGATAGAGAATACCATGTTATGTTAATTATCAAGTTATTACATATGTGTTGTTTATGATCTTGCATGCTCTCCGTTACTAGTAGAGGCTCGGCCAAGTTTTTGCTTTTAACTCCAAGAGGGAGTATTTATGCTCGATAGTGGGTTCATGCCCGCATTGACACCGGGACGATGACGTAAAGTTCTAAGGTTGTGTTGTGCTCGTTGCCACTAGGGATAAAACATTGGCGCTATGTCCGAGGATGTAGTTGTTGATTACATTACGCACCATACTTAATGCAATTGTCCGTTGCTTTGCAACTTAATACCGGAAGGGGTTCGGACGATAACCTCGAAGGTGGACTTTTTAGGCATAGATGCAGTTGGATGGCGGTCTATGTACTTTGTCGTAATGCCCAATTAAATCTCACTATACTTATCATGCCATGTATGTGCATTGTTATGCCCTCTCTATTTGTCAATTGCCCGACTGTAATTTGTTCACCCAACATGCTTTTATCTTATGGGAGAGACACCTCTAGTGAACTGTGGACCCCGGTCCATTCTTTAATACTGAAATACAAATCTGCTGCAATACTTGTTTTACTATTTTCTCTGCAAACAATCATCTTCCACACAATACGATTAATCCTTTGTTACAGCAAGCCGGTGAGATTGACAACCTCACTGTTTCGTTGGGGCAAAGTACTTTGGTTGTGTTGTGCAGGTTCCACGTTGGCGCCGGAATCTCTGGTGTTGCGCCGCACTACATCCCGCCGCCATCAACCTTCAACGTGCTTCTTGGCTCCTCCTGGTTCGATAAACCTTGGTTTCTTTCTGAGGGAAAACTTGCTGCTGTGCGCATCATACCTTACTCTTGGGGTTGCCCAACGAACGTGTGAAATACACGCCATCATCCTCTCCTTGAGGAAACCATGTGGGGTCGTATATATAGGGTTCTTTTGGTCAAATGAAGTCGGTTGGCGAAAGAATCAAGCGAAACGTAGGCCCGAGGGCCAAATTAGGCTGGGTGGCGCGCCCACCCTTACTAGGCGCGCCACCTGCCCTATTTTGGGCCTCCCAGCTCGTCTCGTGAGATTCCAGTGCTCCAGATGCTTCTCGTGGTGAAATATTGACATCCCTGAAGTTCTAGCTCAATTTGATTTATTTTAGGTCCCTAAAAGTAAAAAATACACAAAACAAGGTTTTCTGTCATGCAGAGTTATAACCCAAATAAGGAGGATCATTGGTAAATACCCATAAATGAATGTAAAACATGGATATAATATAATATATGTTGCAAATATATGGGAATATGTATCAATAAACTACAAAGTTCATGTATGCATTTTACATGCATCAACATCTCCAAGCTTAACATATGCTCGTCGACGAGCATAAAGGTGATAAAACTAACATGAGCTTTGAAGTTTATTGCATTGGTTCTATATTATCATGCAAAGTTGCAGAAGATTCAGTTATTTAAAGGATAATGATACGTCCATTTTGCATCACTATTTTATATCATAATTTACTGTTATTCATTGATATATTTTATATTTAGAGATGAAACTTATGTTATTTCACCTATTTTGCATGTTTCATGATTATTGGAGAATTATTCACCGGAGTCAGAATTCTGCTGGAAAAAGCACCGTCAGGATACAATAGATCAACAATTGACGGAAAATATACCGAAGCTCCTATTTTTTCCAGATGACGGAGCCAGCCAAAAGGGGAGGCCGAGGAGCCGCCATGGGCCCTCCCCATAGGCCGGCGCGGCCACCAGGGCTGGCGCGCCGCCATGTGGGGAGGGGGCCCACGACCCCCCTCGGCCATCGCTCTTTCGCGTACTTCATCTCCCAGAAACCCTATGGTGCAACTATTCATCGAGGATAGTCGCAGTCGCCTCTGCGGGGCGGAAAACACCAGAGAGAAAAGAACTCTCCGGCAGGCTGAAATCTGCCGGGGAAATTCCCTCCCGGAGGGGGGAAATCATCGCCATCATCACCGCCATCAAGCTGGACTTCATTGGGATCATCATCATCATCATCTCCACCACCGACACCGTCATCTCCACCGTTGTACCTCGTCTCCGCTGTAACATCTAGGGTTGAATCTTGATTATTTCATAGGGGAAACTCTCTCGGTGTTGATTACTCCTTGTTATTGATGCTATTGAGTGAAACCGTTGAATTAAGGTTTATGTTCAGATTGTTATCCATCATCATATCACCTCTGATCATGTTCCATATGATGTCTTGTGAGTAGTTCGTCTAGTTCTTGAGGACATGGGTGAAGTCTAAATGTTAGTAATGAACTATGTTGAGTAATATTTAATAGTTTGATATTTAAGTTGTGGTGTTATTCTTCTAGTGGTGTCATGTGAACGTCGACTACATGATACTTCACCTTTATGGGCCTAGGGGAATGTCAACATGTTTGAATATTAAAAAGCTGAGAAGACATTCGAATAAACATATGTGCTAAGATTAGAAATGATTGGATTAGCAAGAACTCCTAGAATATTAATAAAACTTTGACGGTCGATGACAAAAGTTGAAATGTCCAAATGGTTGCCTAATCTAGTTTCTTGTTTTGGCTCTTTGGTGAATAACACGGGCGATATTTTTTCGAAAATGGCAGATGCCTTTATATTTAATTGTGCATGCTCATGTACATATATAGGATATGCATGTATTAATTATAGAGATGAGAGCTATAACATTTTTTTCAAGACATGTGTATGTAAATATAAGGGAGGGAAAAGGGAAAAAATATATTGGGAAAACGTCCGCCGGTGACTCCCTCGTCGCGAAGATAATTAGATATGCTACAAGTGTCCCTCATCCTGATGCTTATAAATCAAAAAAAACAATGTATAATAGTACTAAAACATCCTCAAGTAAGACATTAACGGCCGTTCGCCCTGGTGGTAGTAGCCTGTAAGCACCAGCGCTGGGTCAAATATGATGCCACATGTCATCTTCCTATTGATTGAGGACCAAATCATTACATGATTGCAAGTTGTAGGATGATGGCTTCACACATTGCAATTTGTAGGATCAAATCATCACATGATAGACAATTTATTGAGTAGAAGTGTAATTAGCTCAGAAAAAAGGAAAGAGAGCTGGATGGAAAGAGTGGTTACCGGCTTACCGCAGATCTGGGGATCCTTTTTTTATAGCAACGTGTACTTTATTGATCAAGCAACCATAGAGTCTTTACAGATAGCATCCCGAATACAATTAGGAGGCACACCACGCCAAATTGACACACTAGAGTGATCAACAGAATGAGCTAAAACATGCGCTGCAACATTCTGCGACGGTAAACATGAGTAATGGAACTAGATTGGAAAGAAGAGAGCAACCTCTTGATATCTTCGATCACAGACCCACAAGCTGATCGGTCCTTCTCAGGCGAATTCACACGCTGGACCACCGAAAGACAATCAGTTGCGCAGATAAAGTTGTCAAAACCTTCCCCTCTCGCAAAGGAGAGAGCGCACCTGATCGCCATTGCTTCCGCCATCTCTGGGCATGTGACATTTGGGAACTTGTCGCAGCATGCTGCTATGCAGTCCCCAGAGTGATCGCGCACTACAATTCCAGCCCCCATACTTTGGGAGGAAGAGAACAAAGCCGCGTCGACATTAATCATCAGAGTACCTTCCATCGGTGGAGATCAAGATGATGCTGAAGAGATCTCCCGCCTGGGGCAGGTACAAGACTGGTACATATGTGTCTGAATCATATCGACATAGGCAATCACCCTTCTGGCCACCCCTGATGGATTAACAACACCGCCTTCTTCTCGCAGCTTGTTTCTCGTGTCCCACACATGCCAGAATGTCACAGCGAGAGTAGTGGCTTGTTCTTTAGTGCACCGAGCCAGAAAGTCGAAAAGCCACAATTTAGGGGTGGTGAAACTCCTACGATTGAGCTGGATTCCAATGTGTTCCTTCACACCATCCCAAACTGCACGAGCAAAGGGGCAAAACAACAAAGCATGTTCGATGCTTTCTTCAACAGAGCAATGTATACATGACGTTGAAGAGGGCACCTGCCGTCTCTGGAATTGCTGACCAGTTTGCAAACAATTATGAGCGAAACGCAAAGGAGTGATATGCATCTTCCCTGACGCCTGAATAGCCCACAATGCCTTCCAGCTTTTCTCCTCATCGCCGACCTCTGAAGACATGCCCCGGCCCTGGCGGCTATGTTCCACATGGACAGCTTCATGATGGGCCAGATTATAAGCCGATCGGACGGAATAACCACCGTGTCTGGTATGCGGCCACGAGAGTAAATCTTCATCGTGGTGCCGGCTAATTGGCAGCTGTAAAATCTGCAAAGCCACATCCTCTGCAAACCAAGATCTGACGCGGTCCACATCCCATGAGTACCCATCAGCAGCAAACAAGGATGCTACTTTCAGATTATCACAAAGAGAAGTCAGAGGAACGTAGTGCACAAGGAATCGTGCCAGGGATCCAGTGATCCTTCATGAAATTGATTGATAAGCTATTACCAATCCTCCATAGAGCACCTCTTTTCACCAAATCCCTTCCATGCAAAATACTGCGCCAAGTATAGGATGCCGAGCGAGGACATGAAGCAGACCAAAAATCACGGTTCGGGAAGTACCTTCCTTTTAACATCCTCGCGCATAGAGAAGAAGGATCCGTAAGCAAACGCCAACACTGCCGACCCAACATCGACTGGTTGAATAATTCCAGGTCACGAAAGCCCATCCCACCCAGATTTTTAGGTGTAGATAGCCAACTCCAAGAACGCCAACGCATTTTCCTTCTACCATCTTTAAAACCCCACCACTGATTAGCTATTGCTTTTCTCATCATCTCGCAAATAGTCACTGTCAATTCAAAACAGCTCATAACATATGTAGGGATCGCCTGGATAACAGCCTTGAGCATCACCTCATTACCTTTCCTAGAAAGCGGCCGATCCGACAATCCGTTGATCCGTCTCCACATCTGATCAAAGAGATATCTGAACGTGGCAATGGGAGAGCGTCCAATCTGAGTAGGCATACCGAGATACGAGTCTTGAAGAAATTCGTTATAAACACCAAGCTTTTGTTTGACTTCAATCTTGACTTCCTCTTGTCAGCC
The DNA here is from genome assembly GCF_022539505.1 of Lolium rigidum. NCBI lineage: Eukaryota > Viridiplantae > Streptophyta > Magnoliopsida > Poales > Poaceae > Lolium > Lolium rigidum. The sequence goes on from NC_061511.1 coordinate 265,084,696, forward strand.
GTTCCCAAAGAAAATTGTGAATTTATCCAAATTAAATTTCTGTCCTGATCCCTCACAATACATTCAGAGTCCGGTGTAACGCATCAACACTTGGCCGTACTTGCGCCACGCCCACCAGTCCGGCAGCGGCGGCGGTCCCTCCCCGTTGACCCTGGCGCGCTCGCTGCACTCGGATATGGGCACCGACTGACCGACACCACCCTCTTCTGCATAGATCTCCGGCTGCTGCAGCCGCAAATAAAGCGCAGTCTCAATCCTCTGCGGATGCAATCGAAGCTTTGGATGTATCTGCGCTTGGGCGGCTGCAACGGGGGCAACGGCAAGGGGTGGCCCCGCTTGCTCTGTGCTCCTGTAACCGGCGAGCCGGCGTCGGCGGCCGACATCGGTGGATCTGAATACAGTACTACCGACGCTGAGCACGAAACTACGTACTCTTTACTACGAAACAGTTCACGTTGTTCTCGACCAAGTTGCCCTTCGCACGCACCCTATTGCAGCATTGCAAACTGAACAAACGATGTTTTTTTGAGGTAGCAAACTGAACAAACTTCACTCTGTTCTCGACCAAGTTGCGCTTCGTACGGACCTCGCGGCCCGTCGGACTGATCAACAAAACAGCCCAACGCATGAAGAAAGGCCCATCTCTGCGATCCGCGCTATATTTAATCATGGCCCAGTTTTGTTTTTTTACGGATTAATCATGGCCCGTTTATTATACCTACAGGCTACAGCCTACAGGCCACAACGGCCAGATGTTCATTGGGTTTATAAATATGTTGGGTTACGGTCCACGGGCTACCTAGCCAATATTGCACCCACTCTGCATAACGGCTGCTTCTGCTTTGTACTGTATGTCTCCTCCCCATTTTTTTTTTTGCCATGGGCATTGCTTTTCATGTTATTGCTTCATATTACTACCTTGTATCTGATTTAATCGGCGCACTCTCACGCCTAGCTCTCGCGCCGTATGTCGTCGACTAAATCTGTCCGAAGGAAGTAGCTCACATGTTTATCACCGGGTTGCACTCGCGTAGACTTTCAGCTGGCAAAGTTTTCTTGATTTTCTAAGTGAAAGAGGAGTCTGGTTATTTTAATATTTCCATTGTCCGAGGTGTCATTGTGGCTGCAATTGTTTGGGAAACTTGAAATCTTATTGTATTGGTTGAATGAGGGTACTATTACACATTCAGTATGCTTTATTTGGAACAGTGGTCACGAATTAAGTTTGGTTCATAGCAGAATGTATTATTGAGCCACTTTTTTTTTTTTGGTTCTGTGAGAGTTGACTGCTGAACATTTTCTCCAGGGTGAGAATGTGCAACTTTCTATCAGGCCTGATTGGTTGGTCGTAACTCTTTGTTGCGTCGGGTGAGATCTCCTTCAGAGAGCTATTTTTAATTGGCCAGTTTGTTTGGTTGCTACTAAAGTTTTTTCAGCCTATTTATGCAACTTGTTTAGTTGCCAAGTAAGCTGCAATATGTGTCTGAACTACGCGTTTTGGCTGTTTGATAATCTACGAAACGTAGTTCTAGTTACCACTTCTCCCAAGTGGTGACATTACCCCTCATCTTCTAAGAATGAGGCACCATAGCAGCGAATGAAACTAATAAGCAGGACTATTATAACGTCATTCGGTCCTAGCTACTTTCAAATAGTAGTTTAACAGGGGAAGTTAGGCCCTAGGTAATCATGAATGGTAGTGCAGAGCACACAAGTAGTTCATGACACACAACCGGGAGTAGTTCATGACCGAACACACATCACGGACATGCTTCTCTTCTTCAGATCCTGGTATGGCCTCTGTCCGCCCACATAGCGTTCGTCCACTCTTGCCTCTTGTTCTTCCAAGCTGTGTTATCGGTAGCAGCAAAACCATCGCCAACATCAACCTCGTCAGGCTAGACCTCATTCTCGTCCAGGAAGAACGAATACCCCAGCCTAAGATCCAGTTATGCAGAATGCAACAAGCCAACACTAGCTTAACCTAGCTGGAGAAGGTGTGGAAAGGATTCTGGTCAAGGATCTTAAATTTGTTCTTCAGAGCTGCAAATGCCCTCTCGACGGTGACCCTGAGGCTAGAGTGTCTGAGATTGAAGAGTTCCTTGGCATTCTTGGGTTAGAACCTTGTAGAGAACTTATTGAGGTGGTACCTTGTGGACCTCAAGGGTGGGAGAAAATCAGGGCGGCAAGCATAGCTAGCATCGGCTAGGTATAACTTACCCTCAGAGACCTTCAAACCATCAACTCGATCTCTCCAAGTTGTTAACCAAAATGGTAGGGGCTGATCCTTCCCACACAGCAAGCACATATTTGAACTTCATATCGAAGTCCATAGCGGCAAGCACATTCTGGCTTGTGTAGTGCTTCCTCCCTCTGTAAGCCAGCGAGTGGCTTCTTGGCACTTTCGCTGTGATATGAGTACCATCAATGGCACCAACACAATCCTAACATGAACAAATGGTAATCCATTTCTGATGTACAATAGTGAAGAACTGAAAGTTCTCCAATAGTGGACATTAACATGATGTTGACGTCAGAAACCCACTGGCGGGTAGAGACGGGCAACACCGTAGAGCCGGGAACAACTAGGGCTGCGGCTGGCCCTAGTCCCTCTGAGCGACGGCCCGCAAAGCCTCCTGGTCGCACGCACCGATGTTTATCACAAGGGCGTGCCACCCGACCTATACCCGGTCGGGAAGGTGTGGATGATGCCTCGCTTAGTTTCCTGCAGGGGCACACACGTAAACGTTAAATACGAGCCTCGATCGGCTCTCGGGTTATCCCGTGAATCGGCTCAAGGAGCCGATCCACCCATGATTCGGACGAGGTGTCCGAATATATGGTGGTCCTGCTTGATCAAGGTAAAGCTGATGAGATCTACGACGATGTGGGGTTTTCACCGCATAATCGGATCGTCCTACTCCAGGTTGGGCCTCGCGGCCACGCACGGTGATTGTAAGCCGATCCTAAACAAGGCCTAAAAACCAACACGAGGTTGATCCTCGGAACATCCTGCTTAGGGCCAACGAACGACACCCTACGTGCCGCTGGATCCTCCCCCTTTGTAAGGCCTAACTATTGCAGATATTAAACTAATCCTTGTAGAACAAGGAGCAACCGTAACGGATCAGATCTCGCTAAACTACGATCAAGCGGGGTGCCGCCCCTACGCCTAAGATAGGCGTAAGGGCGGCTAGACATGCAAGGGTTGCACTACGAAAGCATGTAGCATGAAGAACAATGCTAACCCTAACATGTCTAAGATAACTACGTTGCTCGCCATCAAAAAGGCTTCGATACGAGCAACGCATGAACAACGTAGGCGAGGCTTGTGCTGCCTAGATCGCAAGATGCGATCTAGGCAGCATGATGCTTACCGGTAGAAACCCTCGAGACGAAGGAGTTGGCGATGCGCCGAGATTTGTTTGTGGTTGAACGTTGGTTGTTGTTTATTCCATAAACCCTAGGTACATATTTATAGTCCAGGGGACTTTCTAATGTGGGCGTGCACTAAACCGTGCACGGGTAAAACTCTATCTTCTAAACTAAAATGTGATCTAATATATTACAGATACATGGGCAGTTTAGCCCAACTTGGTATAAAAGGCCGATTCACGTATTCCTTCCATATATATATTCTTCAAGTCCATCTTGATCGCGGCCCACCTCTGACTCGGTCAAATTCTGGTGATAACACATGCCCCCCTGGTTTTGGAAATGATATTTCCAAAATCATTATGCTCTTCTTTCGTCGGGTCATGTCGTGGCAGAGCAGAACTGCCGCAGAATCTTTCCTCATTACGCCTCGCCTCCTGGGCTTCCCTGTACGAATTGACAATTTCGGCATCACGCCCTTGAGAACCGTCATGGCATTAAATCTCCACTACACTCTCTTTATTTATCTTTGCCAAACGGTTCACCACTCCATCCCCTTGCTCTGCTCTGTTCACCAAACCAAAAAACCCTCTCTCCCTGCAGCCATGTCTTCCTCTTCCTCCTCCGCTTCAAGCCTCTCTCTCCAATCGCCGTCGAAGAACAAGGAAGAGGACGATCCCCGCTCCGGGGCGGACCCCATCTCCTCTGACAAGGAGAAGAAAGAAGGAGAAGCGGAGAAGACCAAGGCCTCCCCCTCCGCTAGGCTTCCGCCGAAGAAGCGCTCCCGCATGTGGGCGGACAGCGAAGACGATGATGACGACGAGGAAGGAGAAGATGAGGAGGAAGAAGATGATTCCTCCTCCTCCGCTGGGTATCCTCCAACGAAGCGCTTCCGCAGTTGGGCGGATAGCGAGGATGATGATGATGACGAGGAGGAGGAGGAAGCCCTAGCCGATGGTTGGGACAGCAGCGGCGAGGACTTCTCCGGCAGTAGCGCCGATGGCGATGCCGACGACGACGACGCTAGTGAGGAGTAGTTATGTAGGATCAGTAACCCCTTGAGCAACCGGCTCTTCTTTTGTTCTTCTTTTGAGCAATCGGCTTTTCATTGTAAGGAATCCCAATATTAATGAAAAATTCCCTTTTAACTTGATTTCGCCGATTTCTTTCATGCTGATTTAGCCGATTTTTCCTCATCTGACCTTGTCGACTGTTGGCCTAATCCACGCTTAATGACTGATGGCAACGCATCAGTTTCTTACGATAATCGGCGAGGCGAGGCCAATTCGGTCATCTATCCAAGCTAGCCATTTCTCGCCGATGACGGTGGCACAGCTGATCTTAGTAAGCTGGCGATTTGATCTTGAGCAGGCATCTTTGAGTCCCCTCCAACCAAACCGGCTCCCGCAGCAGGGACCTTTAGGGCGAGCTGCCCCCCGAGCCTTAATCAAGGCGAATCAGCTAAATGTGCCGCCATTAGCCTCAAATCATGATGTAGCCAGCCGATTTTAACAACATCGGCTCACCAAAGCAGAGAACCTTCAGGGCGAGCTGCCCCCCGAGCTTCTTCAGTCCACTTCTTTGTCTGAGGCAAACCACCCTTAGCCTGATCTGCACATCCCTGCTGCTCTTGGCATTGTTTTTGAAGAGAGGATCCGAGCCCTTGAACCACTCCATTGAGGAGTTCTTCCATTAAAATCTCCCTTCATGCTCCATCGACCCTCTGATCGTAAAAGTTATTCCTCTTGAGTCGATGGCCATGCATCAGCTTTTATATCCTTAAGTCGATGTCTGCTGCATCGGCTGTGCTCAAAATTTTTCGAATCTTCGGTTTTTACGGCCGATTTATGCATCGGCCCCATACTTTAATACTCATCGCCAAAGAATGAGACACTTCTACTCCTTGTGTTTTATCCACCTGGGTGCCCCCCGAGCCGATTCTGTCAAGAGAATTGATGGTATCGGCTCTGTCAGACTGCTGATTGAACCCGAGCGGAATGGATGGTGAGGATAATTTTGGCCGATTGCTGGAATCGGCCTCCACGTTGCTTGCTCGATGAAGGTTTCATAATGTCCCTTCATAAATCTTTTGGGGCCGATCACAAGGATCAGCCTCGCCGCGTTTGTTCATTGATTTGCTCCAACTACATGGTTAGGCCGGTGGATAAAACCAGCCCAATCTCTGATTTTATCATGTTGGAGCGCTTGCTGTCGTCCACCTTGAGTGCATCGTGTAAACGTGGAGCACTAAGCTTCGTCGGAAGGACGAGCACCATGTTTGTGCCAGCCGATGTTTCATCATCGGCTTTCCTTTGCTTGGGGCGCCACTCCTTTCTCTGTGGACGACCCTCTTCATCCAGGGTTCGCTGAACCTTCGCAGCCAGATCAGGCCTTGCCTTCCTCAATGTATGCAAGTATAACCTCTCGGCTTCCTCCAGGCCGCGCAATCGCTGAACCCTGTGTTTCTGGGAACGGCTGAGCCCATCAGGGCACCACCTTGGCCGGTGGTACCTGTCTTCTTCTTCTTCTTCTTGTCCCTCGTCTTCTGAATCCTCGAGATCTTCCCATCGAGGGGACTCAGCGCATTTGCTTTGTGGCGGGAGAGGCCCTAAGCGCTCGAACACGGACACGTTGGCTGCCTCCTTCTTCTTCTGGTTGCATTCTGGGCAATTGCCGATTGTGGGCAATCGGCTCATTCCTGAATCCCAGCGAGTGTACGAAGAAGGGGCAGTCCCAGTGCCTGTCCTCGTCGTCTCGCTCCCTTGCCTCCCCCTTGGCACAGCGCTCGTGCTCCTCCTCATCGTGATCGTGCCGACGATGTCTTCTAGCTTCTCTCGCCAAACGATCTCTTTCACCATCATTGCTGGATCGCCGGCGTTGGTCATACTGACTCACATACTTGTTGAGGAGGTGATCAGAGAGGGGTCGCTGATATCTTATGTTCTTCACTTCTCCCTCCGTGACGTAGCGCTTGCCGTCTTGGCGGAGCCGATCGCTTGGAGCGGCTTCCTCCGTGTCTTTGCTATGAGAGCAGCTGCCCTCATCTCCGTCCTTACCGAGTGGTGCCCAAGCTCTACCATGTTGATATTGCACGAGAAATCTGGCTGGCACCCTCCATGGTAAGCATACTCCACCATGTTCACGGCGGGAAAGGGGTGTGTGTCGACCTTCATGGCGTACTGGTTAAAAATTAACCGTCCATTTTCTATCGCCATTTGGATCTACTGTCGCCACACCCTGCAGTCGTTGGTGGTGTGGGAGAACGTGTTATGCCATTTGCAGTATGGCTTTCCGTTCAGCTCTTGCGCCGTGGGGATCTTGTGGCCTTCGGGTACCTTTATATGCTTCTCCGTGAGTAAGAGATCAAAAATCTGCTCCGTCTTGGTCACGTCGAAGTCGAACCCTTTTGGAGGGCCTTGTGGTTTTACCCATTTACAGGACACGGGGCTTGTCGTCCGAGTCCATTCAGCCATCGCTACCTCCCGATCTCCCATAGCACCTTCGTCTTCGTCCGCCTCAACCAGGGCCACCGCACGCTTGAATTTGTCCTGGTAAACATCCGGGTGGCGCCGTTCGTATGCGACGGCTTCTGCACCATGTGCGCCAGCGAAGGGTAGTCTGCTTGGGAGGCCACGTCCTTGATCGATGATGAGAGACCCACCACCGCTAACTCGACTGCTTCTTTTTCGCTTACGTGAACCGAAAAGCATCGGTTCCTAATGGTCCTGAAGCGCTGGATGTATTCTGACACTGTCTCCCCGCGCTTCTGTCGTACTTGTGCTAGATCGGCAATACCGACATCGGAAGCCTCTGAGTGATACTGCTCATGGAACCGCTCTTCCAACCGCTTCCAAGTCCGGATGGAGTTCGGTGGCAGCGATGTGTACCACCCGAAAGCCGATCCCGTGAGGGATCGTGCAAAGAACCTCACACGCAACTCGTCCGATGCTGAGATCGTGCCCAGCTGTGCCAAATATCGGCTCACATGCTCGATGGAGCCGGAACCATCCGATCCACTAAACTTCGTGAAGTCCGGGAGCCGATATTTGGGTGGTAGCGGGATCGGTTCGTAGTCGTTCGGGTACGGCTTGGTGTAGCCGAACGTCTTCCTTTCGGCATCATGCCGAACCGATCTTTCGAGATTGCACAAATCTGATCCGCTGTGATGGTCGAAGGTGTCGAACCCCGAAGATTCGCCGGGGTGGCATACTTAACCAGACCATGCTTGCTTTTCCGGTTCTAAGCCAACCGCAGGAGCCGGGCTTTGGAGGTTTGTCGGAGTGGCGTATTTAGCTAGCCACGTTTGCTTCTCAGGATCGGCTCCCGACGTTCCTCCTGCCGTCCCAGAGGCCCCTGTCGTTGCAGCCTGGTTCGAGAGTGCCCATGTGTTGCAGTCTGGCACGTATGCGCACGCGTATCCGTGCGGGATCTCCTTGGGTGCCTCAGGTAAGAATTGGTAGTCACTAGGATCACCACCAATCTTGTAGACGACGTATGCCGATGAGTTCGGCAGTTCCGGTGCTGCCCATGCGAATGGATGGGGCTGGAGCGGCATCTCTCCCTTGAAAGTCCCCAGAGCTGGTCCTGACGGAGAATACCGGTGGCTCATGATTTCCTGGACCACGCGCAGAGCGACACGCTCCAAGGTGTTCACCAGGCTCTCGGAGTGGCGGTGCAGCGAATGAGCCACCATGTAGTTGATTTCCTGCCGCAGTGACCTGGTGCGTTCTTCTGACGGGGCGGACAGGTCCACTCCGTCGAGTGCGCCTTCAGGTGTGAACCCCTTCCACTTGACGCCATGGGAGCGGGTTCGGTGGAATGAGCCGATGAGTTCGGCTTCGAGGGTTGCCTTGATCTCGTCATGTTTCTTCTTGAGCTCATCAGGCAGATCCTCGTACTTGACCGGAGTGCTTTCCGCCATCTCGGATGTAGATGGCGATGTTGTGGATGTCGAAGGTCTGTCCCACCGGGCGTGCCAGAATGTGTTGACGTCAGAAACCCACTGGCGGGTAGAGACGGGCAACACCGTAGAGCCGGGAACAACTAGGGTTGCGGCTGGCCCTAGTCCCTCTGAGCGACGGCCCGCAAAGCCTCCTGGTCGCACGCACCGATGTTTATCACAAGGGCGTGCCACCTGACCTATACCCGGTCGGGAAGGTGTGGATGATGCCTCGCTTAGTTTCCTGCAGGGCACACACGTAAACGTTAAATACGAGCCTCGATCGGCTCTCGGGTTATCCCGTGAATCGGCTCAAGGAGCCGATCCACCCATGATTCGGACGAGGTGTCCGAATATATGGTGGTCCTGCTTGATCAAGGTAAAGCTGATGAGATCTACGACGATGTGGGGTTTTCACCGCATAATCGGATCGTCCTACTCCGGGTTGGGCCTCGCGGCCACGCACGGTGATTGTAAGCCGATCCTAAACAAGGCCTAAAAACCAACACGAGGTTGATCCTCGGAACATCCTCGCTTAGGGCCAACGAACGACACCCTACGTGCCGCTGGATCCTCCCCCTTTGTAAGGCCTAACTATTGCGGATATTAAACTAATCCTTGTAGAACAAGGAGCAACCGTAACGGATCAGATCTGCTAAACTACGATCAAGCGGGGTGCCGCCCCTACGCCTAAGATAGGCGTAAGGGCGGCTAGACATGCAAGGGTTGCACTACGAAAGCATGTAGCATGAAGAACAATGCTAACCCTAACATGTCTAAGATAACTACGTTGCTCGCCATCAAAAAGGCTTCAGTACGAGCAACGCATGAACAACGTAGGCAGGCTTGTCGCTGCCTAGATCGCAAGATGCGATCTAGGCAGCATGATGCTTACCGGTAGAAACCCTCGAGACGAAGGAGTTGGCGATGCGCCGAGATTTGTTTGTGGTTGAACGTTGGTTGTTGTTTATTCCATAAACCCTAGGTACATATTTATAGTCCAGGGGACTTTCTAATGTGGGCGTGCACTAAACCGTGCACGGGTAAAACTCTATCTTCTAAACTAAAATGTGATCTAATATATTACAGATACATGGGCAGTTTAGCCCAACTTGGTATAAAAGGCCGATTCACGTATTCCTTCCATATATATATTCTTCAAGTCCATCTTGATCGCGGCCCACCTCTGACTCGGTCAAATTCTGGTGATAACACATGAACACTCTAAAATGATGCACAAATATGTGAATCAGTTGTACAAGATGTTGCTCACCTTAAAATATGGAAACCATGAGTGACTTTCAACAATCTTGGTGGGGGGGGGGGGGGTGGAAGATGCAGGCTTGATCATCACTCCTCCCAGTTCTCCAATAGCATAGAGAACTTCATTGAAGTACCTGGAAACTGTCTCAGTCGATCTTCTCCATGTGCTATGGATGACCCGGCATCGTTGGTTTTGCTCGATGACATGAAGGAACATAGCCACCTGCTCTTCGATACAGGTGTGGATGTTGTCCCCGAGCAACCCCTGCCTCTTAATGTGTTCACGAGTTGGTTGAAGGCAGCTTTTTTCATCCTCAACATGTTCACATATTCCACATCGCCATTATTGTAGATGTAGTTCAGGTTGTTCATCCTCTCCCTGTCGCGGACAAACATTGGTGCATATGTAACGCTGGGCCTAGTGTGGCCACGAATGGCTCTCGCTTGCATACAGAACACACATGTCTGAATCACAGCTACGAGGGCACTCGCTTGAACAAACATCTTATGCGGGTCGGCCTAGGCATTTTAATGTGGCAAAATCAGGAGCTAAATTGGCACAAATCTAGGCTAAATCAGCATTTATCTATGCTAAATTACTAAGAGGAGGGGCGGGAGTAGGTTGCTTGAGCTTACAGTCCTTTTGGAAGGCGGCCACATCTTGCCGGAGCCAGAGACGAAGGGGATGGAGGCAGGGACGTGTCGCCGGTCTAGGATATCTGGAACTCGCAAACCAGCTGGACAACTCAACGATGAGGTTGTGGGAGACGGTCCCGGAGATCTCCGCCACAGATCCATCTCGCCGCCGCCGTCGTAGATCTAGATCATCGTCGTCGCCTTCTTCGCTAAAGGGAATCTCGTTTTTGCTAGGGGTGACCGACTATGGCGGGCAGTGAGGCTACTTTGCGCGTCTAAACGGGGAGCTCCCACCTTTTCCGCCGCGTTTCCCAGTGCATGAATCCAGCCAATTTGCGCTCGCCAGCGCCTGTCCTAGAAAAACGGACGATTCGAGCGTTCCACACGGGCTAACTTTTGGGCCGCTTTAAAGTTTGTGCAATGCGGTTTTTTCATGCGATCTAGCCAACCAAACCAGCGATTTTTGGCCCAGCGGAAGCGAGAAACGGCCTTCCGACAACCAAAACAAGGGCCTTCAACTTCTGTTCAATTGTCGGCACAATGTATACCTCCATGATCTGTACATGATATTTGACACACTTCAGACATGCACGGTGGCTCTCCTGAACTCGATGTAAGGGTTGAGCTTCTCCAAGACAGAGCCATGTGAGAGCCTAGTGAAGTGGCCGCGCCCGGTGAAGAACGGTATCCGCCATCAAGATATTTAGATCTGTAGCTAGCTCTCCGGCCTCTCATTAATCTAGAATGGCTTCCTCTCTTGGTCAAGGTTGTCTACCTCCATCCCAAAGCTTAAAACTTTTTAGAAAGTTAAACTATGTCAACTTTGACTAAGCTTTATCATGTAAAATACAAAATTAATATCATGAAATTGATAACAAAATATTTTTTCATATGGTATCTACAAAATATTATATTTGTTGATAAATTATTCTAAAAATTTGGTCAAACTTTTCTTGATTTTATTTTTTTAAAATAATATAAGCCTTAAGCTTTGAAATGAAGGTAGTGTCAGCTTGGCAAAGAGGCCATACCGCTTGTGCATGTTCCCTTGCACGCATCAAAGTCATCGCAGCAAGGCCAATCCACTAGCTCTTAATTGCAGATGCCCTACTTGCTTTCTTGAGGAAATCGATAAATGCACACGCACGTTTTTTTGGGTTGGGGAGGAGATGGTGAATGGTGGTCAGTGTCTTGTGGTATGGTCCTCCAAATGTAAGCTGGTTATCTTTGGAGGACTGGGTGTTCAGAACATACGATTACGAAGTTTGGCATGCATTGAGATTACCCTGGCAATTGCTACAAAACTGACAACAATAGGTCATGGGATTACGAAGTTTGGCATGCATTGAGATTGCGCTGGCAATTGCTACAAAACTGACAACAATAGGCCATGGTAGTGTCTGCCAATTATTAAGGACACATAGGCAACTACAGTTTTTCATACCCTTGCTAGGATTCAGACGAGGAATGACAAGTCTGCCCTCTGTTTCGGACAAACATATGGTGATATGGATAGAAGGTATGACAGTTGAAAACATTACCTTTTTCGCTAACAAATCTGAATTTTCTTTTGAAAATAAAATGATAGATCAAATTCCAATAGCTATTGGCCATGGTTCAACCGGACGTTGAATAATCAAAAATTTCTCTATCTTCGCCTCTTCTTCTCAATTCTATCAGCACAAGGCACAAGAGCCTTGCAGGCTCAGCGTTGGATGGAGGACATTATAGTCACTAGTGGTTGGGACACCCCATGGAGCGCCTCCTCGCTGGTCAGGTGCATGCCAATCAAGCACCTGATGGTATTAGCCATAGAAACATACATACCTGAAATGAAAGTAAGTTAGGCGTACATTGACATTCAACATGTAATTAATTATAATTTAACCACAATTATCTTGTGCAAGTGCTGGTGTAGCTACAAGCGAAAGATCGGTGTATCAAGTAAAATACACACGGGATTGAGTATGGCTCAACAGAGATTTGCAAGAATATCATGTTGATCCAGAGCAAAAACAATACATATATGTCTAATGAACTCCGATGCAGCATCGCCTTAATGTGAGAGGATCGGGGATTGGGCTCTCCATTTGCAGATTCAACCGACTCGGACTTGCCTTCTCCTTTGAGGTGGAAAAATGTAAGCGTTGAACAAATTCATTTGAATCTTGGCATGATGATGCCATATGTGCACATCGAATGAAACCTACTACCACGGTTGAGCGAGTTGCATGATTTAGCTAGGAAGACCGATATACACAAATGGTACTTCCGTACCAATGTGTTCAATTTAAACACTCTAGATGTAGTTTCAATTTACTCTAAATATGTGTATAATTTAATGTTCAAATTCACTGCAGGTTAAGAAACATAGGTGAAAAAATACGACAACTAATAAATCAAAGTAAATGAAAGGATAGATATGCACAAGATTTCATGTTCAAATTCACGGAGAATGTGTATATATATTTTTATTTCAATATAAACAACAAACTACCCATTTATCAACCTAAAAAAATACCAAAAATATACTGCAGATGCACCCAAAGTAGAAATAATTCACTCGAATATACTCGTTGTAAGAGTTTTACCTTGGGGCGTCTCATCGCTGGCTAGGTGCATTCTAATCACAACGCCTGTAGCCATCAGCAGATGCATCAAGTTCGTCTCCACGGGCAAGAGATAGATGCACTGTCTGCCGGTCATGTGGCAAGATACGGTACCTAACAGTCTTGCTCCTAGACCTGGGTCAGATAAATAGATGCAAGCAACTGCAGTTCCCAATAGCAAGCTAGCACTTGTTGCACACCTTAGGGCATCTCCAGCGGGACGACGTATATTTATGTCCGTTTGCGTCGAGCACGGGCAGAAAAAACATCCGCATGTCCGCATGCGTCTGCCCCTTCTCCAGCGGTAGGGACGCATTTATTTGACCGCATGCGTGATTAGAGAGGAGAGAGAGGGAAAGATTATGTTTGTGTGGCTAGGAATAAGCGCATGCGTGATTAAATGAGGAGAGACAACCGGACACAAACGGACGCGCGGACGCGTCCGCAGAGACGCATTCCTGGCGCATATTTGGTCCACGTTTGCGTCAGGACACTGCGGACGTTTTGCGCCGCCCCGCTGGAGTGCGTTTTTTGTCCGCGCAGACGCAAATGGACGAAAAACGTCCGTTTGCGTCGCCCTGCTGGAGATGCCCTTAGTAAAATGGTACTCCGAGACACTTATGTTGTGTTTGGTTGCAATAAATTGGGCTCTGAATTGAATTGGGAATGGAAAACCAAATCAACCAATTCAATTCAATACCACAAATGTTGTTTGAATGTGTATGGTATTCAGCTATAGAATTCAGGTTTCAATACCAAATGCTGTTTGGATGTCACCTGTGCGGAAATGAGAGTATTTTTGACTTTAAATAAAATAACCTCTGTAATATGAGTGAAAATCGACCCAAAATATAGCCAAGTTGAAGCTAATGCAAAAAAAGAAAATGTTACTACTAGACAACCTCCATAAGCTTGCTGCATTAATCATTTAATTCTAGCTTTTATGTACCAGAGTGTGTAAGATCACACAGAGACGCGAGTGTCAAAAGCAAAGTTGTTCCTGTTAGAATTCTGCATCCAACGATACCCTACACGACCACTTTGGTTCAGCCTAACTCCAGGAACGCGAGATGCTGCTCGTGGCGCGGGCTGACATGGCTGTTGCCTGTGCTCGCGTCGTGGAAGGAGTCCCCGGCGACGGAGAGTGTCGCCTGGCCTCGAAGTTCAGGAGCTCCTCCGCCCCTGCCCTTCAAACCGCAGACTCCCCTCACTCTCGATCACAATGGCGAAGCCGAGCCATCGCGAGAGCATCTCCCGCGCCCAGGCCGTCGCCGCCGTGTCGCCGGGCGGCATGGTCGCGCCGGTGACCAAATCTGCCGCCCTGCTCGCCCATGTAGCCACAACGCCGCAGCAGGTCCTGCTGCACCGACCCGTGGCAGAGCGCCGCCAGGACGCCTCCATAAGCTCGCCGGTCGGATCCGGATCCGGGAGCTTCCAGAAGCTTCGATTTGGGCCTTTCCCCCCGAGATCGTGAGGAGGAAGAGATTGTTGTGTGGGGTGGGGCTCAGAGGAGCTTGGCGGGGAGCACGCCGCCGCTCGAGCTGTGCACGCCGCCGCCTGAGCTGCGCACGCCGCCGCTCCACTAGCTAGGGTTCCACGGGGAGGGCGCAGCGAGGGGGAGCGGGACGGCAGGGAAGAGGGAGGGCAGGGGCGGAGTGGGAAGGGAGGGGGTTGGCAGCGGTCGTACCGGGCGGCGCCGCCGTGCTCGCCTTCTCCAGCGAGGGGATGGCTCGTACTTTGCTCGGTGGATAGAGAATGAACGAGCGACGGGCCAGTTCGGAGTCAATTCAGAGGTCCAGACCTCTGAATTGTCCAACCGGTAAGTTGGCCGCGCGGGGGAGGGGCTCTGAATTGGTTCCGAATTCTACAGCCCAATACTGAGTACATCCAAACACCAGAATCGGGCCCTCAATTCCAGATTCCCCAATTCAGAGCCCAATTCTAAGCATCCAAACACTGCCTTAGAAACTTGGCAGCCAAATGACACAACAGAGTAACACAAATAAGAAGGCAGCAATAAAAATCACGGCACAAGATATAGGTATGTTCCAATAGTGGTGCCCTATAATACAGGAGGTGAGATACACCACAAAAACTGCAGAAAATTAAGTTAATCAGTGTAGCCAAATAGTGTCAAATACAACCAACGACTCTCCAGGTTTAGACTATATCTAAATGTAATCAGGGGACTAAAAGAGTGCCGATACACTATACTCGTACTGCTAGAAACAATGATATATTTTTCAAACGAAATACGAACTAAATATATGAGGCCTGGCCTGAACATAACGTGACGAATCTGGGGACTCTCCGAACCTTACATATTAGCTAGCTTCCTCAGATTACCGATAACAGCTCCATCCAAAAAAAGGTCCTGTTCAAAAACAAGGGTACATCAAATTGGTTGCAATCTCAGAAACCAACTTTCGACTGTGAAGGCTCTAGAATGAGCGAAAATATGATTTTAAATCATATGATAAACCACAACAATGAAGAGGCTTGAGGAGCAAAAAAAGGAAAGTGAGATCAGCAAATTCATGTGTATCTTGCAGTTCCAAATGAACATACTGCAATATCAACACAAGAAATAAATGGAAAGCTGCAAAATAGTTCTCCGTATTCTAATTATATGAATCGACTATGTGTGATAGGCGACCTTGGTCTATCATAACAGTGAGTTATGTCACCAATCAGGGGCATAAAAAGGGCATTCCGGTATTACTTCTTCTAATGAATAAAACTTTAGGACAAACAGCTTAGTGTTTCTATAAAAGGAGAGTAGTATATTGTGCACATGAGTAGCTGAGCCGAGCACTTGCCGAATATTTATAACTGCAAGTAAATACAAGAAAAATTATGCACTCATACCTGCTCTGATCAGAATTGCTAAACAGGACGCTTAATTCCAAGAATATATAGTGGATTCATCAACATTCTCTTTTTTTTTTTGTGAAGGCACATAATTAATCCCATCACCACAAACGCTTCAGCACGAAACCTGTTAAGAAAGCTACTAACATCACTAGTAGAAAAAAGGGCTTTAGCCCCAATTCATAAGGGGCTTTAGTCCCGGTTATGCAATCGGAACTAAAGCCCACCCCCTTTAGTCCCGGTTGCTTACGAAGCGGGACTAAAGGTCCATCCACGTGGGCTGCGTGCGTCGGGGCGAAAACGCCTCCAGGTGAAAAAATATATTTTATTTTTTCTAATTTATTTCCACTTTTTTTATTTTTCAGAATTTCTATTATTTCAGTTATTTGCATAGTTTAGTCTCTATCTCTAATTACACTTATCTCTAGTCAAATTACTTATTCGTGGTCAAACTTCCTGCTCGGTCACCCATCCTCCCAGTACTCCAACGCTAGCATGCTTAACTTCCGAGTTCATCCCGTCCCGCATCCAAGTGCTTCGCGCACATGTATGTGATACTAGTATCATATCAATCCTACTAACATGCTGGTCGATGTCATATTTTTTTATTATTTTAATTTTAAATAATTCTTTTAATAAACAAAAGTAATGATGTAATAATAATCTTGAATAAATAAATAAACATTAACTTTTTATTTGTATTATTTTTAATTTCTTTATTTTTTTAAATATTTATTTTTTTGCCAAACCTAAAACCTAAAAATTTGAAAATCTAAAAATTGGGTAAAAGTAATAGTAATATTTATGCAGGATGCAATTATTATTTTTATTTTTTTAAATAAAAAATATATAATCCGTAATTTATAGCAAAAACTAAAATCTTCCTGCTTTCATATTTTCATTTGGAATTTTGAGAATCTAGAAATTGGCTAACCGGGTAAAACCCCGGTGAATTCGGATGCAACCTTTGCCCACGATGATTTTGATATATTATACATTTTTTCCAACGTCGTATGCAAAAGTTAATGAGGCTTTACCATTTTTCAAACCTTTTTTGCAAAAAAAAAGTGAAAATTCGAATTTCTTAATTTCACCGAATAGTAGGTTGCATAACATACAAGAATCTGAAAACATTTTATTTTTTAAATTTTCTATTATTTTCTTTTGTATTTTACAAAGCAAAAAAGGCGATCAAGGGAAAGGGTGCGTGGGGAGTAAAAAACCAGAAAAAACCTTTAGTCCCAGTTGGGGACACCAACCGGGACTAAAGGGTATACCAACCGAAACTAAAGAGGCATGTGTCGGCCTCAGCCTGCCATAGCCCTTTAGTCCCAGTTGGTGTTACCAGTCAGGACTAAAGGTCTACCGTTTAGTCCCGACCGGAGCATTAGTCCCGGTTCACCAGCATAACCGGGACTAAAGACCCCATTAGTCCCGGGGAAAAGTATTTGGGGACTAATGGGTTGGGATGGAAGGTCTTTTTTCTACTAGTGCATGGAGCATAATTAAGTATTTTCTCTACCGTATGAGTAAATTTGAAAAGAACCTAGAAATTGGGACGGTCAATTAATTTTGGATCAAACAGTTTAGAGTAACCACAAACTCGAGCAAATACAAAATGGATCGGATTCATGGACAGAAAGGAGGAAAAGAAAAACCTGAATAAGATGGGAGATGGTTGCCTACCATGCTAGGATTTGCGTGCACCGCGGCGGTGGTATTCTTCTCCCCATCGGCCGGATCCATCGGTTACGCCGCCAGGAGATCCAGCGCCAAGCCTCGACCCCTCGCCGCCTTTCCCTGTCACTGCAACCTAGTTGGATGGGGCAAACAAGTTCTCATGAGTACTGGATTGAGGATGCGAGGTTGGGAGGGCGGGGATCCGTGGAGGAGTGGGAGGAGATGGGAAGATGATGCACCCGAGGAGAGACGATGGAGGGGCTACTGCGCCCGGGAAAGGATGGAGCAGCGGCGGCGGTGTGCCATCGGGAGGGGGAGAGGTTGCGTGTGAAGGAGAGGTAGTGTGTGAGAGGAGAGTTCTATCGTGGACCAATAAAAATTAGCAACCCTTTCCGTGAGGTGTCTATCGTGGAGGGCTCTAGAGTGGCTTGTCATCACATTGCTCGGCCGTGAAACTAACTGAGATGATATTTTCTCTTGACCTTGGTCACCGATGAGTCTGTGCTCTACCAAATAACCATAAAGCCCTTTGTTACGCTTCAAGGAGGATTTGCTATGACCGGTGACATTTGGAAATAAGGATTCTCTCTCAATTCTAATATTTTCGTGTGCTTGGCAGTTCAATCTAGGTTATGGACTTCAAATAGGAGGATGCATCATGGGCATGGACGCGGTGGATCCATGGTGATGAGTCCATGGAGCCGAGTAAGGGTTCTTCAGCATAGCTGCGCTTCTCACATGGACATGACTATAGGTGTATAGGTCAAGCATAAGATGCATCGAGTCATGAAGGTTCAACGGGTACGGGGATTAGATCTTCTGTGTATTACATTCGGTCTTTGCATAACTAAGATTTATACAGCTACACAAGACCATCCAAAAGTATATACCAAATTAAAATTGCACAATACATGTAATCTAAGGCGGTGGATGGCCAATCTGAAGATCAGATTGCCATCCATGTTAGATAAAATTATCCACCGTCGTGCCTTCCAACCGGGTAGACACCTTCATAAATAGATCTTGATTCTCCACATGTTGTAAAGACGGTCATGAAAGGATCAAAGTTGTGCACCGGTGTATAACATGCATGAGAAAAATTACCATTAAAACCCTTATTATTTCTACATAGCCAAAGCGACCAAATAACGACAAACGCTTCCACACTAATAAAATTTCTAAACCGATTATCACCCTAACGAAGAGCAGGTCGTCGACGAGGTTATCAGCGCAAGTCAAGTTGAAGATGCCAAGAACTAGAACAGGAACTAAGAGATTAGTCCTGAAATAGGTTATAATATGTAGTTAAGTTGCTGCAAAAGAAAATGTTTAGTTTCATGTTTGGCTACCCCAAATTATAAAATCAACAACATTTGGAGTGTATTTTAATGATTTTTTATATGTTAATGAAATGTTTCTTATCATAATGACATGAAAATTACAATCTGAATGGAATGGAGAAGCTAATTTGTTATCCTTGATTGCTATTATCTTTTTTAATCCCGAAAAGATGCACGAAACACGATAAAGATAATACGCTGCACTTTACCCTACATAGCTCTCAATTTTGCGCCGTCTATTCATGATGTATAGGCGTGATGCCGCGATAGGAGATCACCCGGTGGATCAGAAGCGCCAAGTGTGCATGTTCCCGAACGTAATTATTTTTGGCGGCTTTTATTTGCCGCCTCCGCGCGAGCTAGGCGATTAGGCTTGTGACGCGGTGTTTAAAATTAACAGGGCCCACCTGCGCTATTGTGGTGTTTCTGCTATGTTTTGGGAGCACCTAACAATATATTTAAAAGCCTTTTCTCTCCTTCTATAAAAAAGTTGTACACGTATTGTCGCGATGCCCATATAATATTGCCGACGACATCCGCAAAAGGAAAGGAAGGTAAACACTATCATAGCTAGTTAGATTCACTTGGCACCAAGGTTGCAACAGTCATGACGATTTGCTCGTGCCAAGTTAGTAATTGTCACGACGTTTCACTCATGCCCCCTTTTTAAACATACGTTAAGTGTACTACGCGCGCCAAGCTGGTAACTGTCGCAACGGTTCATTGCCCCCCCCCCCCCCTTTCACTGGCGCCCCATTTTAGCATATGCCCCTCTACTAGTATCCGCTCGAATTGCATCGCTCACGCCAAAGTGACAAACGTCGCAACGTTATACAAGACAATTTAATAGTCTATGGAATACACGATAATTTAATTACTTTATCTATACTGAATTTCGTACATTTCCCAAAAAAGATACAAAATGGAGAGACACGTGCTCTCTAAAAAAAACAAAATTACAATAGGGATGTAGCTATTAACGGCCTGGTGCCCGTATAATACCACCATGGGGACTATATGCAAAAGGTAGGTAGACGCGTACCAGCTGTTTAGATTTATTTGGCGCCAAGTTGGCAACTGGCGTGACGGTTTGCTCGCGTCAAGTGGGCAATTGTCGCGATATTTCGCTCACACCATCTCCAAATAGACGTTGATCAGCTCGTCTCCACTTGGGTTTATCACTCGCGCCAACTTGGTAACCATCGCAACGGTTCACTTGCACCTTCTTTTAGCTTATGCCCCTCTACTCGTGTCCGCTTGAATTGTACCACTCGCGCCAAAATGATAACCGTTGCAACTATGTATAAGACAATTTGATACAATTGGATAGTCTACGGAATACAACACAATGTAATTACTTTTTCTCGATTGCTAAATGTTATACATTTCGCAAAAAACAGAATTATGAAATAAAAAACAAAATGGACCGCTTAACCGCCTACACAGCGGCAAAAGGCAGCTTCACACGCCACAGCCAGTTTAGGACAACCTCCTCTCTGACGTGCCGCAGCCGGTGTTTTTCCCTCACCAAAGACACCCTTGCAGATTGTGTGTTTCCTGCTCCTCCATTCCTCCTCCTCTCCCTCTCCCCACACCTTCCCTCTGCAGCCACCCGCCTCTCGCCTTGCCTCCTATAATTCCCCACCTCCCTCGCCACCGCCGCCTCGCCTCCTATAAGATTCATCAACGCCAAAAGGCCATGATGATTCACTTGGGCCTCCCCATCTCCGATGGCTCCGAGAAACACATCACTCCTCCCGGGGAGTGGAAGTCCAAGCACAAGTGGTCGAGCTCCAAGGACTCCATTCCTGAGCGTATCGTGCGTCCCTCTCCACCACCTCATGGCAAGGGTAGGGCTCAATACGAATATGAAGATGATGAGGAGGAGGAGGACGAGGAGATCTACGAAGATGATGAGGACGAGGAGGACGAGGAGGAGGAAGACGAGGATGAGGATGACGAGTGATCTTCTTGGGACGCTAGCATGCTTCCTCTCCCTTTTTGGTGTTCCGATGCCAAAGGGGGAGAAGTTTTTCTATTTAGGACGGGTATTTGCATGGGGATGCCAAGGGCTTGGTGCTTCATTTTGGTCTTTTCGGCCTTGGCATCGCTTTTTTACTCTAGTTATTTGAGAAACTTTATTTGTATGCTTGATACTTTTCTACTCTATTCGTGGATCTCCCGGTTTATAATAAGACTTATTTGTGGTAACCTATATTGGTATTCAGTATTCATCTATTGGGGCTACACCATTTCTATGGAGGCATTATTATTGGAAGTTTGGGTTTTCTCAAGGCAAAGATATGACTCATTCACTCAAAACTCCTTGTATTGCCAAATGTTGTCTCCATAGTGTGCATATGCTATATAGACATGTCAAATATCCTTGTTGCATATGTGCTTGATTTGTAGAATCTAGGGGGAGTTATGTCTCTAGGATATGTGTATTTGTATTCAAATGCATATTCTAACTATGCACATATCTAGGGGGAGCTCCTTCTAGCTTTGAAAATCTAGAACCTTATCTCAATATCTTATGCTATATTGCAAATTCTTGTGTTGTCATCAAACACCAAAAAGGGCGAGATTGAAAGAGCACAATTTATACCTCGTGTTTTGTGTGTTTGATAACAACACTTGAATGAATTTTACAGTGTGCATAGTTTGTTTTTGATAGATTTGCAGGTGCACGGTGCCCTCGCTGAACGCACAGGATCGGAAGACTCAAGTGTAGCTTATAGGTTTTCTGTGTGTGTGTCGCGGGGTGATGTGGTTGGAGAGGGAAAGAGGAAAATGTTGAATCTGATTGACCGGTACTACCGGTACCAATAGCGGTAGTACCGCTACCCTATTGGTACCGGTCAGTGGTACCGCTCTGGAGTTTGCACCGAGAAACGCCCACAGTACATGTTACGGTACCTCGACCGGAAGTACCGCTCTCGAGCGGTAGTTTCGTCAAGGTATCGCTTTGGTACCGTAATTATGAAATACGGAACTACCTCCCTGGTACCGCTCTGGTACCGGGTGGGAGTCCGGGGCTCGCAGAGGCCCTGCCAGTACCTCAGCGGTACCGGCAGCGGTACTACCGCTTCGAGCCCACGTGGCAAGTCTGTGGGCAGATTTCGAATCCAGAGCGGTACTACCGCTTCCCCAAGCGGTAGTACAGGTCATGCGAGATCAACAAATAATAGTTGGATTTGGAGGGACCTATAAAAGGCCCCCTTCTTCCCCAGCTTGTTTTCATCTCCTCTCTCTCTCCTCCATTGTTACTGAGTTCAAACCTTGAGGATCTCCCTACCTACCCAACCAATCTTGCCCAAATTTTGAGGAGTGGTGGAGGAGACCCCAATCTATAGTTCTAGCAAGAGAGATTTCACCAATATCATCTAGTCCTTAGTGGATCTTGGAGTTAGGGTTCCTATGGTGGGATCTTGGAGGAAGTGCTCCTATGGAGGCTAGTTTGGAGTTGTGCTAGCCCCATAGGGTGGTGTTTGTGGAGCTCGCCCCAACCTTGTGAAGAAACCGCCGCCTCGACCGGCTACTTAGTGGAGAAGGGGAAGCTCCTTCGTGGGGCTTTCTCGAGGAACAAGGTGAGGCCTTTGTGAACGCCTAGCCTTCGTGGTTAGCACCTCCTCAACATAGACATACTCCCTTCTGTGGGAGGAACTGCGGAAAACAAACCTCGTCTCGTCTCCGCTACCCCGGTTGTTTCGCTCCCTCTCTTTACTATATTGTTTGGTTCCTTTACTCGTTGCATCGCTAGGATCATACTAGGAACACTCATATCATCAAAGTCACCACATTTACTTCCGTATCACGCTTAAAATTGAAAAAGCTATAAAACTTGTTTAGCGACCATTCACCTCCCTCTCTTGTCTGCTAACGATCCATTCAGTTATCCTTGATTGCGATTACCTTTTTTTAGCCCCAAAAGATGCACAAAACACGACAAAAATAATACGCTGCACCTTACCCTACATAGCTCTCAATTTTGCGCCGTCTATTCATGATGTATAGGCGTGATGCCGCGATAGGAGATCGCGCGTCGGATCTGAAGCGCCAAGTATGCATGTTCCCGAACACAATTATTTTTGGTGGCTATTATTTGCCGCCTCCGCGCGAGCTAGGCAATTAGGTGAGTGACACGGTGTTTAAAATTGGCAGGGCCCACCCACGCTATCGTGGTGTTTCTGCTATGTTTTGGGGACCACATAACAACATATTGTAAAAAAGCCTTTTCTCTCCTTCCATAAAAAAGTATGTACACCTTTGGGGTGCTCTCAAGAAAGAAATGCCTAGTGAGATCGGCCATATATCATCATGATGCCCATATAATATCGCCGACCGCGTCCGCAAAAAGAAGGTAAACATGTCATAGCTAGTTAGATTCATTTGGCGCCAAGTTGGCAACCGTCATGGCGGTTTGCTCGCGCCAATTTGGCAATTGTTGCGACGTTTCACTTACACCCCCTTTTCAACCATACATTAATCAACTTGTGCCCTCGAATTATACCACTCGCGCCAAGCTGGTAACCGTCGCAACGGTTCATTGTCGCCCCCTTGTAGCATATGCCCCTCTTCTCTTGTCCGCTCGAATTGTATCACTCACGCCAAAGTAACAAATGTAGCAACTTTATACAAGACAATTTGATAGTCTACGGACAATTTGATTACTTTATTTCTACTGAGTTCCGTACATCTCGCAAAAAAGACCCGTATAATACCACCATGGGGACTATATGCAAAAGGTAGGTAGACGCGTCCCAACTGTTAAGATTCATTTGGCGCCAAGTTGGCAACTGGCGGGACGGTTTGCTCGCGCCAAGTGGGCAATTGTCCGTAGACTATCACTAGAGAGGTGATGGAGGTTGTTAACGGCTCGGTGCCTATATAATACCGCTGCGGGGACCGTGTGCAGAAGGTAGGTAGATGCGTCTCAGCTGTTTAGACTCATTTGGCGCCAAGTTGATAACTGGCCTGACGGTCTGCTCACGCCAAGTGGGCAATTGTCGCGATGTTTTGCTCACACCCTCTTCAAGACACTGATGAACTCGTCTCCTTTTTTACCACTCGCGCCAACTTGGTAACCGTCGCAACGGTTCACTTGCGCCCTCTTTTAGCTTATGCCCCTTCAACTCGTGTCCGCTCGAATTGTATCACGCGCGCCATAAATATTAACCGCTGCAACTGTGTACAAGACGATTTGATACAATAGGATAGTCTATGGAATACAAGAAAATGTAACTACTTTTTCTCTATTATGATATCTTTCTTATCTTATACATTTGGCAAAAAAAAACCTTAGAAATATGAAAACCCTAGAAAGAAAATGGACCGCTTAACCTAGCGGCTACACAGCGGCTAAAGGCAGCTTGCAGCCGGTTTAGGACAACCCTGACAGCCGCAGCCGCTGTTTTCTTTCCCTCACCAAGACAGAACAGAAGGCAGCCTTGCGGATCGCGTGCTTCCTGCTCCTCCATTCCTCCTCCCTACGCAGCCACCCGCCTCTCGCCTCGCCTTATAATTCCCCACCTCCCTCGCCGCCGCCGCCGCCGCCCAACCGCATCCACCTACCCACCCAACCTCCCACCACGGCACCGCCGGATCGTGCCTCGATGCCCTGATGGTGGCGAGGTGGTGTCCCGCGGTGCGCCGTGACGGAGGTCGCGTCGTCCGCCGCTAGGCGCGCCGCCGCCGGATGGCCGCCGATGACGCCGCCCGGAGCCGCAGGAGGATGGATCTGAACCTCTACCTCGGCCTGCCCCGCGGCGCGCGCACGCGCCGCCCCGATCTCGGCTCCGACCTCGCCCTCGGCAACTCCATGCTCTCCTCCTCCCCGTCCTCCTCCGCCGCCTCCGCCGACGCGCCGCCGCCGGACCCGGACCCGCTCCACCGCCACCCGCCCTACTCCCCCACCCGGGCAACCGACCTGATGCGCCCGCCGCCGGACCTCTACGACCTCGCCGCGCACCTGCCGGCCCCCTCGGAGGCCATACCGGAGCTCGCGGACGACCTCGACTTCGCTTTCTTGGACGCGCCGCCGCCGCCCGCGCCGCTGCGGCCCAGCGAGCTGCTCGGGTGGGCGGACCGCCCGTCCTCCTCCACCGCCTCCTCAACCTTCCGCCCGGAGCGATCCGAGCGGTACCCCCGCCTGATCTCCCCGAGCGGCCGCCAGCTGCGGTACCACCGCCCGAGGCGGTTCCGGTCGGACCTGCCCCCGCTCAGCTCCGACGCCCCCGCCCCGGACAACGAGGCTCCACCTCCACCTCCACCGCCGCAAGAGCCCGAGCGCGACGACACCGTCGCAACGGACACCAAGCTGACCGCCGCCGCTGCCGCCGACAACGAGCCAGCGGAGGGTGGCAAGAGCACCGCCATGTTCGAGTGCAACATCTGCTTCGACATGGCGGACGAGCCGGTGGTCACCTCCTGCGGCCACCTCTTCTGCTGGCCCTGCCTCTACCAGTGGCTGCACGTCCATTCCACCCACAAGGAGTGCCCCGTCTGCAAAGGCGAGGTCACCGACGGGAACATCACTCCCATCTACGGGAGAGGGAACTCCGCTTCAGACGCCGAGAAGAAAGTCGCCGAGGATGGCAATGCGTCTGCTCCTACCATCCCGGCCAGGCCGCACGGGAACCGGCTCGAGAGCTTCCGGCAGCAGTTCCACCATCTGCGCCCCATCTCCAGGAGGCTCGGCGAGGCGCATGGGATACTGTCTTCCTGGAGGCGCATTCTTGATCAGCAGATTATGACCAGCGTTGGCAGGTTCGAGGGGCCTCCTGAGTCATCGTCTGTCCAGGAGATGATAGACCATGCTCATCAGACCGGCCGCTTGGGCCGGATTACTACTAGGATGAGGGCAAGGAGGCTGCAGAGAGAGGCGGAAAACCCTACATTTGTCGACTCTTCCGCTCCCAGCGGCGGAGTGCCCGTAAACAGCGTGCCGGATCCACCGAGGCGCAGCTCAAGCCCACTCTCCTCTGAAGGCATTGATTTACTGCAGCGACTTACCCTTGAAGGCCTCGCAAATACAGAGAGGTTGGCGACGGCGGTGAGTGATCTTAGAAGGTTTTCTAGGCCAAGCCCATTCAGTTACATCGGTCACAGAGCATCAACTTCGTCAAGTTCGCCAAATCATGAGCCCGCAGTTGATGGAGCTCATGCCGCTGCAGCAGCATTGGCTGCGGATCAAGTTTCTAACTCGAGCACCATGGCTGTGATTCAGGAGGATGCTGCTTTCACTGAGAGCGTAGGAGAACCTAGCAATGCAGGGTCTTCAAGAACCCTGAGGAGGAGGGGAAGAAGCGACACCTTAGCTTCTTTGGATGTGGACGGTGGGGACATACACCGCAACAAGAGAAGGCGCCTGAACTGAAGCTAAGAAGGCCGAACCGAGTCTTGCAGGTTTCAGGTTGTTCCAGTTTTCGCAGCGGGAGCCCATTTCATCTCTTTGGGCAATATATGCTGGGTGTCATAAAACTCTTCATCTTCTGCTTGTTTAATAGGTACTGCCTGGTTGGTTGTTCGTTTAGTTCCTCCGACATGTTTAATTTATGCTGTTACTAGAGGCATGTATACCAAGGAAATCCGGGAGATGATCATTAGATGAATTTTCCTTTATCGTAAATCAGACTTGCAAATATGTACCAGATGGTGGAATAAACTTCTAGTGTCATGAATAATGTGTAGATGGCCTATGATTTCAAGAGTCCTCGATGAACATGTGAACATGAGCTTATATTTAGTCCAACTTAACGAATGAATGAGTGGAATCATTTGTCGCTTTACTCTTTGCATCTGCTCTGTATCTATTCTTGTTACTGGGCAAAGTGGTATGCACTAAAGGAAAAAAAATCTTTTTTATGATAGTCTCATCTTAATAAGTGTGGCTGATTTTAGTACAAGAGGGAGTACTATTTATGTTCTTGGTTGATGGTTCAGGTATGGGTGGTGAAATCTAATTACGTTGTTCTTGTAGATTTATATCACAATCATCTATTTTAGCATGTTATTATCTTTTTTAAGCTGGGTACGCTCTGTCGATCAGGAAATAGCTGTCTTGTGTGGTAAATTTAGCAAGCTTTAGCTATGCAGGATAGTAGATTTTGGCATGTTTTGATTTGACACCACTTGCATTTCCAAGCTCTGGGTGATTTCAAGAGTCCTAGATGAACATGTGATTCTCGGCTAATTGAATGAAATGAATGAATGCCAAGTAACGGGTTCCGTTGTCGCTTTACTCTTTGCAGCTAGTCTGTAATTATTCTTGTTACTGGGCAAAGTGGTGATGTAGTAAATGAGAAAAAAAAAATACTTTTTTATGATAAGTCTCATCTTATGACTAAAAAACACTAGTAGTACCATTTATGTTTTTGGTTGATGGTTCAGATATGGGTGGTGAAATCTAATTATCGTGTTCTCGTAGATTTATATTACAATCAACTTTTAGCATGATTCATTGTCTCTTTAAGTTGGCTACGCTCTGTCGATCAGGAAATAGCTGCCTTGTCCAGTAAATTTAGCAAGCTTTAGCTATGCAGAATAGTAGGTTTAATTAGCCATGTTTTAATTTGATACCACTTGCATTTCGTAAGCTCTGACTGATTTTGCTGAGCTGATATTTAGTTGAATGAAATGAATGAATGCCAAGTGGTACGTATTCTCGTTACACTCTTGGCAGTTGCTCTGTAACTATTCTTGTTACTGGGCAAAGTGGTACTGCGTACGTAGTAAGGGGGAAAAAATCCTTTTTTTATGATGGTCTTATCTTATCCCATGACTATAGTATTTATGTTCTTGGTCTATGATTTAGATACGGGTGCTGAAACATAATTATGTTGCTGTCTTAGATGTGTATTCACGAAGAATTCCTGGCATGATTCATTCACTTTTTGGAGCTGCTTACCGTCTGTCGATCAGTAATAGCTGCCATGTAAGTTTAGCAAGCTTTAGCTATGCAGGATATAGTGTATTTCCAAAAGTCATCTATCTGTTCGATGTCAGTTCTGTTATGGAGTCTGTCGATCAATAATAGCTGCCATGTAAGTTTAGCAAGCTTTAGCTATACAGGATATAGTGTAGGCATGTTTTAATTTGATACAACGTGTATTTCCGAAAGTCATGTATCTGTTCGAATGTCAATTCTGTTATGGAGTACGACTGAACACTACCGCTGAACAAAAAAAAAAAAAGCTGTAACCTGCTAATGCTGCCGTGCATATGTTCAATTTTCTTTTTTGCGGGGAATTGTGCAGATGTTCAGTCCAAGGCTGTTGGCATCATGATGGAGTTGAACATTCCTTTCCATCGAACAGTCCGAGCAATAATATCCACGAGGGACGCAAAATATCCTCTGGTGGGTTAGTTTTGTCTTCCTGAAACCTGAAGAGCCCCATTGCTACAATTTTCAAAAAAGGTGGCATTTTTAAGCCAAATCATCGTTTTCTCCTAGTGCCTTTTGAGCCTTGGAATAAAAGGTGGTGCGATCGGCGCATAAACCATGTTCGTCAACCAACCAAGTGGTCGTAGGTATGATCCTGTCGAGCCTATACTTAGCTATGTATATTTATTTATTTTTGACAAATCTGGACCCTGGGCAAAACAATTCTTCGTGTGAACCCCCGACAAAACTATTTCGAATTGGCGCCAACGAGGACGATGCGGAACATGTGTAGGTCGGTGCCTTGAGTTTCCATCACCGAGTAAGGTCCGCGCCACAGGGTTTGGCCCCGAACTCACCTTGGCGCTAGTGAGGGTGGCGCCGACGCCCAAAATCCGCAAAATCTTGGCGCCGACCTACACATGTCCGGCGTCATCCTCATTTACCCTAACTGGGGTTAGATTTTGAAATAGTTCCGTGGGGGGTCACATACCAGATTTGTCAAAAACGAAAAATACCTAGCTCTGGTGCTTTACATGCCATTTTAGTCGGGACTGCTGATACGCTGGTGGTGGGCATATCTGATTCTGTTATTGCACACCGCCATTTCAGGGCAAGCTCGTATGATCCTTGTCTTCCTCCGGTCCTTTGAAACCTGTCGGGCTGACATGACACGGCCACCAACCATCCGACCTGCTGCCCAGGCAGATCGTCCTCGACCGATCCTGCCGCCCCGTGCGTCGCAGGCTTTTGCTGCTGCCCCCGCTTGGAATTCGGATCTTGCCTCCGGCAGCGGATCGTCGTGGATGACACCGGCGAAGCAGCGCCACCAAACTGATTATTTGCCGTGCCATCTGGCCGATCGGGGGCTGGCACGTTGATGCGGCGTTTCCTGTTCAGCATTGGTTCCTCCCTTGAATTTCACTGCTCCACTAGTGAGTAGTCCACACTCCACAATGCGTGTCAGGTGCTCATATGTGTTGTCATCTATTTTCCAGTCAACCGCCTCGGAATTCCCATGTGGTTGATCCCGACAGACATGGAAATTTAAACGTCAAAACTGTCACCGCCTATCGATCTTCCTCGCGTTGCACTGCTGGATCTGCTTGTGGCCACCGGGCCGTCTCCCGCCACCCATGGCCAATGCCTAGCCACTAAGGTTGCAAGCGGGGCGGGATGCGGCAACCCGCAACAGAGCGACGCGGGACAGGGGCAAGCATGCGGAACCTCGCGGTATGCCGCAACCTACCGCAGGAGTTGGTGCGGTACAGAGCGGCACGCCGCATACGCCGCATCATCCCGCGTCAAGCGCTAGCTAGTTTCGATCGATCGAGAATCTAGACAGCTAGCGATCCATCCAGCATCATGCGCAAGAGTTGGCGCGGGACAGAGAATCTAGAAGCTAGCTGCCTAGCTAGCTAGTGATCGATCGGAAGCCCGTGCTTAGAGCA
Source organism: Lolium rigidum (assembly GCF_022539505.1). NCBI lineage: Eukaryota > Viridiplantae > Streptophyta > Magnoliopsida > Poales > Poaceae > Lolium > Lolium rigidum. The sequence continues at coordinate 265,114,242 of NC_061511.1, forward strand.
GCTAGCTATCTAAATCGATTGGAAACTATGCAACAACATTTAGAGAAATACAAAACAATCTTAGCAAAATGCTGGAATTTTGGACAATACAAAACAAGGTCGATTGCAACATCTGCATAACACTGTCCAGTAATCATTCTAATTATTATAACTTAGCACAATGGTCCATTCACCAGGGAAAATAAAAGGGTGTCTCAGACTATCTTTCATCATCATCTCTCAGCATTCATCAGCTTCTCAACTTTTGAAACTCCAACGCTTCCTAGTTCCTAGATCTGGATACAGACAATCCCAACAAGAAGCTTTTGTGATTTGAAGATAAAAGATCAGTAGTAGGAACAACCCTGCAATATCTGAAGAAAAAAGTTCAGTTTGTGTAAAAGGTAAATACCTTGCACTTCGCAACCAACGCCACGAAAAAGAAACGCTTTACACCAGTTGCCTGCCAAAGGAAATCATGAAACCCAGCTTTGATCAAGCACTATCGTCTTAGTAAAAAATAATTACTGCAGTCTGCAGGATAACCAGGACACCATGCACCATGAATAATTCTAACATGAACCAACTGATCAGTGATTACTTGAACAAAATGATACATCACAACACATAATCATGATTTAGCAATTTATACAACATGTCACTGGATCAAACTTCAGGACAGACTACACATGAGAACAATGCTGGATTTTTTCGGAATAGATTATAGCAGTCTGTAGGTTCTATAGTACTCATGCTTGCACAACTAGTTGAATCCTTGGATTCTTTCTCATCTCTTGTTTTTGTATCAGACTGACTAATTCCGCTAAACAAGATGCTAAATGAAAAGAGAAAAATACCAATGCTTACCTAATGTTGCAATCAATCCTCAAAAATATCATCTCTTGATCCATAAATATCAGCACGTTTTGCATAAACAACATCACTTGTTATTGTGTTGACATGAGTAGTTCCTGGAATGACATAAAACGATACTAGTTATAGCAAAGCTTAACACCAAACAATGTTAGATATCAATAAGAGAGAGTTAGTTACCGGGAGGCCGCAACCAGTCTTGAAGACAAATTAATGCCTCTACAGTAGAGCCTATCATATGGCTCCTATAGTCACTTAGTATTCTTCCTCCGGTGGAGAAGGCGGACTCAGAAGCTACGGTTGATACTGGTGCAGCCAATACATCCTTTGCTATGCGAGAAATGATGGGGTACTTATGTGCATTTGCAGACCACCAACATAGTATATCAAACCCTTCTTCTTGCGGGTGAACAGCATCTTTCAAATATATAGTAAGTTCAGTCAGCTTTGCTCGATTTTGTTGCTCTTCTTGAACTTGTTTATTCCATTGTTCCCATGGGTTATCGATAGTTGCTACACTGCTGGTTCCTTGGTCATTCTTTAGTGTTGAGTCATCTTCATGTGAAGAGTATTCAGTGAAGAGATCCTTGAATGTTTTCTTCACCTTAGTAAGATATTTTGTAGCCTCGGTTTCAAGTCCGGATTTCAAGCACAGCTCCAAGAATTTGAATTTGTACCTCGGGTCAAGAATGACTCGGAAGACAAATGCTCAAGTACGACAGTTTCCAGTATTTCATGAACTTGGTCTTCATCACTTGAACCATAGATCTAATGGCAGCTTCCTCATTGTTTGCCTCTCTTTCCAAGGTTAGATGAATTTTCCAGAGTTCATGGAAATACAAGTGAGCGGTTGGATATAAAGTGCCAGACACCACCATAGTAGCATCGAGGAAAACCTCCAACAAACTGCAAACTGATTGTGCCGTTTCCCATTGCTCACTTGTAGGCCGACATGTGTATGACGGATCTTGCAACTTCAAAGCGGCAAATGCCTTCCTATACTCTAAAGCTGTCTTGATCATCAGATGAGTGGAATTCCACCTTGTAGCAACATCTAAAGTAACTTTCTTTTTGCATTTGATTCCCTCTTGTACAATTATGTCTTTGAACTTCTTTTTCCGAGGTGGGGAGCTTCTAACATATTTGATGCTCTCTCTGATATTGTCCACTGCAGTGCAGGTAATTGCCAACCCGTCTTGAACAATAAGGTTGATCACATGAGCTGCGCATCGACCATGTAAAAGATCTCCTTTGGAAGGTAACAAATTCTTTCCTAGCAGATTTGCCTTCATGTAGCTCACACATAAAGTATTATTTGTTGCATTGTCTAGCGTAATGGAGAAAACCTTCTCTTGAAGACCCCAATCTTGCAAGCATTCCAACATGATATTAAATAGATTTGTTCCATCATGCGGGGTATCCGCTCGGAAAACCAAATCACTTTTTTCCTTAATTTCCACTTTTCAGTAATATAATGACAGGTTATACACATATAACTCACAACTTGACGTGACGTCCACATGTCCGCGGTTAAAGAGACTCGAGAGTTCAATTCTTGTAGAACCTCTCGAAGTTTTATCTTTTGGTGATTAAACAAGTCGACACATTCAAGCCTCATTGTTGTCCTAGAGACCAATTCAAATGCTGGATTGAGACTTCGAACAAAGCGCCTGAATCCTTCATATTCTACTATCCGGAATGGCAATTCATGCAAGACAGTCAGCCTCACCAATTCCATGAATGCTCTATCAGGGTCATATCTCCATTCTTCTAAATTACTGGGACTTGACAGAGTTGATTTCACTGATTCAAGAAATTCATTCATCTTAGCTCTTTCCTCGCAAACTAACAAATGCCTATTGCATTGACTGGTACCAACTTCTCTGGTAGCCGGAAAAACTCTATGACAATGCTTACATTTGGCTTCCATGAGTTTGTTTCCATCATACACAGGATCAAAATCATTCCAAATTTCAGATTTAAGTTTTCTTCTTTTATTTCTACTTGGAAGACCTACATAATTTGAAAAGAACAAATAATTTGAGTAATAAAAGTATAAATAGTATGCGTAATTCAGACAGAAGTTGCTACTTATTACTATCTATAGAAGATTGAGTGACTACTTATAGACTTCCAAACTTGCCATTACCAAACAGAGCAACTAACAAATACATAATATAGGAGTATATGCGCCATGCATATAACAAGCATGAATGCAAGCATCCAGCTCAAGAAAAAGAAAAATGTATCGAGAGGACATGTGAACACACCGTAAAACTGTGATGGTAGTGGCGAGGACCGTTTTACACCTATTGTCCTTGGCGATCCTTGAGATAAAATGAGATTAACCCCTGGAGATCCCACTACGAGCAAGTACCACGAGTGTCTTCACCCTCTTCTTTGGCGGTGTTTTTGCAGGTCTTTTTCGTTGATCTGTGAGAAGAAATAAAATATGAAGTCAAGAATCACCTAAGATTGCAAATTAATGCTATCAACTAGACAGCAAGTGAAACAATGGCTGCATGTAAATGTACCTTGGCTTGGATCTCGGGATTTTCCATTTGTAGGTGCAGCTACAACTTTCATTGGCAGGGCTTTTGCAGGTCTTTCATGTTGATGATGTGAAGTTTCTGAAAGATCACAACACAAGTAGCACCCTGTTACTTGACAAATACAAAAACGATCATGCCTAACATGTGTAACATGTGTAACCAATCATAGAAAGATAACCAACATGTCACAGTCCTAGAAACCACTACAGCATCACGTTTGTTTCAGCCAATCGTGGAATTGATCAATGAGCCATCTTTTTACCTCAACTTGAAACGTAGCATGCAGCTAACAGTAAGCGGAGTCGCCATTATAATCCCAGCGAGCCAACTACTATGTTATTACTAGTACCAGAAATATTTCATACAGAATGTTATTGGGGAGCAGCATGGAGAATGTTATTAAAGTGCCATTGCAATCTTCTGCGTGCCCCTGTTGTCTACCCTGCTTAAACATTCCACTGCTGTGACCGTATGCAGAAGGTATAGCAAATGGCCAACAGAATAGCATCATAGCAACATGAGAAACAATTTATCAAGGCGTTATATACTTGTGAGGTTTGTATATCTCATCTTTACACAACAGCAAAACTGCTATCCCCTCGAGCTACACCGAGCAAGATTGTAGAATGTTTCGAGCAGAATCGACAGACGATACCAAGCGATCAAACATTATTCTAGGTGAAGTAATAAATAAACAAAAGATAAATCATGTTGCGGTACGGGCTCATGGACGACGGCGACGCGGTGCCACTCCACCCATGGTCTCAACTTTAACCCCGCTAGAACAATAATAATTGCTACTCTAATCAGGACCGGAAGGATCTTGGGTCACATACCTTGGTTTGGATCATTTGTAGCTGCAGCGATTTCTACAGATAGCAAAGATTGTTTGTTCTGGGCGGAGAGACTAGGCTGCAGCGAGGATGTAGGTCTTGCGGAAGTTGCCGGCGACGAAACTCCGGCTGCACTTGGCGACGGAGGAGCATCAAGAGGTGGAGGAAGATCTTCTCCATTGAGGATTCCAGGAGGGCAGTCCCCACGTGGTGATGGCGGCGGCGCCGCCGTCGACCCCAACATCAAGAACTGCGAGCGAGACCGATAGGGATGGGAGAGGGTTGAGGAGTTGGGGGCATCGGGTGCGGCGGCGGCGGCGGCGGCGGCACCGTCCGTCGCAGAGGGGGTCAACGAGGTTACGAGGAACTGAGGAACGGGGCCTCAGTGTCTCGGCGTCTCGGCGTCTCGGGGATTCGGGGCCTGCGGACTCTGCGGACTCTGCGGGCTCTTAGCGGGCCACGCGGTCTGGTCGCTTCATCCCGCTACACACGACGCGGTCGACGAAGCGGCGCCGCGCGAGCGAGTTTTGCGGGGCGGCCCAGCGGCGTGGCGGGACAACCCGCACCACTTGCAACCTTACTAGCCACCCTGTCCGGGACACATGCACAGTTGCATCAGGAGTATCATACTCCCTCTGTCTGTCTATAAGAGGTTTACTTAAATTTATATGTATCTGTATACTAAATATCGTCTAGATAGATTCTAATTTAGATAAATCTCAGATGTCTATTTATAGATAGAGGTAGTACATTTTTAGTGTTACTTTTGCACGTCATATATTTTTTAGTTCGGAGATGTATTGTATAAACAAAAACAAAGTGGGTTTTCTAGTTCTCAGTCGATCAAGAATTAAGTTAGAGCTTAGTTGACTTCGGAATTTTCGGACTAGCGGTGTCATGATTCATGCAAACTACACATGTGGTTGCGGTTGCACATGAGTTGCAAGTTACACCAGAAAATTTTCTGCTTGTTAAATTAAATTGCACAAATTGGAAGATTTCATCTGGCCGAGAATTAAGAGAATTATAAGTCTTAATTCTCGGTCAACCCAAAATAAGTTTCATATATGGGGCTCCAAGAAAAGATCTAGACTCCTGAGCGGCTCGAGATCGACAAGAAAAGAAATGAGTCGAGTATAACTCAGGGACGGGCCAACCTCAACTAAAGGTTATTCGAATACCCAAATATTTTGTAAATATAGTAATTTTCTAGGAAACATATAAAGAAATAAACCAAACAATGATGACATAAATGATTAAGTAGATCAATTGCTCAGGAAGAATCAACTGAATAGTTTGGATTCAAGTTTCAAATCCCAAGTGCTGCATTTTTACTTACTTTTCAAAATAATCTTTTTGCATATATTTTTTTTGTCATAGAAAGCCATATGGTGTTTTTTTACCATAAAAAGCCATATAGTGTTGCTTCTACTCATTCATTTTCATGCTAACTCCATTAGATAGATACATATTTGATACTCCTTCGTTGCGAGGGTTTCTCAAACATGTATATAAGATAGTGTGACTACGAAATTGCGGTGGAGAACCTGCGAACGTACCCCCTGCGTATCTGACCTTCGATTTTATATCCGGAACCGTCCACTACTTGTACATTCCCGCGTAGCTACTTTGTGTATGTATACACGAAGGTGTATTTCCGCCTGTACTAGCTTTAGTACAGATGAACAAGACCCCACAAACATGACGTCAACACGTTGGGTAGGTGCAGCAATTAACTCTGTCATTGATTCTACACTGCTGTTTCCATCACTTGGCATAACCACCACATCTGTAAGCAACCATGCTTGCTCAAAAGAAAAAGCAAGTAAGCAACCATAAGCCCTTCGGTCTAGAAGGTTCTTGATGAGTTCCTAGATTCCATTTTCCCCCCACCAGCTCTCCCTTCTCTACAGTAACTGGTCGCTCCTTCTCCTCGGCCGGGCCGATCCGAAGCCCCTCCACCGGAATAGCCGGTCGGAGACGGCGGAGGTGGTGCGCCGGAGTAGTCTAGGTCTAGTTGTAGGTCTCCTCCCCTCTAGTTCTTTGTTTACCCTTGTGGATATTGGCTTCATGCCGGTGCTGAGGTGGTGGCGGTGGAGGCTGGGCTACTCCCTGCTACTGGCGGCGGTGCTACTGCTGCTCGTGGCGCTCCGGCGGTCGGAGCCAGAGGCGGGCGGCGGCAGATCGGCGTCATCCTCTTCAATAAAGCTCTTCCTCAAGCTTCCAGATCCGGGTGAGTTCGTCTTAGATCTTCCTCTCTCTAGTCACCATGGCGGTGGAGACTGGGAGGAGATCTCCGACGGAGGCGCGGTTGACGGATCTGCGAGCTCCTTATCCGGAGCTGTTCTTCTTCGAGCGAATCACGCGGTGACCATGCTTGTCACCGCGATCTTCGGCCAAAAAAGTGGCCCGTCTTCTACAACCTCCATGGCGGAGGCCCAATCGATCGGCTACTGGAGCTCGACGCCGACGGGGAGTCAAGTGGTGCGTCCCCGACTCTCTGAAGGTAGCCAGGGGCTTGATCTGGTCGTCGGAGATGAGCGTTCGAGCACTCCGCGCTCAGGACTTGGCGGCGACGCCTTGAGTTCGCCGGCGGCGTGTGGCAGAGTCACCTTTGGACTTGATTGCTTTTTCTACTTTTTAGTCAGGGTGGTTTCTGTAAATTGGAAGGACCTTTCCTCAAATTCTAGGTTTTATAGGGCAAGAGATGTCAAGGGTCTTTCCTGTAATATGTACCTGCCACGTGGTTCTGAATAGAAGCTCCACAGGGGGTCTTCTGACCCCTTTTTATGTGCAAAAAAAAAAAAAAAAAAAAAGCAACCATAAGGTTCAGACCCAGAGTGAAAAAAACAGATTTGACATATGGGCTTCTACAAGCACTTCTCACATTTACACTTGAAGCCCATAAGCACGTCTCGGGGTACTTCCCGCAACTTCCCGTGGCTTCTCACTTACAAAACGAACCGGTATACACCAAAAGTTTGTGTTATCCCCTATCGCTCCTTTAGCCCAAAATGATATATTTTTTGCATCTTGAGAAAAAATTCAGATTCTTAGTTAATTAATATTTTATAGTAAAATCTTTTTAAATAGAAAATAATAAGGAAAATAATATTTTTGTTATTATTAAATAATAAGGAAAATAATATTTTTGTTATTACTAAATAATAAGGAAAATAATATTTTGTTATTACTAAATAATAAGGAAAATAATATTTTTGTTATTACTAAATAATAAGGAAAATAATATTTTTGTTATTACTAAATAATAAGGAAAATAATATTTTTGTTATTACTAAATAATAAGGAAAATAATATTTTTTTTATTACTAAATAATAAGGAAAATAATATTTTTGTTATTATTTTCTATTTTACATTTGACCAATCTACCAGCCGTCCTTGATGCAGTTCGCCAAACAACAATTTTACATTTGATCAGCCATCCAGCTCCAGCTGGATGCAGTTTGCCAAACAGCAATTTTACATTTGACCAGCCATCCAGCTCCAGCTGCTTCTCAGATCTTACCAGCTCTAGCTGCTTTTCGTTCAGCTGCAGCCCAAACAAACAGGCACTAAACACATCTGCTAGAAAATCTACATGCCATTTATCGGAAGCTTTCAACAAGTATGAGGCCACACCTGCCACTGCCGTAGCTCCCATGACTGAAACACTAGAACTGGTGCTGCTGTGCCTTGACAACCAGTCGGCATGAAATTGATGAAACCATTAGCATCAATGGTCAGAGGTTCGACACCAGAACTCTTGCTCTGGCATGGGTGCAGTTACTGCCAGGAACAAACAAAGTTATTTTCACAACTGTTAAATGTAGTACCTTTTAACTGAACTTTAGATCATTCTGTTTAGTGAATTAAACTTCAGCTTTATATGCAGTTTTCTCCTCCTCCTTCTGATGTTTATTTTCTGCCCGGCGTCTGAGGATCGGAGCCAAGGTTGAAGACGACTCAAAAGTGGAGCTGCTCTACTACAGAGACATCAAAGCGGCAACAGTTGGGTGAGCAACATTTATTCGGGCCGGTCGCAAGGATTCTGTCCTAGCCGGTTCCCGTGACGCAACGTAGGTGTATCCCTAGCCTATAGGGGTTGTATTCTGATTTTTATTCGCATGCTGGGCTGCAAATCCTTACCTTCTCCACAGATCGCAAAGCATCTACTGAACGGCCAGATACGGGGCAGCGGCGAAGATGAGAGCCAAAAGTCCGGATCAAGTGTGA
>NC_061511.1:265122812-265213017 GCF_022539505.1 Lolium rigidum
GCCCCTCCGCCACTCCCGGGTGCGTGACGCCAAACTTGTCGCCGCGGTACGAGGATGCGCTGCCTCATGGCGGCTTCAACCCTAACGCTATGTTCTACTCCCCGACGTACAAGGCAGGAGCCGGTCCGGAGGGCGCCCCGTTCAATGGCCGTAGGGTCCCGCTCGAATTCGACGCGGCCGGTGCCGAGGAGGAGGAGGACGAGGAGGAGGAGGGGGAGGGGGTGGAGGACGGCGAGGATGAAGAGGGCAGCGACAAAGAGGACGACGAGGGTGCCGGTGAGGATGCCGATGATCTCGTGGAGGTTGACACGGACGGCGTGAGGAAGAACAAGAAGAAGAAGAAGAAGAAGAAGAAGAAGAAGAAGGCGTCGGGCACACGAGGCCCCAAGTGGAAGGTTCTGGAGGATCTATGTCTGTGTAAGTCATGGGCGATGGTGAGCCATGACTACATCATCGGCCCCAACCATAAATACGGGAAGTATTGGGCGAGGATCAAGGCCGAGTTCGATGAGCGCAAGCTCATCAACAGCGACTACAACAAAGTGACAATGAAGAGGAGCCAAAAGGAAATGTCGACGCGATGGGCCATCATCCCGGCGTCGGTGAACATGTTCCATGGGTACCATCGCGACTTAGTGACCAGAGGGCGACAGCGGCGCCGACATCAGCCAACTGGTACGACTATTTCTTACATAATCTGTAGCGCCTACATTGTGTTCGATGAAATGATTACGCTTCATTTGGTTAGTTTGACAAGGCCATGGATTTGTACCAGAAGAACTCGGATGGGCATAAGTCGTTCGCGCTAATGCATTGCTACAACAAGCTCAAGAAGAACCAGAAATGGAAGTTGACGCGCATTTCGTTGTCGAATGGGAAAGACGCCATTGATCTGGATGCGCCGCTCGCAACATCGGCAGGGCGCCCTATTGGCAGCCTTGGCCGACGCTGCGTCGTCCAAGAAGACGCAGGCGTCGCTCACGCAGTGCCTCGTCGAGGTCTTCTCGACCTTGCTCTCCCGCGACAACAAGGCCGAGGAAAGGTGGGCGGTGCTACTCAAGAGGCAAGAGGAGAAGATGGAGCTGAAGAAACGCAGGGACGACATGTCCCTACTGAGAGCGTCGACAGAAGGAATGTCTCCCCGGACGCGGGCGGCGCACAAATTTTTCAAAGGCCAGAGCCTCGACGCCATCGAAGCCAAAATGGCGGCGGCCCAGGCAGCGGCAACGGCAGTGGCAGCGGCCCCAACCCCGGAGCAAGAGCCGGCAGACGCTACTACACCTGCGTCGACTCAGGATGCGCCGTCGGCATCGGCGTCGCCCTACCCCAACCCCTTCTTCTAATTCTTTCGTCGGCATGTAATATGATCACGCGTCCAGTACTTTGATCGTCGCTACTCTGATCGCGACGACTTCGGCGGGAACGATCTTTTGAATGCAAACTATTTAAATTCCTTATTGGGGACGACGTTTGGGGGACGCAACTGGGGAGCGACGTCCCCCAAACGCGAACTCGTCCTCCAAACACTCGATCCGGCGCCGTTTGGGGGACGCGACTGGAGATACTCTAATTGGTTGCAAGTAATTAAAGAAATAACCTAGACCGTTGAATTGTTTTAGTACCTGTGTTAGTCATGAGTTAAAACATGGGATCGATGGCATCACCTGCTCACTCGACTCAGAACTAGCGACTCCCTTTATTGTACCGTGGAAACGTATGCATTTGGCCTAGCAAAGGCTGTGTAAACTCTTTTATTGTCAAATAAAATAATGATATATTTTCTCAAAAAGGATGTGATATATTGAGTAGAAAAGGGGGCAAAAACCTATACACCGCCTAACGCGACGTTTTAACGTGCGCACCGCATACCCCAGGGAAGATCTGGACATGGCCCATTTAGGTTTCATCAGATTTTGTCAACCGTAGAATAAGGTTTTGGCTCTTTTTTCTGGTTTTCTCTCCTAGTTTTGTTTCAATTTTTTTTTGGTTTTATGTTTCCATGGTTCGGTTTACTTAATCATATTTGAAAACTATTTTTAAATGATTGCATTTAAAAAAATGTTTATATTTGACAACTGAGAGTGGATTTTGTATTTACACGCGTGGGTGTGGGTGAATCAGTTATGATTTTCAACTTGTTCGGAATTTGATTTTATTTGGATGTTGAAATTTTTAGATTTTAAAAAATGTTTACATTTGAGAGCTATTTAAATTTTGGTTTTTTGGATTTTGAATTTTTAAGACTTTAATTTTGTTCAGATTTAAGTTTGATGGGACCAAAAAAAAAAGATCAAGTTGTAGAAAAATCGGAGGAGCCAATGACATGCCCGATCGGGTTCATCGATCGATCGCACGACATCAACATGCAGGGCAAATACATGGGCCAAGCCCAGCAGCCAACCGCTTCAGACGATACTCCCAAACCGTGCCGTTTAAGGGAGTTGGACCTCACCCATAGTACTCGTAGACATTTCATGGGCCAGGCTTTTTCCAGCGCAGGCTTTCAAAAGCCTAGCCGCAAAATATCAAGCGTGATCGCAACCTAGCCGAATCATATAAACACCTTCATTTTCACATAGTTTAACTAATTTTAGAATAACAATATTGTTAATCCTATTTACCTATAAAATACTCCTTCGGTTCTATTTTCTGGCGCCGTTGCCGGGGAGGTAAGGTAAAAGGTATTCACATCCTCCGACTACTAAGCTATTTCCTAGCACTGTTGCTGGTGTGTGAGTGCTCGAAGCTATTTACTTTAGATTCTGCAATTATATCTTTTTGTTTATTGTTTTTATTTCACTAGTTAGGCTTAATGGAAAATAACAAAAAAATTACAGATCTTTATGAAATTTATATTGAATTAGGACATGATGCTTTTGAAGAGAAAATTCAAAAACCTATGGGAGTTTGTCTGCATAATAGTGGTAGTAATGTTATTAGTATAATTTTTTTGGACACCATTATTTTTAATGCTATGGAAAAACCCAAGCTTGGGGAAGCTAGTTTATATAAAAATAATCTTTTTTGCTCCTCGGCTTTGGATGAAGTATTTTTCCTTGATAATGCTTTGTCTCCATTATGTGGTAATTCGAATGATGCTTGTGATATTCCAAATCCACCTGTTGAAAGTATTCCTTGTAAAATACCTATGAAAATTGTTGAAAGGGTTATGAATGATCAGTATGTAGGGGATGGATCAGTCCATCCAAGTGTTCACTTGTCTAAACTTACAGAACTTTGTGAGTTATTTGAGATTGTAGGTTTATCAAGAGAAAATGTTATGAGAAAACTATTTACCTGGTCACTTAAGGACAAAGCAAAGGAATGGTATAGGCTGCTGGATGAACAACCATCGAATTGGAAACAGCTTAAATCTCTCTTTTACACTAAATTTTATCCTCTTCATGAAGTGCATCTAGATAGGAATCACATTTATAATTTTTACCCTCATGATGGAGAAAGCATTGCTCAAGATTGGGGAAGACTAAAAACATTAATACTCAAATGTCCTAACCATGAGCTTTCTGAGGAAATAATTGTTACTAAATTTTATGCAAGGCTTTCAAGTCATTATAAGGATTATGTAGATACATGTTCACAGGGTTCTTTCACAAGTAAGAAGGTTGAAGCTAGATGGGATCTTCTTGAAAGAATTCAAAGCAATACTGAAGATTGGGAGAACGACAAAAGTAAAGAATCAGGTTATGAGGAGAAGCTTCCTTTCAAGCCTCTCCCTCCTAAAGAGGAAAAGAAGAAGAAGAAGAAGAAGAAGAAGAAGGGAACGAAGAAGAAGAAGAGGAGTAAAAGGAGAGAGGAAACAGTATCTTCTCCCAAACTTGTTGCTCCTATTACAATTGATACTTATAATTCTGAATTCGATGATTCTGAACTTGATGATGAACCTATGCCTCGTTATTTATATTAGTGATCATGATTGGGAAAAACACACTTCTTTTGATATTGAAGATCTCTGGGACACTAATTCTGAAAATGATGATGTTAATAATTGCCATAGTATTAGTACTATCCATGTTTCTTCCCATGATGATATAGAAAGCGCTAAGCTTGCGGATGAGGTGTTTGAAAATCCTTTTGCTACTGATGATTATATGTTTGACACATCTCCTTCTAGTAACAATGATGGTATGTTTACAGATGAACACACTTTGGAAGATAACTATTCTATTTCTTATGATGACACTATGCCTCCAATCTTTGACAATTATTATAAAGAATACTATGACATAGGTTATAATTACAGTCACCCTCATGAAACTTGTCATAGTTATGGAGGGATTACCCAAAACCATCTTTCTAATATACAGCTTGTCTATCATATTCAAGTTCGTTATGGTGATTGTGATATTTTCAGTCCATCTACTATTGAGGATAAAATTCATTATGATTATTCTATGCCTCCAATTTATGATGATTATAATGATGGATGTGATAGTTTTACTCCCACCATTATTAATAAAATTGATTATGCTTGTGTGGAGAGTAATGATACTTTTATGCATATGGATCATGATAAGAATGCTTTATGCGATAGCTATATTGTTGAGTTTATCAATGATACCACTGAAAATTATTATGAGAGAGGGAGACATGGTTTTATATATCTCAATAATATTAAGTCACCTCTATTTTTGTTGAAAATTTTGAAGTTGCACTTGCTTTGTATTTCTATGATAGTAGCTTCATGCTTCAATAATTTGTTTTCTTACAAGATTCGTTTGCATAGAAAGTGGGTTAGACTTAAATGTGTTTGGTATTTGCTTTTTGATGCTCTCTTATATTCAACTCTCATCTTTATAAGAGCATCATGAAAATTATCATGCCTAACTAAAAGGCTTTAAAGAAAAGCGCTCTTGGGAGACAACCCATTGTTTTATTTCTGCAATTTTTGTTTTGATTTTGAGTCAAGGTACTGCCTACTACTGTAGCAATATCTTTGTATCTTTATTTTCTTGCATTGTTGTGCCAAGTAAAGTCTTTCATAGAAAGTTGATACTAGATTTCGATTTCTGCGCAGAAACAGATTTTTAGCTGTCACGAATTTGAGGTTTTCTCTCTGTAGAGAAATTTAAAAATTCTGAAAAAAATTCATGAGTAATCCTCAGATATGTACGCAACTTTCATTCAACTGGAGCTTTTCCATCTGAGCATGTTAAGTGCCTCGAAAAAAATTCTTCTTTACGAACTGTTCTGTTTTTGACAGATTCTACCTTTTATTTCGCATTGCCTCTTTTACTGTGTTTGAGTGGATTTCCTTGCTCCATTAAATTTTAGTAGCCTTGGGTAATGTCCAGAAGTGTTGGGAATGATTGTGTCCTTGCTGAACATGTGAATTTTTGATTATGCACTAACCCTCTAATGAGATTGCTTTGAGTTTGGTGTGAAGGAAGTTTTCAAGGATCAAGAGAGGAGGATGATATAATATGATCAAGAAGAGTGAAAAGTCTAAGCTTGGGGATACCCCCGTGGGTCATCCCCATATATTCCAAGAAGACTCAAGCGTCTAAGCTTGGGGATGCCCAAGGCATCCCCTTCTTCATCAACAACTTATCAGGTCACCTCTAGTGAAACTATATTTTAATTCTGTCACATCTTATGTGCTTTACTTGGAGCGTCTGTGTGTTTTATTTTCATTCTCTTAATAAATCGGATCTTAACATGCTTGTGTGGGAGAGAGACACGCTCCGCTTTTTCATTTGAACACTTGTGTTCTTCGTTTTACTTTAATATTCATGGCGAATGTTGAAAGCCTCAGCACTTATTTTTTATGTTTATGGCAAAAGCTGAAAGCCTCAATATTGATTGTTATTTGGTTGGAAACATAAAATGCTTATAGGAATAATTTTGGTAACAACTATAGGCCATATCCTTCTAATAATGGTAATGATTATGGTAATTCTTACAACAATAGTAGGAGTGTACCCTCTGGTCTTGAAGTCATGCTTAAGGAATTTATTAGTACACAAACTGCTTTTAACAAATCTGTTGAGGAAAATCTTGGTAAAATTGATGTTCTTACTTCTAAGGTTGATAGTCTTGCTGCTGATGTTGATCTTTTAAAACTGAAAGTTATGCCTAATGAAACTAAATATATTAAGTCATTTGCTACAGCAAACGCTATCCAAGTTCGAATTAATGACAATATTATAATGATGGCTGAATTGCATGCTAGGTGGAAAAGAGAAGAAAAACTTGCTAAAGAGAATAATATAGCTAAAGTTTGGACTATAACCACTACTAGTAATGTTGATGCTTCACATGTTGCTAAACCTCCTACTATCAATGGTAAAATAATTGGTGTTGGCAATGTTTCTACTTCTACTACAAAGCATGCAAAATTGTCTGAAACTGCTGAAACTCTTTGTGATAAAAGTGCTGAAATTTTTCAGAGTATTGGGGACAATGATCCCATTGCTTTAGATCATAATGGTTTTGATTTTGATAATTGTCATATTTCTGAAGTTATTAAGTTCTTGCAAAAACTTGCTAGAAGTCCTAGTGCTAGTGCTATAAACTTGACCTTTACAAAACATATTACAAATGCTCTCATTAAAGCTAGAGAAGAGGAATTAAAACTTGAAGCTTCTATTCCTAGGAAGTTGGAAGATGGTTGGGAGCCCATCATTAAAATGAAGGTCAATGATTTTGATTGTAATGCTTTATGTGATCTTGGTGCAAGTATTTCTGTTATGCCTAAGAAACTTTATGATATGCTTGACTTTGCCACCTTTGAAATATTGTTATTTGGATGTTAATCTTTCTGATAATTCTATAAAGAAACCTTTGGGGAGTATTGAACATGTTCACATTACGGTTAACAATAACCTTGTCCCCTTTGATTTTGTTGTTTCGGATATTGAATGCAACGCATCTTGTCCTATTGTTTTGGGAAGACCCTTTCTTCGAACCGTTGGTGCTATTATTGATATGAAAGAAGGAAATATTAATATCAATTCCCTCTTAAGAAAGGTATGGGACACTTCCCTAGAAAGAGAATGAAGTTTCCTTTTGATTCTATTATTAGAACAAATTATGATGTTGATGCTTCTTCTCCTGATGTTACTTGATTTACACTTTCTGCGCCTAGCTGAAAGGCGTTAAAGAAAACGCTTATGGGAGACAACCCATTACTTTATTTCTGCAAGTTTTGTTTTATATTTGAGTCAAGGTGTTTGTTACTACTATAGCAATACCTTTATATCTTTACTTTATTGCATTGTTGTGCCAAGTAAAGTCTTTGATAGAAAGTTGATACTAGATTTGGATTTCTGCGCAGAAACAAATTTTTAGCTGTCACGAATTTGAGCTGTTCTCTCTGTAGGAACAGCGTGAAATATTGAAAAAAATCATGAGTAATCCTCAGATATGTACGCAACTTTCATTCAATTTGAGCTTTTTCATCTGAGCATGTTAAGTGCCTCGAAAAAATTCGTCTTTACAGACTGTTCTGTTTTGACAGATTCTGCCTTTTATTTCGCATTGCCTCTTTTACTGTGTTTGAGTGGGTTTCTTTGCTCCATTAAATTTCAGTAACCTTGGGTAATGTCCAGAAGTGTTGGGAATGATTGTGTCCTTGCTGAACATGTGAATTTTTGATTATGCACTAACCCTCTAATGAGATTGCTTTGAGTTTGGTGTGAAGGAAGTTTTCAAGGATCACGAGAGGAGGATGATAAAATATGATCAAGAAGAGTGAAAAGTCTAAGCTTGGGGATGCCCCCGTGGTTCATCCCTGCATATTACAAGAAGACTCAAGCATCTAAGCTTGGGGATGCCCAAGGTATCCCCTTCTTCATCAATAACTTATCAGGTCACCTCTAGTGAAACTATATTTTAATTTTGTCACATCTTATGTGCTTTACTTGGAGCGTCCGTGTGCTTTTATTTTCGTTTTGTTATTTTCATTCTCTGAATAAATCGGATCCTAACATGCTTGTGTGGGAGAGAGACACGCTCCGCTTTTTCATTTGAACACTTGTGTTCTTCGTTTTACTTTAATATTCATGGCGAAAGTTGAAAGCCTCAGCACTTATTGTTTATGTTTATGGCGAAAGCTGAAAGCCTCAGCATTGATTGTTATTTGGTTGGAAACATAAAATTCTTCATGTGGAAATTGGTATATTGTCTTGAATAATTTGATACTTGGCAATTGTTTTGAGCTCTCAAGTAGATCATGTTTAAGCTCTTGCATCATGTAGTTTAAACCTATTAGTGGAGAACTACCGTAGAGCTTGTTGAAATTTAGTTTGCATGATTGGTCTCTCTAAGGTCTAGATATTTTCTGGTAAAAGTGTTTGAGCAACAAGGAAGATAGTGTAGAGTCTTATAATGCTTGCAATATGTTCTTATGTAAGTTTTGCTGTACCGGTTTATACTTGTGTTTGCTTCAAACAACCTTGCTAGCCAAAGCCTTGTACTGAGAGGGAATGCTTCTCGTGCATCCAAATCCTTGAGCCAAAACCTGTGCCATTTGTGTCCACCATAACTACCTATTATGTGGTATTTTCTGCCATTCCAAGTAAATACTTCATGTGGTACCTTTAAACAATTCAAAACTTTATTATTCCTTATTTGTGTCAATGTTTTATAGCTCATGAGGAAGTATGTGGTGTTTTATCTTTCAATCTTGTTGGGCAGACTTTCACCAATGGACTAGTGGCATATACATCCGCTTATCCAATAATTTTGCAAAAAGAGCTGGCAACGGGGTTCCCAGCCCCAATTAATTAACTTTCATTAATAATTCTCTTCACATGTTTTGCCCCGATTTATCAGTAAGCACTTAATTTTGCAATAGACACTCCTCCATGGTATGTGAAATGTTGGAAGGCACCCGAGGATTCGGTTAGCCATGGCTTGTGAAAGCAAAAGGTTGGGAGGAGTGTCATCTATAAATAAAACTAAAATACATGTGTAAACAAAAGAGAAGAGGGATGATCTAACTTGCTGGTAGAGATAACGTTCTTCATGGGAGCTGCTCTTTGAAAGTCTGTTTGACAAGGGGGTTAGAGTGTCCACTATCATTTGTTGACAACAACAAACACCTCTCAAAACTTTATTTTTATGATCTCTTTATGATTTCAAAAACTTAAAAAGCTCTAGCACATGATTTAATCCCTGCTTCCCTCTGCGAAGGGCCTATCTTTTACTTTATGTTGAGTCAATTTACCTACTTCTTTCTATCTTAGAAGCAAACACTTGTGTCAACTTTGTGTGCATCATTTCTTATGTGCTTTCTTATTGCACTCATCATATTACTTTGTGTTGACAATTATCCATGAGATATACATGTTAAAAGTTGAAAGCAATTGCTGAAATTTAAATCTTCCTTTGTGTTGCTTCAAAACCTTTTATTAAGAATCTATTGCTTTATGAGTTAACTCTTATGCAAGACTTTTTGATGCTTGTCTTGAAAGTACTATTCATGAAAAGTTTTTGCTATATGATTCAGCTTGTTTAGTCATTACCTATTTGTTAGCAAACTATAGACCATTGCTTTGAGTCACTTCATTCATCTCATATGCCTTACAATAGTATTGATCAAGATTATGTTGGTAGCATGTCACTTCAGAAATTATTCTTTTTATCGTTTACCTACTCGAGGGCGAGTAGGAACTAAGCTTGGAGATGCTTGATACGTCTCCAACGTATCTATAATTTGTCATGTTCCATGCTAGTTTTATGACAATACCTACATGTTTTATTCACACTTTATAATGTTTGTATGCATTTTCTGGGACTAACCTATTAACAAGATGCCACAGTGCCAGTTTCTGTTTATTATGTCTGTTTATTGCAGAAAAGGCCCAAAAACCAATTTGCTCGGAAAAATCCAGAAAAATTACAGAAATTCTATTTCGCCAGAAGACCCACGGAGCCAGAAGGGCCAGGCCAGAGGAGGCCCACGGCCTCCTCCCTATCCACTGGCGCGGCCAGGAGGGGGGCAGCGCCGCCCTATGGGGTGGGCCCCTCGGGCACCCCCTCGCACTGCCCTTTCGCCTATATTAAGCTCCTGCCCTGAAAACCCTAAAGGGATCGACGATTTCTCCAGAAGAGTTCTGTAGCTCCGCCGCCACCAAAAACCCTAATTCGGGGGACGAAGTCTCTGTTCCGGCACCCTGCCGGGACGGGGAATTGCCCCCGGAGCCATCTCCATCGACTCCATCGCCATCTTCATCGCTGTTGCTGTCTCCCATGATGAGGAGGGAGTAGTTCTCCCCCAAGACTGAGGGCTCTACCGGTAGCTACGTGGTTCATCTCTCTCTCCCATGGTGTGATCTTTATGTGATCATGAGCTTTGTAATCTAGTTGAATATGTAGATGTTACTCTTGTCTATTATGCACTCTAGAGGTTACTTTAATATGAACTCCGGAGTTACTCTCCACGGTGTGATGGTGACAGTGTGCGCATCGTGTGTGATTCCTTTATGATGTTGTGGAGCTTGTTTACTCCGGCTTAAGGTGTGCTTTTGCAGCCCTATACAATGAATAGTGTTTGTTATCCAACAAGAGAGTGTTCGAGAGTAGCATTTATTGATTCAATTATGTGATCATTGTTGAGAGTGTCCACTAGTGAAAGTATGATCCCTAGGCCTTGTTTCTAAGCATTGAAACACCGTTTCCAACAAGTTCTGCTACATGTTCGCTTGCTGCCATTTTTATTTCAGATTGCAATTACTACTTATAATCATCCATATTACTTGTATTTCACTATCTCTTCGCCGAACTAGTGCGCCTATACATCTGACAAGTGTATCAGGTGTGTTGGGGACACAAGAGACTTCTTGTATCTTAATTGCAGGGTTGCTTGAGAGGGATATCTTTGACCTCTACCTCCATGAGTTCGATAAACCTTGGGTGATTCACTTAAGGGAAACTTGCTGCTGTTCTACGAACCTCTGCTCTTGGAGGCCCAACACTGTCTACAGGAATAGAAGCGTGCGTAGACATCAGGTTCACAATTAGATTGTGTTCACGGTTTAGTCAAACTACCACTTTAAGATTACCATCTAGAGAGGTCCTTTTAGCAAAAATATGTAAAAAAGTATATTATTAGAATCATCATAAACTCAGTTTTCATATTATATGTGTTTGGTATTATGTTTGTTGATATATTTTGATATAATTTTAGTTAAATTTGGTAAAGTATGAGTTTGACTAAACTTTGAGTGCATGTAATTACGAAGGGAGGGAGTACCATGTTTGTTGTCCTCTAGGACTTTTATGGGGCGGGCCTTGGTCACACAACTAGAGCCTAAGAGAAACTAAATCAGATCCCGAAAACGCGCGGAAACTTTAAAATAAACGCTTGTTTTCACTTCGCGATGGAAAAACACCCTTCCCCTAAGCTGTTTCATGGTCTAATAAAAACACAATCTATTTTTATCAAAAATATAGCGGTATATTCAACAAGATTGATTATCAATTCCTGGTGTGATCGATATTAAGCGAAAAAAGGTTTGGACCTTGAAAGGGCATCTTTGCTCTCCTAGTAGAATTTGGGTGATGGACTGCAACACCTATATTGGGACCAACTTTTCTATCTGGTGTTTTTAGCATTTAATACCATCGTGGTTAGATGTTCCATTCAAAATATTCAACTGGTTTCCGTGTACCCACACTCATATGCCAAACCTCATCAACATATGATGTGCTTAAGGAATCTCTTTTATGTAACCGTTGGCACATCACTACTTGAATAACTCAAGAAGCTCAATTACTTGCCTCAACGCAAGACTCCATTGAGGCTCCCTGGGGTCAATATCCTGCCAAGGTTATCAGTATCAATAATGATGAGGAAATCATGAGTGCACCCATCTCCTTGTTTTAAGCACCTAAACTGGCACTTGTGATATCCACTAGCTGAAGTGATAACATCGTTGACGACATCAACCCTTCGAGACACACCATTAGCTTGAGGAACAAGCACTTAACTTGCGTCCTTGAATGCTTCGTTGTAACAACGATAGGTTATATACAACAACCCTTGAGAAACTCACAAGTGCGACTATATGTCTAAATCAAGCACCTGAACTGGCGCTTGTGAGACCTCTAAATGTATGGCTCAATCAACACGTAAAATTGCACTAGTATAGTATCCTGAAGCACACCTATCCGCTTGGTAAAAAGTCTATGCATTGGCCATATGTTGGAAATAGGACCTAGAGGCAATAATAAAGATTGTTATTATCATATTTCTTGTTCGTAATATGTGTTTATATTCCATGATAGAATTGCATAAATGGAAACATAATGTATGTGTGGTTTCATAAGCCATATTGTGTATCTTTAGCAAACCTCTACTTGGCTAGCTAGTTGGTTAACGATGGTTATGGTTTCCTAACCATGGACATGAGTTTTCAGTTAATTACATGATCATGTCATTAGGACAACGACATACTAATGAACAGAACCAACTAAGCAAATCAATTAGATCTTGTCACAAAGTATGAATTTCCAAAGATGATATATGTCAAGTAACCTAATTTGGGTCCACATAGACCTGATGGCGGTACATCAGCCCATGGTGGGCCAAGGAACCACTCCCATCAAGGCCTGTGCATCCAAGGCAAGGGGGCAACACTAATTGCCTAAATATGGAAGAGAGGCAGCAACCTTGGGGATGAAGTCCCTCCCCCTTTAGCCGCCTCACTAGGGGATTGGGGGGCAAGTTTACCCCTCCAGCCTTACCTCTCAACCTATGTAAAGGGAATTCATGCGTAGGGGCAGTGCACACAAAAACCCTAGCCACTTCACCCCTATGCTGCTCCTCCCCCCTATGTTGGCTTGGCGATGCCCTGCCCATGAGCACCTCCGTCATATCCATGATCCCTTCGTTCAGCTAGCGTAGGTCCCATCTGCCTCTCCTTCTCCTTTGTTGGATCAAGAAGAAGGAGACGTGAGCGAGCTATACATGTGTTCATCTTGGAAGCACCATCCATTGTGGTGTTGGATCGATTGGATCGCGGCAAGGACTTCATCGAACAATTGCTGATAAAGGTCATTTATGACTCTTAATTGGAGACTATCGTTGGAATCCAAATGTATCACTTCTAAGTTTAGGCATGGAGTCGTTACTACTAGATGAATTTTCTTGAAAAGCAATGAATAGAAAGTAAGTATTTTGATGGTCTTGATCTATTGATGTGGGTGTCAATAAGATAGTTCATTGCTTATGCTTCTTTTCACATGAATGGTCAGAATTAACTTTGATGATAATAAAATTCCTAGTGTTCCTTGTCATATTGAGAGTTAACTAGATAAACTAGGTTGATTTCTTACACAACTAGTTATTCATGCTCATAAAATATTTATTGTGATTGTCTCGAGTTACCGATACTCGTGTGATATTCTTGGCACTTCTCTAACTATGCTAAGCTTTCGAATGGAAGAAGTGAAATTACTTTCTCGTTATTTTGGTTTAAATGCCAAGTTCCTTATGATTTTTGTTTCTTGCTCAAGGACGATCAAGGCTAAGCTTGGGGAAGTTGATGACTGTGAAATATGCAATTTTTCCTCATATTTAAACCCTTTGCTAAGTCAAGAAATTGACTAAACATCTCTCTAAATGTTCCACTAATGACTGATTATTGTAAATATTTGCAATCCTTTCTCTCTTTATATGGTGTGCAGGAAATCAAGTCGTAGTGGCAAATGGACCTGCAATTACTGAAGAAAATCTCGTCATAAATGCATCAAAGTAAACCAAAGGGTCAAATTCGGTTCCAGGAAGAATAGCGGACATCGGTACGGGCAAGCCCTGCCCATACTGGGCGCTGGAGCATTCCCGAGGTCAAACCCTATAAGTTTCATGAAGGGAACCAGTCGAAAAAGAGAGCCATTCTCGCCAACAGAGCCGCCATCCACCAGATCCGTCTGCAACACATCAAAGAAGATCAACAGAACGGATTGAAAATAAGATCATTATTATTGTACGAACTTAGATAAGACTGTGAAAATGTAATTTATTATATTTAAAGTTAGTTATAAATTGTATGAAATTCGGGAAGACAATATGCACAGTTTAAAAATTTCCATATATTTTCAACGATATATCACAGATCGAAGTCGAATGGCGGGCTCCCAGGTTAGGCCATCAAGCCAGCTAACTGTAGCTGGCACTATATATGGGCATGTTTTCTTGCTGGCATGATTTTTTTTCCTCTCTTAGTTTTGGCCTGGTGAAGATTCTATGAGTGGAAACTGAACATAGGCCATGTTTGGCTCACCATGTTATCTTTTTCAGATGGTTGATACATGTATCGACCTTATGTGATCCGTGATGTAATAATCTATAACAATTTTGTACTGTTTTTAATAAAGCAATAAAAGCTGCATGCATCAATCGATGCAGAGGCTGGAGCGGTTGTCTCCATTTCGAAAAAGGCCATGTTTGGCACACCATTTGGTAAACCGCATCAAGTCTTGTGCAATTTCTGTCAGTTTTTTTTGTCCCTGCATATGGCTTAGCTGAGTGCAAATGAAAAATAGGGGTGCTTGGTTATATGGAAGATTGTGTTCTTGTTACCTACTTCAAATATGATGATGTTATCACTACAATGCTAAACAATACCAGACCACTTACATAGAGATAACTCATGCACCTAGCAAGTTCATATATACACTAACAATCAGAGGTTCACTCTAACACACCCCTGATCAGCCACCATCAACATGGGCATCACATGCCCCTCGAACATGAGGGGTTGAACCCCTAATCAACAGCCACCACCTGCACACATAAATTGATATGTTCATCATACTACACTACCACGACTACAAACATACATAAAAATGATAAAAGTGTCCTTGCTCGCCGGCCACCCATGGTCAGGGCAGGTGTACTGCCTAGCGGTGGAGTTGCTGGCCTTGTAGTTGTAGATCATCATATTCATGCCAAATGCCTGAATCTTGAACTCCACCACGTCGTTGTACTCGAGGAGTACTTGTTGACGATCTGCAACCAGTTCTTCATGCACAGTTGATAATGAAGACCCAATAAAGAATCATACCAAGTATTCTTAATTTATGCTCTAGAAGTTACTATAAATATTGTTATCTTGTTATGCACTAAATATTACTAGTAAGATATTTGTTAGACAATATGCTTTAGAATCTGCACCATAAATACATATGCACTATATACTTATCCAGTTATAAAAAAATCAAGTAAGCTATGTTGCAAAATAAATTTTGAATGAATTAGCACAAATGCAAATGTATTTTTGAATGATACACATTACAACTATAAACATAGAAAACTACGCTGTTTTAAAAACAAATTATGTGTATAACTATCAAATAATTAATAGAAGTGTACACATTAGAATATAACATGGTAAAAAAGATCTTGCGGTATGAAAGTTTAGTATAAATTTACCTTGGGTCCAAATTTTGATTAAACTGTGTGTTTCCTTTTTATGTAGGAATTTGCAGTATGAAAAACATGGGTTGAATGGTTTCCAGCTATTTTAGAGAAAACAAATTCGTTTACAAGGTGAAAAAACTAAAAGCCCCTACGTAGTAGATACATATATTGTTTTATTGTAACGGGGGAATGGTATGGTTTGATCGTGCAAATGTTGGAGTAAGGTCTTTCATAATCTAATAAAATTATGTTGTATTTATCTCAAGGACCACGAAAATGTGAACCACGGTTAAATAAGGAACTGTGCATAAATGGACCCCATCCCACGGTCATAAACTCTGTAACTGAGCACATCTGAGTGAAGATGAGGAACTGTAAGCAAGAACTGATGTATGGAGTTGTTGTGGAGATGAACATCATTTGCATCCTCTTAAAGATCGTGTAATGGCATGCATCAGACTGGATCAATCCTCTCTTGAAATTCCATTTATTCCCGGACAATCCCATGCAATCTGCAAGTCACGAGAACATGCAACTTTGTTTCATTGTGTATTTTCTTCAAGATGCGGTTGGGAAAGAAATATCATGGAGAGGTTAAAATGTTACATAGTACGTTAAAATGTTAGATAATATCCTGATTTAGTGGTTAGAGTCTTATCATCGAGTTGTGAAAAACTTACTCACCCGTCACCTCCACAAGCCAAGGCCAATGATTCATTCATTTCTTGCGATAAAGGGTCTTGTCAAAATTTTGATATATCTAGGGGTGTTGCGAACCATGGAACGCCGCCGCGGAAACCCTCTTCTCCCCCTCGTCGATTCAACGGAGGGGGTGCCGCCACCACCGCCATAGCCAGGCCGGGACTGGGGCCCTGGCCCCCATGCCTCGGTCCCGGCCATGGCCCCGGTCCCGGCCTGGCTATGGCGGTGGTGGCGGCACCCCCTCCGTCGAATCGACGAGGGGGAGAAGAGGGTTTTCGCGGCGGCGTTCCATGGGAGGTGATGTAGCGCTGGTGGAGGAAGCCGGGCAGCACATCTACTTGGCCGGGGCCTGGGGCTCTCCGTCTGTAGCCATGGAGCATTCGGTGGAGTGGTGGCGGCCTCCGCCCCAGGTAACGGTTCGGCGGCGGTACGAATGATCCGCGTCATTGTACTCTTCATTGGTGATCCGGCATGAGGGATTGGCGGCTGCTGATCTTGCTTTGTTTTTTCTGGCGGTCCTCGGGTTTCTCGCATGTGAGGATGAAGATCTTTCGGAGGTCAGTTTGCTTTGATCTGGCTGGAGAGATGAGTTCCGGAAAGCTCCGCTGGCGAATGGAACAGTGCATCTTTTGCCTACAGTTTGCTGGATCGGGTGGTATTCGGTCGCGCGCACCCATGCTTTTATTCCGACCGTTAGTCAGAAGAAGGAATATCATGAAGGCCGGATTGGTGAACTGGCTAAAGGAGGTTCGAGTCTCCGTGATGCTGAGGGATCTGCTTGGTGTTCCGGGCTCTGCAGCAGTGGAATGCATGTGGGGGCGGCAGCACAGGAGAAGTTCAGAGTCTTACCTCTCAGGGTGAAAACCCAAGGTCTGGCCTTAACTGGTTGTGCCTGGCAATGTTCTTGTTGGAGGCATTGTTTTGAGAGTGGGGACTATCTTCAGGATGAAAACCTAAGACCTTTGGTCGGGCGACCGATGGCGTTGGTGCACTGTTCCCTTCTTGGAGGCATCGCTTTTGGAGAGTCTGTACTTCAGGTGTTGTCACGGTGGTGATTGTATTGTTGTTGCTAGGTCTAGAATTATTTCTTAGTTTTCTTTACTCTTTTTTGGTTGTGTGCATCCGTACTGCCATTAGAGTGGTGCGTTTTTTTTTTGAAGCAAGACTGTGAGGCAAAAAGCCCCACAAGGATGGGGCGTTGCTGCAGGGTGTAACTAGTATCTTTGATATTAATATATTCCCTTTATCTAAAAAAATCTAGGGGTGTTTGCTTCTCACTGGTCCAACATCGTGTACATATCAACAATGCAAGATCCTGACTTGGAATTACCCCGTCTACCCTTTTTTCAGATAAAAAAAATACTTGCCACCGAAACAAGAAAAATATGCTTCTACAAAGTCTGTAGAGAACTTTGTGCTGCACTTTCAAATCTAACACAGTGAGAGCTTATGGAACCTTGTTTGGCAGCGTAGCAGTCGGTCTTTTTCCAAGGTAGTCAACTAGCTGGCCATGGTTTTGTACTCCTACATGATAAAATAGGGTCGGAATTGAATATATATGCAACACAATGTATCTGCCTTTTCCATATCACAGACAGTTGCGCCGCTGGAACATCAGTGGAAAAGTACCAGCTGGTGTGGACCTTTCCAGCAGAAAGGAGTCAAGAATTTTGAAAAAAATGGCGGGACGTCTACATCTTCATCTCCAGCTCCAAACATTCTTTCGCTAAACACTCGTCACACGTCTCGCCCACCTGAGAGCCGCCTTGCCTAGCTAACCTAACATTTTCACATGTCATTGCACTGAATTCCGCTGGACGGACCATCCAAGCGGCAGGTCGTTTCTTTCGCCATCGCACACTTCGCTTCGTCGACGAAAGCGGTGTAACCATTAGGTCGATATCATACGTACAGCGGTCCAACAGTCCAAGGTACTGTGTACAATTATAGCTTAGCGATTCGAGCTAGTTTAATCACTATCGATCATATACCCTGAATGTGTCTGTGCTGATTAAGAAACTAAAATAGATCGGTCAACAGGTTTCAGATGATCCACACGATTCGAACCTATCCTGGGCAGGGCAGGATATACCGATCGTGACAACCGTGACATTGTACATGTACGCTTAAGTTCTGATGCCTTTAATTTCATTTTCATTTGAGACGTGAAGGAAGCAAACAGTGCTAATGAATCTGCCGCCATGCTTGAGTTAAGCCAGCTCACATATGTAGAAAGAGACGGAAAGGAAAGCAAGCTTGCTAGAACTATCGCAGTTCTGGAATTTAGATCAAGCTACGTCACAGGATCAATCGACCGATATCGGACCGGATTGAGCACTAGCTAGCTTGATTGCCGATTAGTTTAGCGACTATATCGGCTATCCTCCTCCTCGGCTTATTATATTCCGGAGGCATCGTTTGGAAAAACCTCGACGGCGACGGCCATATTTCCCCATCGTCTGTCTGAATAGGACGGTCGGGGTTTGAGAATCGAAATCGAACGTGCGTCGATCTCAGGTGCAGATGGTGCGCGTCGCCGTGGGGGTTCTGGAGAAGCAGTTTTCTCAACACAAAATGTTAAACCCGCGGTTGGAGAATTGTTACAATTTGATCTTTTAGTGGAGATTGCATGGTATCCTGGCCGAGCAGTGGGATTTTTTTTTTTTTTTTTGAAGTAAGAATCACGTATATTAGCAAACAGGCCGCCTCATTAAAAACCTTCCAGTCCCCTTAGGTACCCTGGTAAGGAAAAGAGTGCGTAAGAAACCTGCTGCGACAAGATTACAAAGTGTTCTTACAATCGTTTTGGAGAGCCGCCAACACACCCGTTGGGACAGATCCAGTAAGAGTGCCTCTAAAACCAGCTTTACCTATCTGCGCTAAACTATGAGCAACTCCATTACTATCTCGGTCTACCTTTCTAATTGTGATATATTAAAGGCCCGCAGCAGCCCTTTGGCATCCAGAATAGTACTCCAACAATGTGATAAGTTCCGATCATCGCTAGTTAGAGCTTGCACCACTCGCAGGCAATCACTTTCTACCACTGCCCTGTCGCAGTACAGGGACTGAATATTTTTTAGGCCCTCCAGACAGGCCAAGGCTTCCGCCTCTTCAGCGCTAGAACAACTCGGGATATGATACCATGAAGATTGAACCACCTGTCCGTGTGTGTCTCGGATTACTACTCCCAGGCCAGCTGATTTTGCCCCCTCATTCCAGCCCGCGTCGACATTTACCTTGAGCTCCCCCGATAACGGTGGAGACCACCGAGAATGTTGAAGAGGTTTGATGGGATAAATTTGAACGATAATGTTGATACTCCCTTTTTTGCCATAATAGTTGTATTGGTTTTTGCGAAAGCCAAACTGCACTAACTTTGATCAAGTTATCAAGAAAGATTATCTGCAATACCCAATGTGTACCATGCATATTAAAATATATTTCATATATGATGTTTCTAGTGGTACTGATTTGATATTCTAGATGTTAATATATTTTTAATAAACTTGATCAAAGTTCACATGGTCTTTAAAAAACCTAATACGCACTATATTTCAGCATATACGGAGTACTGTGGTTTGGGATTTGACGGGTAACAAAAAAGAATTCACTAAGTTTATCTATGAATATCTGGAGAAGGATATTTATGGGCCAACCAATAAGCTCTTCTGGTCGGTAAAGATTTCTTTTAAAAATTCAAAGTTTCATATGGCAAGTGTTTAAAAATTCTACTCCTGCGAGGGAATCCTGTTTGCTCCTTTTGCAAGCAAGTCGAGAGTATTGAGCACTTGTTTTTTCACTTGTCCTATGGAGAGAGTTGTTTGGGGCACATTGGGCAAGTTTCTAGGTACATCCAGGTGCTCTAGCTCCTTGTGGCAACCGGTGCCGTGGTTCTATGCTTTTCTACCTGGTTGTAAGCAAATGTATATGGTTGGCATAGCTGCAGTTTACTGGGCTATATGGACTGTGAGGTCTCCTATGGAAGCAGTGTTCACCATGTGTTCTTTCTGGCTGTACTGGACAGGTCTAAAGTTGATTGAGTGGTCTTGCTGGTGTTTGGAACTTGATGATAGTTTTAGATATTGCCAAGCATGTGAACATGGCTGGTGATCATGCTATGATTGTCGATTGAGTGGTCTTGCTGGTGTTTGGAACTTGATGATCTTCTTGGATGTGGCTCCATGTTTGGTTGTTGTGCTCGACGTCTTAGTGTGGTAGTTTCATTTGGATGTTGCTCTGTTAGGATGGTGGTATGATTTTGTTGATTAGGTCGTAACAAGTTTTCGCCCCATCTCACTTCTTTCTCTCCTACCGCTTTTGTTGTTGATTTTATATATTAATTGAACAATGTATTTCTTCTTTATAATAAAATGGAGGTAAGAAGCCCGGTTGGGGAAAATGCACTTATAATTCATGTCCCTCCTTTCTCAAAACTTTGACACCCGGAACGGCCAGGATCTGCAGATACCTCTTGGTTTGAATATCATCTTTTTTTTCTCTGTGGGGACACCGGGGCACACCTTAAAAAATGGAAAACGCTTTGGATCCGGCGACCGATCGCGCGCCAGCGTTCGGTCGTCCTGGCTCGCTCCCGCGTCGGCTTATATGGGCCTGCTTTTTTCGGCCCAACAATGATTTAGCTGCAAAACACATGAGTGAGATGATGAACTATTGTTGTAAACAAACCAGTAATTTTGTAGGATTTGTTGTTAACAATTGTTGTAAAGAGACAACATTTTTTTATTTTTTTGTTGATGCTAATAACCAAGTGATTTTTTATTTGTTGTAACCATTTGTGACTTTTGGATAAAATAGTAGGTGATTTTTTGTTGTAATTCAATCTGTAGCATATTATTTGTTGCTTGACCACTTTTCACTTTTTGTAAACATACATATTTTGTTGTAATAGATTACGACTTTTGATAAAACTGTTGGGACTTTTGTTGCAAATAAATATGGAGCAAAAAAAATATCTGTTTAACCACTTTATTGTAATTTTACATTTTTATAAATGTTCAATCATTTTTGTTGTAATGGCTTTTTTTTGTATACCGGGTGATTACTTTTGTTTTAATACCCTCGGTCCTAGGGATAAATCAGCAAGGTGGCATATTTGTTGTAAATATCAGGAAAGACATGGCCTAAAAGGTACACCCCTTCCGTATTAGCTAAAGAAGTTAGGACTGCGGGTTGATTTCTCAAAAAATGAGGACCAGAATGCAAAACTACGTCGCGGCTTATGATGATCGTTCGACGCGTGCGGACTGCAACCGATTTTTACGCCCAGATCTGCCGACCGACGAGCAACGCTTGCCTTAAAAAATGTCAAACCGCATCGCATAGCTGTCTGTCCAATGAGATGTGCCAATGTACTTCTGGCGTTGAGATTCGAACAGGCGGTTGCGATTTTGATGCTGCTTAAGACTGACTGCCAGTCCAGACTCGCCTCCCGCGACTGCAAGTTGCAAGCAAGCAAGCAAGCGTCGGAAGTCAGCGAGGGCAGAGGCAACTGAAGTCTGAAAGTCGCATCGTCATCTCGATCTCTCCTTTCCCCGGCCAAGATGCCAAAAGCAAGCCAGAATGCACGCAGCTTTGGAATATTTAGCCTTTCACTGTTGTGAAAGAAACTCCCCCGGCCCACCCCAGCTTCCCCGTTCAACTTCACCGATGTACCGATACGCAGCCGAATGGACGCAAACTTTAGCTGTTGCTGTTGACGCCATGCCAGTTGCCATGTTTCCTTTGCTTCCCAAATTCACAATCATCAGTTCATGGGGCCTGGACGCTTCATAAACTGTAGCGTATATCGTGCAAGGCTACTGTGAGTCTGTGACGCGATGCCAATCCCATAGTCCACTAGCATCCCCTGGCAACAGTGCCTCCGTCAAACAAGTCGATCGAGAGCTGAGACGGCAAGTCATCCAGAGGTTTCCATTAAAAGGTAAAACGATGGGTGTGTGCCGCTCCGAATGTATAGATAGAGATCGTACCAAGATCGTTCCTTTCTAAAGAGGAGATCCCTCGAGATTTTGCTGCCTATGTAGCTAGCTTCTGCAATTCTAATCGATCGCTAGGAAAACTACACGTTGATATTGTATATTTTACGGGGTTAAAGGCGTTTTGACTGGAGGATAGATAGGGATCAGCTGCCTGGTAGAGAATCAGCATTGCTTTTAGCGGAATGTGATGTGTGAGTCCCTTCAATTAATAGAGTTTCTTATCTTGTTCTGGAGGTTGCTGTCATGTTTTGAATGATTTGACATGGAAGAAACCCACACGCCAAGCCACACTACCTATGTATTAATATATACAATCTTTTTTTGCGAAATTATTAATATATACAATCTACTAGTGATGATCTTAAAACGTGGTGCGGAGATTAATTAGTGATAGGTAGTGTGCAGTCTCAGTCTCCCCTGAACTAATTTGAACAACGTCTTTAAATGGAGAACTAGCCGTCAAAACTGACAAATCTGACCCTTTGGCCAAAGTTCAGCACGAAATAACCCTATCTCGTAACTATTTTATAATGTAACTCCTTTTTGTAGGGCCTGCACGAATTGCCACGCAGAGGCAATCTACGTCAACTTCAACTGAATGGAATTGAAATATCTGTAAGTAATGAAATCGGATGACGGTTGGGTGATCGTCCTTCACATTGCCGTCATCGATATCCTTGTCATTGCACATGTGTAAGCCGCTGCACAACTTGAAATCGCCCATTGGGGGCCTCCTTTGAATGGTATTGCACGCGAAATCCATGAACATTCATCCTCCTCACATTTAACCATGTAACACTTCTCGGTGTCCATGCGAACCACTTTGTATGGTCGACAGTACTTAACCGCATACTCATTAATCCATATTTTATATTCCAACAATGTTTTAAACTTCACTCCTTCACAAATCCGATAATTTTTTTTTGTTTCATATCCTTATTCGAAGTTGGCCTTACCCCAAGCAATTTACTCGTGCCACCATCAACCA
Source organism: Lolium rigidum (assembly GCF_022539505.1). NCBI lineage: Eukaryota > Viridiplantae > Streptophyta > Magnoliopsida > Poales > Poaceae > Lolium > Lolium rigidum. Next base: position 265,145,890 of record NC_061511.1, read on the forward strand.
TGACTTTATTCGTGAGCCTAAGATCATAGAACAATGATGTCCGATGATCCCGGCACACTGCCTTCTTGAAAGATTCGGCTTCTTTAGCCATGAACCCTTCCTCATCTACTTCTTCAGGACTATCGTCATCCGAGTCCAATGTGTATCATCAGTTAAAAATATTGTCATGGTTCATGATTTCATTCTGCATGCCCTCTTCTACACAATATGCATGCACATTACCAACATCATTGTCCTGAAGCTCACCCTCCCCTTCTGACGCTTCATATTGGTCATTTCAAATTGGCTCGTTTCATGTTGGGTCATTGGAGGCTGGCTAATTTCTTGTTGGGTCATGGGAGGTGCACTCATTCTCTATGTTCTACACATCGGAGTCAGCATGTGGCTCACTTCAAACCAAGCTCCTAGCATCAAATGGAGAGGCAGGCAGGTTCAAGCCAAAGTGCAACCGAGAATCAACCTTCTTATTTTGTGGAAAAAGAACTCCAGAGCCTTGCCTTTCGATTCTGCAACTGTCTCCTTGCATGCAATCCAACGTTGCTCCGAGTTGAGTGGCATTATCTTCTAACGAATGTGCATTCCAAGCCCAACATTATGCTTTCCCTCTAATTTAACTATATCACTTGGGTCATTCAACTTCAATTCAACCCTCACTTTTTTCACCACCTCGGCATAGATTGGACTACGGTTAAATACCATCACAACCTCCTTTGGTCAACCTCGACGTTGCCTTTGAAAAAGGCATCCTTGTCCACATGATAAAATCACTCATAATTCTTGCCATCTAGAAAATAATTACAACAACCCAAAGGCATCAACGATAAACATATTCGCTAAGCTACGCATTCAAAAAAAACACAATAACAAGATCCAGATAGACATGAAAAGTTTAACAAAAAATCCTAGCAACATACCCGATCCCTAACTTGATCTAGGCCTAACTACATTTAACAAAAACCCTAACCGTAGCCTACAAATCACAATCATAATATTTCATACCCATCATATAAACCACCATTGCACAATACAAAGAAAAATAAACCAAGCCATTTTTGTCAAATGCAAGTTGTAGGGTTCCAAGGATTTAGAAAAATGCTAGAAAATTACAAGATTTGGATCAGACAAAAACAAGGGAAATGGCGAGGGGGGTACCTCTATGCACTTGGGGGAGTCCAAATCCATGGGAAAACCCCAACCAAAATAGAGGGATTTAAGATGGAAAGAGTTGTGGGAGAGAGGGAGGGAGAGGGAGAGACATAGTTTTGGGGTCGAGAGAGGAGAAAGAAAGTGGATGGTGCACGGGGTGAACGTGGTCCCAGCCACTTAAATTATATGAGATGGTAGCGTCCCTCACCTCGGCGCGCTAGCTAGCTAACTAGGTTGTGGACTCTGGTATGTCACGCTGGTAGGGAGGATCTACCCTTTTGTCCCTGGCGCTAAAAAAAAGGATTTTAAACTAGTTTAAGGAAGTGAGCTTAGCTCAACTGGTTGGGGGAGTGGATGTACAAACCCAGCACCTGAGTTCGAATCCTCACGGAAGCGAATTTAGGTTCCTATTTATACTTGAGGCCCAGGCTAGTCCTGGTACTCATGCAATTTATCTTGAGGACTATGCTTTAATCTCAGCGAAGATTAAAAATCTTAGTACTCATGCCAAATGGTTGTGTGCATCCCTTGTTGGTGCAGAGACCGGGAAGTGAAATTCTCCCCATTTTTAGAGAAGAAGAAAAGGAAGGTAACTGCCTCCCGGGTCGCACGGAAGGGCGACTCCGGAGGCGATCCAATCCAGTCGCCAAACAGCTCCCTCCCCGTCGCGACGTTCACCCTGCCGCCGTCGGAGGAGGCCGCCCGGCGGTGGACGGCGGCGGTGGGGTGTCTCCGCGATTTTACTTTCTTCTGCCCGGCAGTTTTCTCCATGTCCATCTTCACGCAGTCTTGATCTGGCTGAGTAACAACTCCATCTGCTAGCTCCCGATTCAGGCTTGGCTACGTCTTCAAGATCTGCAGCTCTATGCCCTGGAGTGGGCATGATGGAGGATCTGCGCGTGACTGCCAGCTGCGTCGAGCGCTAATTGTTTTCCCCTTGGATCTGTGCAACATGATCTGGGAAGACATGGAAGCTCATGCGGTGTGATCCGGCCAGGTGTTCGGCAGCCACCGCGTGGGTCATAGATCGTCGCTGTCCTCGCGCTGGAGCGTCCAGCGAGGCGCGTGCGGTCTGAGGACGGTGAGTTCTTCTTCGGATGCACAGGGGGGCTTCAGGCTTCATTACAGGCTTGATTAACCTAAGACAGACACCTCTCCGCCTGACAGAACTACCACATCGGCGAATCTGCTTGCGCGGTTTCGAGGAGACGTCTTGAGGACTCATTTTTGTCGACACCACATGGTACATCGACCACGACACTTTACCTGTGATTATTGTGGTGCTGATAATGATGGAGAATATATCAAGATGATTGCATCCGTAAGACCAGCAGACCTTGATGGTGCGAGTTTGGATGTGTGAAGATTGTGTACCGGATGATCGGTGTTTTGCAGCAGGCTTGGCAAGAGGGGGCGGCAACAGCGGGGACTTCGTTCTGGGTGGTGTTCTAAGGGCACCAAGTCTCGATTTCCGGGGTGAAAACCCTAGGTCTGACCTTCACTGGTTGTACCTGATAATGACGAATATATATTCGTTTCCTTGATGAAGGCATTGTTTGGAGTTTACTCGGACTTTCTTCGGGGTGAAAACCCATGATCTGGTGATCAGGCGACGACGGTGTTTATGCACGGTTTCCTTCATGAAGGCGTCGTTTATAGGAGAACCTTTTTGTAGTCCAGGTGTGGCCATGGGCGGTGGTAGTTCTTGCTGTTTCACTGTTGAGTTCGGCGGGTTTTTTCTCTTTTCTTCTTTTTTTTAGCTGTGTGCAACTTTGCAGAGGCTGGGTGTAGTTGATATCTATTTGGTATTAATATATTCCCTTTATCGAAAAAATAGGGCCGATTATTCTGTGTTGAAGTTAGATTTGTCATTTTTCATGAACTAGCTAATCTGTACATGCTGCCTAGAGTACAGACACCACCACCACACTAGCAAAAACGAAAAAGAGGAGTCTGGAAGACGTACCGTACGTTCACGAGTACGACGCGTGTATGCGCAGCAATTGCATGCGATGAGATCGATGGAGGCAAGTCAGATCACCGGACGTACGTCGGCCTTGCTTGCCGGACCTGCGGATGGCCGGTTCCTTGCTAGTGTGCTTCGTCGACGTACCCTACGTGCATTTGTAATGCTTGGTCGGTTGGCCCTGCACGTCACCCGTTCGGACGAAGCCAAAGTTCAGCAGGGGACGGGGTTGATCGAGACTCTTGCTAGCTATTATGCATTTTAAAAAATACAGAAGCAAGGTGTAACATCTTAAAATCTATGCATTTTGAAATTCGTGAATTGCTCATATCAACATGTAAAATTTCTACTTTTGAAAGGGGTTTTCGTTATTTTCTTTCCTAAAAATCTTAAATTCTATTTCTAGTTTGCAAAATAGCATATTAGGACAGTTGCATAAAATCTATCTTGGTAATTTAGTTTGGACCAAAAGTTTACCATTGGTATAGTGTACTAGCGCTAGTACAACATGAGCAGCACAAGGCACCATAGCTAGCATCCTTCATCATTTGCATGCATGATGGAACAAGCGTTGCCTGCATGTCACGGCATGCACGTACGTACCGGATCATGGAGTGTGCAGTACTGTGACGAGTAACGAGGATGATTAGTTCTGATCATCCCGTAAACCGGGGCGTGGTGCGGTGGTTGTGGCCCGTGATGATGCCAAAGATACAGGTATATACAGGGACGATCGATTGGTGAAGTGGAGATGGACCGGTGGAAACGATCGAAGATATAAAGGGAAACCGAATACGAACTGGAGAGATGGTGGAGATGAACTGGTAGAGAAACTGATGATCCATTGTGCCATGAAATTCCGCAAATATCTCAAATTCTGCAGTTTACCGGAGAGGATGATACTTTGTTGTGGAAATCTTAGTCTAATGTTGTGCATAGTCCGTTTCGTAAAAATATTGCCTATAGTGTGAAGTCCTTGTATGTTGTCATTTACTTCAAAGGGTTTTACCGGTACATGTTCATGCTTACTGGATGTGGAAAATTAACACCCCCCCCCCCGCCGCGAAAATCCATTTTCCTTTTCTTTTGGCTTATTGTTTGTAATGGGGTGCTCACTAGAGATAACCTTGTCAAGAGGAAAAATAGTATAGAAGTAGTACAGTACACAGTGCCAAAATCACGTGACACTACATGAATCTGTCAAGGTGCGGACGGCCAGATCCTATGCTGACGGTTTTTTAACGGAGCCATCGGCGGCGTAGGGCTCGAACCGAGTCGCCCAGCAAAGAGACCGTCGGCACAGATAAGTCTTTGATGTATGTGTGTCGACTCTAACCGTAGGCACATAAAAAGGCGTCGGCACCGACCTAACCTGGCCATCGCCATACATAAGCCATCGGCGTAGCCTCGGACGCGTGGCCCCGGGAGTCTTAGCTGTCGGCACAAGGTTTTTTTTTTCTCTTCAGCCCTATGCCGACGGCTTCTCCATCGGCACAAGCTTTTTGTCCTCCATTTTTATATATGCATATATTTACACTTATTTATTTATTTATTTATTACTCTTAATTATTTTAATGTGGTTATATTTTGTTCATCAATTATAGTGTCAAGGGTGGAAAACATGTGGCCCTGGTAAACTTGGCATTGCCAAAAACATGTGGTTGAAAACATTTCAGCTGCTTTGTTGACCCTGATAAGTGAAATTATGTGTGCATGGAAGTCACAAAAAATCAGATGTAACAGCCTGCACCGACAAATTGGTTATTCTCTTGGAATAGATAGAATATGGGCCGCCTCGCGGATCGTAATATCATGCGGCTCTGCCTAGAAGCTCGCTACTTTCTCCGATACTTTTTAATTGACTTAAATCTACTATAATTTAAATTCAAATTAGTCAAAAGAGATTGGAGGGTTCCACAAGTTACAAAATCATGATGGAACTAATTACTCCCTCCGTTCACTAATATAAGACGTTTTAGACACTTATAAACTAGAGTAGATAGAAAACAAAAGGAATGAATCTACACAATTAAAAATACACTAAATACAAACAAAAGTGAGTGAACTTATAAAGTGGATTAAACGTATTATAAAACTGTATGGAGCTAGGGAGTATTTACCAATCTCTAGTGTGCTACCAAGCGGAGCGAGGGGTCGAGGATCGCCCTTTTTCTGCCCGCGACCATGAAAGTTCTATGGTGTTGCATACGGCTAGGGCCATACCATTAGTTCAGCAAGGACGGCTGCCGCCGGCCCCGACAAGAGGGCTCCGGGTACGAGTGTACGCATAATATATACCATACACATGAACAAAAACAAACTTCCACGAGCAATGAGTTATATATATTACAATGCTACTCCCGCTCTGGCGGGAACGACCCGTTGTACTAAAATCTACTTTAACTAGATTTTCACATTTACTTCCATGCAAGGATTTGTATTTGATGAACCGATATGAGTGTCTCTATACATCAGGCAAGCCTACTGATTAATGAAATCATATGTATGAAATAGTAGAGAACCCGTCGTATTATTTCTTCACTAGTAATTACTGCTATCGATATATTTCAATAGACAGTACGTACCATGCACATGTTATCATTTTATTTCTAAATCCATAATATAACTCTCAAGACATATCTGACCATGAAATTGAAGTCTAGTAAAGAATCATGTAGATAGTTCAAATTATACTCTAGAAATTTCTACATATACGCTTATTAACATAAATTTTGCTTATATGCTTTAGAGATATCTACCATAAATATGTATGCGTTATATGGTTTATCTATTGGTCAACAATATTTTATGAAGGAAATTATGTTATAACATATAGTTTGAATCAACTTTAGTAAACTACATCTGTATTTTTCAATGATAGAAATTACAACTATATGACAAAGAACATTACAAAATAAATTTTTAATTTTATTATGTCGTTAACTACGCATAAGTAAAATATGAACTCGTTAGAAAATATCATTATAAAACAAGTTTTGAAGAAGTATAGAAGTTTAGCATAAATTATATTTATTTAAATTTCTCCCTTGTCCAAATGTTTCTTGAATGAGCCGTCGGTTCTCCCTTTTTTCTTGGCATGCACCCCAGAAAGGCAAGTTCTGAACTTTTCGAATTACTTTAGAGGAAACAACGTTTAAAAGATGCACAAGCCAGTGGCTTGGGGACAAATGAAAAACCAAAATGAAAAGTGAAAAATAATCGTAGAAGTTGTAGATTAACTATACAAGGGCAGCGAGGTGCTATGTCTACTCGGTGAACGGAGCTAGGCATGCGGGACAAGAGGACCAGTCAGTTCCTGAAATTTTGTTTGTGCAATATTAGAACATAGACATGATAGTCTTTTTCCATTGTTGAAGTTCTAAGTGGTGTGCTCCTTTCATATGTTATAAATCAAACAAAATGTACGTAGAGGAGCATAAATGAAGACATACAAGTTAAGAGCATAAATTCCAAATCAAAATTGTTAAATTGAGCTATAGTGCGGAAGAACATGCCCTATAGCCTCTGGAGGAGCGTAGAATGGGCATGCACAAAAGGAGGCCAATACGATTATGAAGCTTCGTTGATTCGTTAACAACATGTCGTCATCTACAAGCAATTATGAAAAAACAACATTGATTCATGGAGTAATTTGTCCACCTTTGTGAAAGAAACATTTATAAAGTTAAAAGGGGCATGATTCTGGTTAGAGCCTGATCATCTGTAGTAGTTGACAGACGCGTACTCATAGGCACCACAAGCAAGGGCTCGAAGGTTTTTTATTACTAGAATTAAAATGAAAGGTCTTATTAGAATATAGATCTATGAGTAATACGGAGAATGTAGCTAGAATCTAACGTGGAATGAGCTTTCTGTTACAAAATGTGCTTCTACAAAGACACTTGGAAAGTTTGTGCTGCACTTTGAAATCTAGCAAAGAAAGAGCTCGTTGAAACTTGTTTGGCGGGCAGTAGCAGTCGGTATTTTTCCAAGGCAGTCAACTAGTTGGCCATGGTTTTGTACTACAACATGATGAAATAAAATAGGATTGAAATTAAGTAGATGCAACATTATGCATCTGCCTTTTCCATGTCATAGAAGTTGCGCCGCTGGAATATCAGTGGAAAACTACCAACCGATGGTCCTTTCTAGCAGGAAAGGAGTCAAGAATTTTGAAAAAAAAAGGGCGGGACGTCAACATCTTCATCTCGAGTTCCAAACATTCTTTCGCTTAACACTAGTCACACGTCTCGCCCACCTGAGAACCGCCTAGCCTAGCTAGCCTAACATTTTACATGTATGTGCACTCAATTCCGCTGGACGGACCAGACGAACAGCAGGTCGTTTCTTTCGCCATCGCGTGCTTCGCTTAATGGACGAAACAGGTGCCAACAAGTCGTGATCATACGTACAGTTGTCCAAGGCACTGCGTACACATTATGCCTTATAACCATTCAAGCTAGTTTAATCACTATCGAGATCATGTACCTTGAATGTGTCCGTGCAAATTAAGAAGATAAAATAGATCGCTCGACAGGGTTTTAGATGATCCTAGCTACGATTCGAACCAATCCTGTGCAGGATACCGATCGTGAAAAGTCTGATGCTGACATGTACGCCTCAGCTCTATTACGGCAAAATCTAATGCCTTTAATTTCGTTGTCGTTTCAGACGTGAAGGAAGCAAACAGTGGTGATTAATCTGCTGCCGTCCCCAAGTTAAGCCAGCTCAAGACGCACCTGAAAGGGACGGAAAGCGAGCTCGCTAGAGCTATCGCAGTTCTGGAATGTTGATCCAGCTACTACGTCACAGGATCGATCGATCGACCGAGATCGGACCGGATCGAGATCACCACTAGCTTTAAGCTTTCGCCGAGCACTAGCTTGCTTGATTGCCGATTATTTTAGCGACGATATCAGGCTAGCCTCGACGGCGACGGCCAGATTTCCGCATCGTCGGGTCAGAGAATCGAAATCGAATGCGCGTCGGTCTCAGGTGCCGATCGATCGGCCGGAGCGTCGTGGCGGTTCGGCGCGCGCCGCCGGTATCTGGAAGGGGTTTTCATCGTCGGTTTGACCGCGGGGGCGCGAGCTACCGCCTAGCTAAGTAGCGCTGAGTCCTAACTGCAGACCACGCGCTTGAAGATTTTCTTTGTTTCGTGTGACACCCGCCAGACCCCTGGCTCCACTTCCAAACGCACCACGCACGATATATGCATCAGTCAAACAAAATGTGCAGGGACCATGTTTTATGAGATCAATATGATAGTAGCAATGCATTGTCCATTATCAGAAAAGGTACATACTTAACCCCTCGATCGCGATGCCACACCTCACGGAAAACACAACATCCAACCATTTGATGGATGCACCAAGCGCTCGATTTGTCATATCAGTTTGGGAGGAGCTCGCCGACAACCAAAGCGGTTATACCGATACCTTCGAGACTTATGGATGACCTCATCGAGCGGTGGCAGGTCAAAGATTTAGAAGTAGAGGAGTGCCAAATGAATCAAACTATCGATGAAAGGGGTAAAATTATGTAATAGTGCAATTTCTTTAGAATTGTGACAATTTAACAAATTGTGTGCATCAACTTGCTGCCATGACTTGCGAAGACCCCTGACCTCGGTCTTTTTGATCGAAGCGTCAAACACAAGGCCTCCGTGGTGCGGCGATGGATGTGTAGCGAGACGAGGTGAAAAGGACCAAAAGAAGAGAGAATAAGGGGGGAGTAAAAATGGAGCAAATGTGAATGGAGGCGGTGAAAACAATGCATCATTGGGGAGGGGAGTAATTGGAGGAAGAAACAGGGGAGAGACGGCGACAAAAGAAAAGGGAGGGACAATTAGGGGTGTTTGTTCCTTGATATGAGAGAGCTAGCAACCCTCCCTTCTTGGCAGCAGAAAATGTAGGCCATGGTGGCCTCGAGGTTGTTATGCTTAACAATTCGTTAACCATTTGATGAAGAATCGTGCTGGATAACTAAAGAACATTGCAATCGGTTTTTTCTATAGTGTGAAATCAAAGCGAGCTCACATTTCAATTTTCAAATGGAAAAATTATCAAGTTTTTTCGCAGGAAGTGTATATTTGTCAGTCGACTCATAATTCGTCGTAAGTAAATTTTCCTTCGGATCATAAGATGGTATGTGGCATGAGCACGTTGACGAGCTTTAAGTGATCCACATGTAAAGTGATTGGCGAATCCAGAAGATAGATAACATTTTCCGGACATCGCTTGGAAAAACCTCGACGGCGACGGCCAGATTTCCCCATCGTCGGGTCAGAGAATCGAAATCGAATGCGCGTCGGTCTCAGGTGCCGATCGGTCGGCCGGAGCGTCGTGGCGGTTCGACGCGCCGCCACCGGTATCTGGAAGGGGTTTCGATCGTCGGTTTATGCTTAACAATTCGTTAACCATTTGACGAAGAATCGTGCTAGATACTAAAGAACATTGCAATCGGTTTTTTCTATGGCGTGAAACCGAAGCGAGCTCACATTTCAATGTTCAAATGGAAAAAATTATCAATTTTTTTCTCAGGAAGTGTATATTTGTCAGTCGACTCATAATTCGCCGTAAGTAAATTTTCCTTCGGATCATAAGATGGCATGTGGCATGAGCACGTTGACGAGCTTTAAGTGATCCACATGTAAAGTGATTGGCGAATCCAGAAGATAGATAACATTTTCCGGACAGGCGATGCTTCTTTTTCTGAAAACGGAACAGCAACTTCCCGGTGCCTGTTCTTGTTGACAAATGGATCTTATGATGTGAACCCTCCTCCTGTATTTCTCGGCACAATTAAGTGCACACCACAGTACGTTTGTTCTCTTGCCCCCACCTCTCCATGTGATGGAACGTGGATGGGACGGTGATGACACAGCATAAACCCTACGTGACAACGTCTCAAGGCTCAAGCAGAGGCAGTACAGCTCGGCCGGCTTTGACGGCAGACAAGACAGCAGGTGCATTGCATCGGACTCGATTTGGGTTTCTTGCACAGAAACAAGAACTTCAATTTGGTCGTGTTGTTGGTGTAACTAATAGTGTTGCTCTCGCCGTTTGCCGATTGTATACAGCCGTTACCTCACTGGCCTGGATGGATCGACGCGTGTCAACCCATGCAGTAATGCACGTCTTTTCTTGTTACATAGTCATGTCAGTAAATCCATACATCATGGTTGGTAAAACATGATCGCTCACAGGGCATAGCCCATTAAAACTGGGTCCATTCCGCTGACCGACAGTCACCGAATCAATCAACAACAGCTCGATCGTTCACAGTAAGACACGAAATCAATCTCAATAGGAAAAACAGCTAGCTAGCAGTACACATGCATTGCGCAGACACGCAGATTGAGCGGATGGGAACTGCGCGCCTATTCGCCAGTAGCCATTGACCACAACACATGCGCGGTAATGACCTAATGGTCATGGCAATGGGGCCATATCAGTCCATTCCGAATTATAAGATGTTAGGGCATCTCCAACCGGGCGACCCATCCCGCGCCCGCGCGTCCGGATGGGTCGAAACGGACAAAACCGCGGCCCAGCGCGCGGACCCATCCCTAAAACGGATGGCCGCGGCGTCCGGGACGACCCAAACCCGACCCAAATCTTGGACGAGTTTGCGTGGCCGCGGACGCGAAAGGCTGGTCGCTCGCGTCCTCCCTTGTCCGCCCCTGGCCCGCCTGTCTGCCTCCCAAAACAGAAAACACTCCACTGTACTCCCAAAACCTAGAGATGGCCGACGAAGCGATCGCCGCCGCCACCGCCGCCACCGCCACCATCGGAGAGGAGGCACCCGCGGCCGTTGCCGCTCTCCGCCGTGGAGGCGGCTCTCGAATCGGCGGAGGCCGAGCTCCCCCGGGCCGCCGACGAAGAAGGCGAAGGCCGACCTCACCCCGGAGCAGAGGAAGCTCGAGAGCAAGAAGAGGGCCGACCGCCGCAGGGCGCTCGACCAACGGAAGAGGGAAACCGCTGCCGAGGTGGAGCGGCAGCGGGCGGCGGAGCAGCTTCTCCAACTCAAGACGGAGGCGAAGAGCACTCTCCTTCAAGAGCAGCGAGGCCATGCTATTTTACGGCCACCCGGCCGCTCGGCCAGCACATGATCATCCCCGGCACCGGCGCGGCCTCGGTGGGGAGCTCGGCCTCCTCCGTGACCCGGCCCCTTCCTCCAAGGTCAACTGCCCCACCGACTGCCCTATTTGGGCACGACATGGGGGCGCATGGGCGGCAGGCGTACCAGTCACGGGATGGGTTACCGGAGGTGGGCGAGTCCATGACGGGGCCGTCACCTTCGTCCATTGACCTGAACCGTGCGCCGGCGAACTCCAAAGGCCCGAAGAACCTGGGAGCAGCTGCGACGTCCGGTGCACGCAACCTCGTTCGACGATCCGTCGGCCGCGCGCGCGCGTCACCGTCCACCGTGCGAGGCCCCTCCGTCTTTCGCGCGAGACAATGCCGACGACCCTGCCATATCCTTCGACACGGCAGGCTCCCCGGCCACCTCCCATTGACACACGGGAGGGCACAACTGCTCGTCCCGGCAGCATAAACATTGAGGAGGAGCCGTTGTTCGGTGAGGGCCTCACACAAGCCGCAGCTGCACAAGCTCGAGGTCGCCGGGTAAGCAAACGAACCGCCAACTACACGGAGAAGGAGGACAAGGTGCTCGTCGATGGATGGTTGACCATCGGGCAAGATGCGTTGACGGGTGCCGAGCGGAAGGGGTCCGCATTCTAGCGCCGGATCTATGAATACTTCCATGAACATCGCAAATATGGACAGGGAGCCATTTGAGAGCGACCGCAGCGAAATATCGCTCCAAAAGAGGTGGGGAGCAATTCAAACGGAATGCAACAAGTTCCACGCGGCGTATGAGCACGCGAGGCGGCTCCCCGTTAGTGGCATGGGTGTGAATGACTTGGTATGATTCATAACCTCAACTTATTCATCCGATGTTTGCACATATGTTTATCGTTGTTGTCTCGCTTTGCTCTAGGTGTGGCGAGCTTTGGAATTCTACAAAGCCAACAATGGAGAGAAGACCTTTGCCTTCCCTCATTGTTGGAAGGAACTCCACGGCACCCCCAAGTTCAAGGAGGGGTACGAGGGCTACATGGCGACCTTGACTGGCAACAATCCCGCCAAAGATGCCACGGTCATTGACCTTGATGGTGGGCAGCCTTGCGGTAGCTCCGCTTCTCGTGCAAGTCGTCCACGCGGCCACAAGTCAACCAAAGCCGACATGAAGCGTGATGCGTCATCCATGCTATTGTATGACACTTTGAAGGAGATGCATGCGGACAGAGAGGTGTTCACGGACAAGAGGGATGAGAGGAGGCGCCGGGAGAAAGAAGAGGACAGGAAGAAATTCTTTGATGTCCAGCAGAAGAAGCTCGAGATTGAAGAGGTCAAGGCCAAGACCAAAGCTAAAGAACTTGAGAGAACTTGAGCTCATAGCAATGGCAAGGGCCAAAGAGGTGGAGCTGAAGGCGAAGGAAGTTGAGCTCAAACGCCAAGCCGAGGACAACCTCATCATGAACGCCGACTTGACCAACATGAGCGAGGCGAAGAGAGCTTGGTTCGAGAAGAGACAGAAGGAGATCCTCGAGCGCGCAAATTGAGTTAGACAATCTCAATTGTAATTTTTATATTTTTCTCAAACTATGGCACATTTTATTTGATTTATCATGGTACATTTGATAATATTTGATGGTATTTGATAATATTTTATGTTTATTATATATTATTCTATGTTTACGAGATATTATTATATATCAAACTAAGGATCTGTGGCCAGAGGACCTATTTTCCAAAGAAATAGGCCAAATGGCCAAATGGCCAAATGGGTGACCGCTTCGTTGGGCGCAGCATACACCTGGGCAAAACTCGGGCCGGGCCGAGCTTCGGGCCAAGCCCGAAAAAGCCCGAACGTAAAATGCCAAGCCCGAGCCCGGCCCGGCCCGACCGTCGGGCCTATAAATTGAGCCCGAACCCGGCCCGAACAGGCAAAAAGCCCGGCCCGGCCCGAGAAGCCCGGCCCGAACCTGCCTAAAGTGCGAAACCGTAAGCCCGAGCCCGGCCCGGCCCGACGTTCGGGCTCAAAATACAAGCCCGAACCCGGCCCGAAGTGCAAGCCCGACCCGGCCCGGCCCAGGATTTTCGGGCCTGATCGGGCCGGGTCGTTCGGGCCGGGATTCCCATGCCCAGCTGTAGCGCAGCACGCGACCCAAACGGACGCGCGGACGCGGGGCTCCGTCCGCGCGGGCACGCAAACGGCCCAAAACGGACGGCCCAGCGCATCCGTTTGGGTCGCCCGGTTGGAGATGCCCTTACAACTTTACTGAATCATATGTATCTAGAGGCTCTAGACATGTTTAGAGAGTGTGTTCACTCATTTCAGTCCACACTCAAATACTCTCCAAAACTATAGTTCGAAACAGGTGGAGTACTACAGAGCTTAACACTGCACATGCGGATGTTGGGTTGAAAACAGGAAGGCAGGATTTGCACTCCTATAGCTACTAGGATGCTAGGTCAGACAGGAAAACGCACTTCCAGCCGCTGCAGATGTAGGATGTAGTACACATGTAACAGGGGACCAACCCTAGGACAGACAACAAACATCAGAACTATATCGGGCCAAGATGACAATGAGATGCATTCATCTAATTGTACACGATCTGTTCAACGGAGCACATTATGGAAGAAGGAAATCAGGAACGCGTTATTAACGGCCAGTACAGATGATGGACAACGAGCACAACGTATCACATACATGGGTGAAATCAATTGAAACTAGGGCAGACAGGTCCCTTCGACAGGCCAAGGCGAACCTCCATCCCATGGTGCATGTCCGGTATACGGAGGCTGTCAGAGTCTTGGGGCACTGCAAAGTAGCAAAGGAATAAAGAATATTAATGGATAAAACATTTCTAGCAATATGGAAAAGGGTTTGTTACAACTTGCAACGACAAAAGTGAATAAAAAAAAAAGCTAAAGCATAATTTATAGTGGTATAACCACATTTTTTTCGCGAAAACGCAAAAGCCCTGCGTTTCAATGCATAAATAGAAAACACGATGTGAGTTGGTTAAACTTCAGGGCACAAGCTTAGATCACCTGAAACGACAAAATTTTGAAACACTGTTGTTTATTTTAAATAGATTCCTTCAGAAACCATTTGAGTACCATTAGCTAATTACTGCATAGAAACAATTGCATTTCATAATATATAGTTACCATCACCATTGGGTATATCCTACAGCACAAATTTTATACTACTTGCATGTCAAAGAAAAAGAAAAACTTTAGACTATGCAGATCTTGATTTTCTAAAAAAAGTCCTTCAAAGATAACATCAGGTTACAAAGAATTGCTCGAGTGCATTCGACTGTGAGCAAAAAAAACTACTCCCAATATAAAGCTAGAGAGAGTTTAGTGACAACAGTCGTCCCTAACTCGGCCAATGCAGTTCATATACTAGCAAGTTATTACAAAAAACGCTTGCACAAAATTGTGGAACAGCAAGCAAGAGGATTGATGGAGTACAAAAGGATAACGGTCCTTACTGTTAAGATAATCTTCAAATCCGAAATCATCCAAGGAACCTGTCATTGCCTCATATCCTAGCAAAGATGATGGTAATGCACCTGGGGGCCTTTGGAACCTGGCAATACATAATTCCATCAGACAAACATTTTTTAACACGTCACCTATTTAAACTTCCAAAAAAACAATTGAAGACAAGTTCTCAGAGTATTCAAAAGAAAAGTCAAAACAAGATAAGAAGTGCATCCTCAGTTCCTTACCCTTTGTCATTGAATTGTTTTACTTATTGTTTGTCACAGGAAAATGTGAATAAGAAAAACCTCAAGATATGCTTGTGCTTTAAAATAGAGCAAGACATCTAGGCATTCCAAGTAACCCCAATGAACTGTATCTTACATACTATCGTAGGGTAGCAGCCGTTGCATTTGATCTATGGAAATGCTCTTGAAATTTAGATACAGTCAACCAGGTATCTTGAATACTGTTGTATGCAACAGTCATAGACTGAAATAATCCACTGACATGAGCAAGCATACAATTTTCGGTACAATCCACCGTGCAGCACAAGAACAAATGGAGTGTCTAGTAGTAAGTGCTTATATAGTGCAAGGAAAATGACAACGTAGTGCAAACAAACTATTTGCAAAACAGAGCTAATGATAACCATCCTTTTTCGAGCTTGTACGGATAAAAAAAAATAACTGCAAAACTAAGGTAACTTTTGTCTAATCTATTCCTTTTTTTCAGTATTAGGACATGAGTTTCTAGTTATCCGAAATACTCTTGATTAAGCCCCAAATTAACTTGCTGAGAACATTCTATTTGGTCTACGGATGCAGTACTGACTAGACATTTTTTAGATAATTAGATAAGTAAGTTCTGAGAGTTCAGGAAGTGGCGTTGCAGCCAGACCACATCCTGATTACAACTCTGTACTAAATCAGCAACAACTAACATGGAACGGAGTAGGGAGTACTTGTAGGTGCAAGGAAAACAACAACGTAGTGCAAACGAACTATTTAAAAATCAGAGCTAATGATGACCATCCTTTTTCGAGCTTGTACAGATAAAAACAATTAGCTGCAAAACTAAGGTAAGTTCTGTCTAATCTATTCCTTTTTTTCTGTAAGTAGGGCATAGGTTTCTAGTTATGTGAAATATTCTTGATTAAAACCCCAAATTAATTGTTTGTTTGAGCTACTGAACTTGCTGAGAACGTTATAATTGGTCTACGGATGCAGTGCTGACTAGAAGTTCTGACAGTTCAAGAAGTGGTGTTGCAGCCAAACCACATCCTGATTACATCGCTCCAAGTTCTAATCAGTACAAGCTCGTTCATGCCAATATAACTTCCCGGGAGGGGGAAAGGAGGGGCAGACGACCGAAGCACTACCTGGAGAGGATTTGGGCGTCGAGATCCTTGCGGATGTTGAAGGCGGATCCGTAGATGGACTCCGTCCCGAACTTCTTCTTGTCGTCCCAGAACTTGCTCTCCTGCGCGCGCGTCGACACGGGATTTTTCAGCAGCGCTAGGGTTTCACGAACGAGCGAACGGGGAGATCGGAGAGGGAGGAGGGAGGAGGGCGGCGGTTACCGATTGGATGGTGGCCTGGAGCGGGTGCGGCGGCGCGAGGTCGCCCCTGACGCTGTCGTTGACGCCGAAGCGGAGCACGTCGTGGCTCTCGCCGAACCCCTTCTTCGCCATCCCGCCGTTCGCCATCGCCGCTTTTTCCTCTGTTCTTCCCTTCGGATTTCTTACTTTGTGAAGAAGAAAGAGTGGGGCTCGTCTTCTAGGATTTTAGTTGTGTCCGAGTCGTCGTCCTCTCGTTGGGCCGGCCCAACAGCTGCTGGTACTCGCAGTTTTTTTAAACAACCTCCTTTATTCATGTTGATGATATCATTGTCACGAGCTCATCAGATTAGGCTATCTCTGGTATTCTTCGTGATCTCAAAAGTGATTTTCCACTCAAAAATATTGGTGACCATAATTTCTTTTTGGGCATTGAAGTAAACAAAATTGGTGATGGTTTGCTTCTCACCAAGAAAAAATATGCTATTGATCTTCTTGCCAAAGTTGGTATGATAAAATGCACCTCCTCTCCTACATCTTTATCCTCCAGTGAAAACTTATCCTTGACTAAGAGATCTCCTCTTGGCCCTGATAGTAGTACAAAATTTAGAAGTGTCGTGAGTTCTTTGCGGTACATTACATTAACAAGACTTGATATATCATTCTCTGATAATAAGGTCTTACGTACTTTACGTACTCCAGCAGATGCTTATTGGGTAGCTACCAAAAGAATGTTGAGATATGTTCAAGTTACTATGAAGGTTGGCCTTACCTTTCAGAAGTCATCCTCTATTTTCCTTAGCGTTTTTTCAGATGCAGATTAGGCAGATTGTATTGTGGATATGAGATCAAGAAAAACAAATTACATCGTCTTGATCAAGCACTGAAGCTAAGTACAAAGCCTTGGTTGATGCTATAGCTGAAGTAATATGATTGAAGCTTTACTTGATGACCTTGGTGTTCAAATAAAGGACAAACATTGCTTATGGTGTGATGGATAATTTAGGTGCAAACCATTTGTTAGCAAATCCTATTTTTTATGGTAGGATAAATCACATTGAGATTGATATGTTCTTGTCCACTAACGGACTCGCATTAATAAAATAAAAAATCATAGTTTACATAATAAAACAAGCTCATAAATAATTTACGAAGGTATGAATCTGTTATCACCAGAATTTGACTGAGTCAGAGGTGGGCCGCGATCAAGATGGACTTGAAGATATATACATGGAAGAAATACGTGAATCGGCCTTTTATACCAAGTTGGGCTTAATTGCCTATGTATCTGTAATATATTAGATCGCATCTTAGTTTAGAAGTTAGAATCTTACCCGTGCACGGTTTAGTGCACGCCCACATTAGAAAGTCCGCTGGACTATAAATATGTATCTAGGGTTTATGGAATAAACAACAACCAACGTTCAACCACAAACAAATCTCGGCGCATCGCCAACTCCTTCGTCTCGAGGGTTCCTACCGGTAAGCACCATGCTGCCTAGATCGCATCTTGCGATCTAGGCAGCGACAAGCCTGCCCACGTTGTTCATGCGTTGCTCGTATCGAAGCCTTTTGATGGCGAGCAACGTAGTTATCTTAGACATGTTAGGGTTAGCATTGTTCTTCATATTACATGCTATCGTAGTGCAACCCTTGCATGTCTAGCCGCCCTTACACCTATCTTAGGTGTAGGGGCGGCACCCCGCTTGATCATAGTTTAGTAGATCTGATCCGTTACGGTTGCTCCTTGTTTCATCAAGGATTAGTTTAAAATCCGCAATAGTTAGGCCTTACAAAGGGTTGGAGGATCCAGCGGCGTGTAGGGTGGCGTTTGCTAGCCCTAGAAAGGATGTTCCGAGGATCAACCTCGTGTTGGTTTTTAGGCCCTGTCTAGGATCGGCTTACGGTCACCGTGCGCGAGCGCGAGGCCCAATCGTGAGTAGGATGATCCGATTATGCGGTGAAAACCCCAAGTCGTCGTAGATCTAATCAGCTTTATCTTGATCAAGCAGGACCACCATATATTCGGACACCTCGTCTGAATCATGGGTGGATCGGCTCTTTGAGCCGATTCACGGATAACCCGAGAGCCGATCGAGGCTCGTATTTAATGTTTACGTGTGTGCCCCGCAGGAAACTAAGCGAGGCATCATCCACACCTTCCCGACCGGGTATAGGTCAGGTGGCACGCCCTTGTGATAAACATCGGACGTGCGACCGGGAGGCTTTGCGGGTCGTCGCTCCGAGGGACCGGGCCAGCCGCAGCCCTAGTTGTTCCCGGCTCTACCGTGTTGCCCGTCTCCGCCCGCCGGGGGTTTCGACGTCAACACATTCCGGCACGCCCGGTGGGACGACCTTCGACATCCACAACATCGCCATCTACATCCGAGATGGCGGAAGACACTCCGGTCACGTACGAGGATCCGCTCGATGAGCTCAAGAAGAAACATGACGAGATCAAGGCAACCCTCGAAGCCGAACTCATCGGCTCCTTCCACCGAACCCGCTCCCATGGCGTCAGGTGGAAGGGTTTCACACCTGAAGACGCACTCGATGGAGTGGACCTGTCCGCCCCGTCAGAAGAACGCACCAGGTCACTGCGGCAGGAGATCAACTACATGGTCGCTCATTCGCTGCACCGCCACTCTGAGAGCCTGGTGAACACCTTGGAGCGTGTCGCTCTGCGCGTCGTCAAGGAAATCATGAGCCACCGGTACTCTCCGTCGGGACCGGCTCGGGGACTTTCAAGGGAGAGATGCCACTCCAGCCCCAGCCGTTCGCATGGGCAGCACCGGAACCGCCGAACTCATCGGCATACGTCGTCTACAAGATTGGTGGTGATCCTAGTGACTACCAATTCCTACCCGAGGCACCCAAGGAGATCCCGCACGGATACGCGTGCGCATACGCACTGGATCGCAACGCCCGGGCACTCTCGAACCAGGCTGCAACGTCGGGGGCCTCTCGGAACGGCAGGAGGAACGTCGGGAGCCGATCCCGAGAAGCAATCGTGGCTAGCTAAGTACGCCACCCCGACAAACCTCCAAAGCCCAGCTCCCGCAGCTTGGCTTAGAACCGGAAAAGCAAGCATGGCTGGTTAAGTATGCCACTCCGGCGAATCTTCGTGGTTCGACACCTCCAGCCATCACAGCGGATCAGATTTGTGCAATCCTCGAAAGATCAGTTCGGCATGATGCCGAAAAGGAAGGCGTTCGGCTACACCAAGCCGTACCCCAACAACTACGAACTGATCCCGCTACCACCCAAATATCGGCTCCCGGACTTCACGAAGTTTAGTGGATCAGATGGTTCCAGCTCCATCGAGCATGTGAGCCGATATTTGGCACAGCTTCGGGCACGATCTCAGCGTCGGACGAGTTGCGTGTGAGGTTCTTCGCACAGTCCCTCACAGGATCGGCTTTCGGGTGGTACACATCGCCGCCACCAAACTCCATTCAGACTTGGAAGCGCTTGGAAGAACAGTTCCATGAGCAGTATCACTCGCAGGCTTCCGACGTTGGTATTGCCGATCTAGCGCAAGTACGACGAAGCGCGGGAAGACAGGTGTCGAATACGTCCAGCGCTTCAGACCATTAGGAACCGATGCTTTTCGGCTCATATAAGTGAAAAAGAAGCAATCGAGTTGGCGGTGGTGGGTCTCTCATCATCGATCAAGGACGTGGCCTCCCAGTGCAGACTACCCTTCATTGGCGCACATGGTGCGAGAGCCGTCGGCATATGAGCAGCGCCACCCGGATGTTTACCAGGACAAATTCAAGCGCCCGGTGACCCCGGTTGAGGCGAGACGAGGATGAAGGTGCTGCGGGGGATCGAGAGGTAGCGAGTGGCTGAATGGACTCGAGCGACGAGCCCCGTGACCTGCAAATGGGTGAAGCCACAAGGCCCTCCAAAAGGGTTCGACTTCGACGTGACCAAAACCGAGCGGATTTTTGATCTCTTACTCACGGAGAAGCATATAAAGGTACCCGAAGGCCACAAGATCCCCACGGTGCAAGAGCTGAACGGAAAGCCATACCGCAAGTGGCATAACGCGTTCACCCACACCACCAACGACGGCAGGGTGTGGCGGCAGCAGATCCAAATGGCGATAGAAAACGGACGGTTGATTTTCAACCAATACGCCATGAAGGTCGACACACACCCCTTCCCCGCCGTAAACATGGTGGAGTGTACTTACCATGGAGGGTGCCAGCCGGATTTTTCGTGCAAAATCAACATGGTAGATCTTGGGCACCACTCTGGTAAGGACAGAGATGAGGGCAGCTGCTCTCATAGCAAAGATACAGAGGAAGCCGCTCCACGCGATCGGCTCCGCCAAGACGGCAAGCGCTACGTCACAGAGGGAGAGGTGAAAAACATAAGGTATCAACGACCTCTCTCTGATCACCTCCTCAACAAGTACGTGAGTCAGTATGACCAACGCCGGCGATACAACGGCGATGATGAAGAAGATCGTCTGGCTAGGGACGACAGGAGACGTCGTCGGCATGATCATGATGAGGAGGAGCACGAGCGCCGTGCCAAGGAAAAGCTGGGGGAGCAAGTCAACAAGGATAGGCATTGGGACTGTCCCTTCTTCAGACACTGCTGGGATTCAGGAATGAGCCGATTGCCCACAATCGGCAATTGCCCAGAATGCAACCAGAAGAAGAAGGAGGCTGCCAACGTGTCCGTATTCAAGCGCCTAGGGCCTCTCCCTCTACAGAGCAAACGAGCTGAGTCCCCTCGATGGAAAGATCTCGAAGATTCAGAAGACGAGGGGGAAGAAGAAGACAGGTATCACCGGCCAAGGTGGTGCCCTGATGGACTCAGCCGTTCCCAGAAACGCAGGGTTCAGCGATTGCGCGGCCTGGAGGAAGCCGAGAGGTTATACTTGCACACGTTGAGAAAAGCAAGGCCTCGATCCGGCTGCGAAGGTTCGACGAACCCTCGGATGAAGAGGGTCGTCCACGGAAAATGGAGTGGCGCCCAAGCAGAGGAAAGCCGATGATGAAACATCGGCCGGCACAAACATGGTGCTCGTTCTTCCGACGAAGCTTAGTGCTCCACGATTATACGATGCACTCAAGGTGGACGACAGCCGAGCGCACCAACAGGGTAAAATCAGAGATTGGGCTGGTCTTATCTACCGGCCTGAGCGAGTAGCAAGAGCTCGTCAATAAGCTAACGTGGCGAGGCTGATCCTTGTGATCGGCCCCAAAAAAAATTATGAAGGGACATTACAAAACCTTCATCGAACAAGCAACATGGAGGCCGATTCCGAAGCAATCGGCCAAAATTATCCTCACCATCCATTCTCGCCCGGGTTCAACATGTTATCCAACGGAGCCGATACCATCAATTCTCTGGATAGAATCGGCTCGGGGGGGCACCCAGGTGGATAAAACACGAGGATATGCAGTAGAAGTAGCTCATCCCTTGGTGATGGGTATTGGAGTGTGGGGGCCGATGCATAAGTCGGCCGCGTAAAAAAAAAATCTCAAAAAATTCGAAAATTTTTTAGCACAGCCGATGCAGCAGACATCGACTTAAGGATATGAAAGCCGATGCATGGCCATCGACTCAAGAGGAATAACGAGGGGAGATTTTAATGGAAGAACTCCTCAATGGAGTCGTTTAAAGGCTTGGATCCTCTCTTCAAGAACAACGCCAAGAGCAACCTGGATGCGCAAATCAGGGTAAGAAAGGAAATGATCTGATCTGCAAGGCGCAAGAAGTAGATTGAAGAAGCCCGGGGGGCAGCTCACCCTGAAGGTTCTCTGCTTGGGGCTACATCATGAGTTAAGGCTAATGTCGGCGCATGTGGCTGATTCGCCTTGATTAAGGCTCGGGGGGCAGCTCGCTCTAAAGGTCTTCGCTCTGGGGAGCCGATTTGGTTGGAATCAGCTAGCCCTACGACACAACCGGTCCGGAGAGTGGTGTTCGTTACGCAGTCATCGGTTTGAGCTTCCGAGACAGCTCTGTGGCTCTTTTAAAGTCGCTCGCTCAAAGATCAAGTCGCCAGCCTTACTAAGATCGGCCGTGCCATCGTCATCGGCAGAGCTGGCTAGCTTGGAGGGATGGCTAAATTGGCCCGTCTCGCAGATTATCGTGAAACCGATGCGTTGCCATCGGTCACTAAGCATGGATTAGGCCAACAATCGACAAACTCAGCATGAAAGAAATCGGCGAAATCAAGTTAAGGGAATTCTTCATTAGTATTGGGATTTCTTACAATGGGGAGCCGATTGCTCAAGGAAGGAAGAACAAAAGAAGGGTCTATTGACCAATCTACTACTGCTAGGCCTATACTAGTAGATCCTAATCTACGAGCCATCACCGCCCTCATCGTCATCCCGAGAACTCTCATCGGCACCGCCGCCGATGGGCTCCTCGTCGCTACTCCCGTAGCCCTCCATGGGGGCTTCATCCCCGTCTTCATCGTCGCCGCTTGTCGTCGTCCCACCACATGCGGAGGCGTTTCGCCGGCGGGTAGCCCTCGAGGGAGTCGTCGTCGTCGTCGTCTTCCTCTCCCTCTTCTTCAGAGGTGGGGCAGCCGTCCCAGGAGAACTGGTCGTCCTCGCTTTTTGACTCCAGTTCCCCGTCGGCGAGGAACTGAAGATCTTCATCCCCGCTGGTCAAGGACTTGTCGTCCTCGGACCAAATGGAGGAGGCGTGGCTCTCCTCGTCCCATTCTTCTGGGGCACGAATTTCCGGCGGCGTCTCGCGGGAGGAGTCGGACCCGTAGGAAAGCTCGGAGGAGGAGGAAGAAGACATGGCGGCACAGAGGGTTTTTTGGTGCTAATGCGAGGAGGACGAAGGAGACGCAAGCTGTTTAGACCATTTAAATAAGGGGATATGAGAGGGATTCAATGCCACAGCAGTTTCCGAGGAGATGTTGCCCAACAGGAGAGTTTTGCGGCTACGTGGAGAAGTGGAAGGGGCAAGGCATCATGATGAGGATTCTGCGGCAGTTCTCGCTTCCGCCACGACATGACCCGACGAAAGAAGAGCATAATGATTTTGGAAATGTCATTTCCAAAACCAGGGGGGCATGTGTTATCACCAGAATTTGACTGAGTCAGAGGTGGGCCGCGATCAAGATGGACTTGAAGATATATACATGGAAGAAATACGTGAATCGGCCTTTTATACCAAGTTGGGCTTAATTGCCTATGTATCTGTAATATATTAGATCGCATCTTAGTTTAGAAGTTAGAATCTTACCCGTGCACGGTTTAGTGCACGCCCACATTAGAAAGTCCGCCGGACTATAAATATGTATCTAGGGTTTATGGAATAAACAACAACCAACGTTCAACCACAAACAAATCTCGGCGCATCGCCAACTCCTTCGTCTCGAGGGTTCCTACCGGTAAGCACCATGCTGCCTAGATCGCATCTTGCGATCTAGGCAGCACAAGCCTGCCCACGTTGTTCATGCGTTGCTCGTATCGAAGCCTTTTTGATGGCGAGCAACGTAGTTATCTTAGACATGTTAGGGTTAGCATTGTTCTTCATATTACATGCTATCGTAGTGCAACCCTTGCATGTCTAGCCGCCCTTACACCTATCTTAGGTGTAGGGGCGGCACCCCGCTTGATCATAGTTTAGTAGATCCGATCCGTTACGGTTGCTCCTTGTTTCATCAAGGATTAGTTTAAAATCCGCAATAGTTAGGCCTTACAAAGGGTTGGAGGATCCAGCGGCGTGTAGGGTGGCGTTTGCTAGCCCTAGAAAGGATGTTCCGAGGATCAACCTCGTGTTGGTTTTTAGGCCCTCGTCTAGGATCGGCTTACGGTCACCGTGCGCGAGCGCGAGGCCCAATCGTGAGTAGGATGATCTCGATTATGCGGTGAAAACCCCAAATCGTCGTAGATCTAATCAGCTTTATCTTGATCAAGCAGGACCACCATATATTCGGACACCTCGTCCGAATCATGGGTGGATCGGCTCTTTGAGCCGATTCACGGAGATAACCCGAGAGCCGATCGAGGCTCGTATTTAATGTTTACGTGTGTGCCCCGCAGAAACTAAGCGAGGCATCATCCACACCTTCCCGACCGGGTATAGGTCAGGTGGCACGCCTTGTGATAAACATCGGACGTGCGACCAGGAGGCTTTGCGGGCCGTCGCTCTGAGGGACTGGGGCCAGCCGCAGCCCTAGTTGTTCCCGGCTCTACCGTGTTGCCCGTCTCTGCCCGCCAGGGGGTTTCTGACGTCAACAGAATCACATAAAACTAGGCCCCTCCTTTGAGCATCCACATATGACCCACCAGATCGTCTTGCAGTTGGTGATGAGTAGTTGTGTCTCGGATTTCCTGACGCATGGTAAGGAAGGCAACTAACGCAGGTGGCAGCTGACCACAAACTTCCGCAGGATGACCCTACCGGTGCCATGGTTAAGGGTCAAGTACTAGATGTTTCCCGCTCACCCTCAATAATCATGTGTGCAATATCATGCAGGCGGTCATCACATCCATCATCTGATCTTTCAACCATGTAAGAGCTGGAAATCGGACAATAGCAAATTGAGCTTGGAGCACACCAAATGCCCGCTTAACATCCTTCCTGCAAGCCTCATCGCACTGAGCAAACGAAGCTTTTTTTCAGAGTAGGGCCTGAGATTGTCTTCACAAATGTTGACTATCTTTGATGGATCTCATCCACTAGGTATTATCCCATGGTGTACTTGAGGCTATTGATCAAGTAGTTCACCGAAGGAGAATGACCTTCAACAAGCTTGGAAAACACATTGAAAGACTACGACGGAGGATCTACGGCCGGTGGGTGCGGGGTGTGTTTGCTTGGCGGCCTGATACGTCTCCGACGTATCGATAATTTCTTATGTTCCATGCCACATTATTGATGATATCTACATGTTTTATACATACTTTATGTCATATTTATGCGTTTTACGGAACTAACCTATTGACGAGATGCCGAAGGGCCGATTGCTTCGTTTCTAGCTGTTTTTGGTTTCGAAATCCTAGTAACGAAATATTCTCGGAATTGGACGAAATCAACGCCCGGGTTCCTATTTTGCCCGGAAGCATCCAGTAACACACGAGAACCGCCGAGAGAGGGGCACAGGCCCACCAAACCCTAGGCCGGCGCGGCCAAGGGGGGGCCCGTGCCCCCCTATAGTGTCGGCGCCCCTTCGACCTTCTGACGCCGCCTCTTCGCCTATTTAAGGGCCCTCGACCTAAAACCACGAGACGGAAAAGCCACGGTACGAGAAACCTTCCAGAGCCGCCGCCATCGCGAAGCCAAGATCTGGGGGACAGGAGTCTCTGTTCGGCACGCCGCCGGGACGGGGAAGTGCCCCGGAAGGCTCCTCCATCAACACCACCGCCATCTTCATCAACGCTGCTCGTCTCCCATGAGGAGGGAGTAGTTCTCCATCGAGGCTCGGGGCTGTACCGGTAGCTATGTGGTTCATCTCTCTCCTATGTACTTCAATACAATAATCTCATGAGCTGCCTTACATGATTGAGATTCATATGATGATGCTTGTAATCTAGATGTCGTTATGCTAGTCAAGTGAATTTTACTTATGTGATCTCCGGAGACTCCTTGTCCCACGTGTGTAAAGGTGACAGTGTGTGCACCGTGTGGGTCTCTTAGGCTATATTTCACATAATACTTATTCACTGTTATGAATGGCATAGTGAAGTGCTTATTTATATCTCTTTATGATTGCAATGTGTTTTGTATCACAATTTATCTATGTGCTACTCTAGTGATGTTATTAAAGTAGTTTTATTCCTCCCGCACGGTGTAATGGTGACAAGTGTGTGCATCCGTGTTAGTACTTGGCGTAGGCTATGATTATGATCTCTTGGAGATTATGAAGTTAACTATTGCTATGATAGTATTGATGTGATCTATTCCTCCTACATAGTGTGAAGGTGACAAGTGTGCATGCTATGTTAGTACTTGGTTTAGTTGTGTTGATCTGTCATGCACTCTAAGGTTATTTAAATATGAACATTGAATATTGTGGAGCTTGTTAACTCCGGCATTGAGGGTTCGTGTAATCCTACACGCTTAGTGGTGTTCATCATCCAACAAGAGGGTGTAGAGTCTAGCATCTATCTATTTATTCTGTTATGTGATCAAAGTTGAGAGTATCCACTAGTGAAAGTCTAATCCCTAGGCCTTGTTCCTAAATACTGCTATCGCTGCTTGTTTACTGTTTTACTGCGTTACTACTGCTGCGTTACTACTGCTTGTTTACTGTCTTGGGCAAAGCACTTTTCTGGTGCCGTTGCCATCGCTCATACTTATTCATACCACCTCGTATTTCACTATCTCTTCGCCGAACTAGTGCACCTATTAGGTGTGTTGGGGACACAAGAGACTTCTTGCTTTGTGGTTGCAGTGGTTGCATGAGAGGGATATCTTTGACCTCTTCTTCCCTGAGATCGATAAACCTTGGGTGATCCACTTAAGGGAAACTTGCTGCTGTTCTACAAACCTCTGCTCTTGGAGGCTCAACACTGTCTACAAGAATAGAAGCTCCCGTAGACATCAAGCTATTTTCTGGCGCCGTTGCCGGGGAAGAAAGGTAAAAGGCACTCATACTCCAGTCCCAGGTAAAAGTACTTTTCTGTTGCCGTTGTGTGTGTGTGCTCGAAGCTATTTCCTTTAGATCCTGCAATTGCATCTTTTTGTTTCTTGTTTACACTAGTTTGGCATAATGGACAACAATGAGCTTCTTATTCTATTTCCTGATTTAAGACATGGATGGTTTGATCCGAAAATTAAAAAACCCATGGAGCATATTAGCATGAATACTTTGAATACCATTGTTGCTAATGATATGGAAAATTCTAAGCTTGGGGAAGCTGGTTTTGATGAGCATGATATTTTTAGTCCCCCAAGCATTGAGGAGAAAATTTACTTTGATGATACTTTGCCTCCTATTTATGATGATTATAATGATAGTAGTCTTTTGGTGCCACCTACTATGGAGAGTAAATTTGATTATGATTACAATATGCCTCCTATATTTGATGATGAGAATAATAATGATAGCTACTTTGTTGAATTTGCTCCTACTACAATTAATAAGAATAATTATGCTTATGTTGGGAGTAGTACTAATTTTATGCATGAGACTCATGATAAGAATGCTTTATGTGATAGTTATATTGTTGAGTTTGCTCATGATACTACTGAAAGTTATTATGAGAGAGGAAAATATGGTTGTAGAAATTTTCATGTTACTAAAATGCCTCTCTATGTGCTGAAATTTTTGAAGCTACACTTGTTCTATCCTCCTATGCTTGTTACTTTGCTCTTCATGAACTTGTTTATTTACAAGATTCCTATGCATAGGAAGCATGTTAGACTTAAATTTGTTTTGAATTTGCCTCTTGATGCTCTCTTTTGCTTCATACTCTATTTTTCATGTGAGCATCATTAAAACTGCCGAGCCCATCTTAATGGCTATAAAGAAAGAACTTCTTGGGAGATAACCCATGTGTTTATTTTGCTACAGTACTTTTATTTTGTATTTGAGTCTTGGAAGTTGTTACTACTGTAGCAACCTCTCCTTATCTTATTTTATTGCATTGTTGTGCCAAGTAAAGTCTTTGATAGAAAGGTTGATACTAGATTTGGATTGCTGCGCGAGTAATGCATTTCTTTGCTGTCACGAATTTCGACCTGCCTCTCTGTAGGTAGCTCAGAAAAATATGCCAATTTACGTGCGTGATCCTCAGATATGCACGCAACTTTCATTCAATTTGGGCATTTTCATTTGAGCAAGTCTGGTGCCTCAATAAAATCCATCTTTACGGATTGTTCTGTTTTGACAGATTCTGCCTTTTATTTCGCATTGCCTCTTTTGCTATGTTGGATGAATTTCTTTGATCCATTAATGTCCAGTAGCTTTATGCAATGTTCAGAAGTGTTAAGAATGATTGTGTCACCTTTGAACATGTTAATTTTTATTGTGCACTAACCCTCTAATGAGTTGTTTCGAGTTTGGTGTGGAGGAAGTTTTCAAGGGTCAAGAGAGGAGGATGATATACTATGATCAAGAAGAGTGAAAGCTCTAAGCTTGGGGATGCCCCGGTGGTTCACCCCTGCATATTTCAAGAAGACTCAAGCGTCTAAGCTTGGGGATGCCCAAGGCATCCCCTTCTTCATCGACAAATTTATCAGGTTCCTCCCTTGAAACTATATTTTTATTCGGTCCCATCTTATGTACTTTACTTGGAGCGTCTGTGTGCTTTTATTTTTGTTTTGTTATTTTCATTCTCTGAATAAATAAATGCTTGTGTGGGAGAGAGACACGCTCCGCTGGTTCGTATGAACACATGTGTTCTTAGCTTTTAATGTTCATGGCGAAGGTTGAAACTTCTTCGTTAAATTGTTATATGGTTGGAATCGGGAAATGCTACATGTAGTAATTCTAAAATGTCTTGAATAATTTGATACTTGGAAATTATTGTGCTCATGTTTAAGCTCTTGCATCATATACTTTGCACCCATTAATGAAGAAACACCTAGAGCTTGCTAATTTGGTTTGCATATTTGGTCTCTCTAAAGTCTAGATAATATCTAGTATTGAGTTTTGAACAACAAGGAAGACGGTGTAGAGTCTTATAATGTTTACAATATGTCTTTTATGTGAGTTTTGCTGCACCGGTTCATCCTTGTGTTTGTTTCAAATAACCTTGCTAGCCTAAACCTTGTATCGAG
The DNA here is from genome assembly GCF_022539505.1 of Lolium rigidum. Classification (NCBI taxonomy): domain Eukaryota; kingdom Viridiplantae; phylum Streptophyta; class Magnoliopsida; order Poales; family Poaceae; genus Lolium; species Lolium rigidum. The sequence goes on from NC_061511.1 coordinate 265,174,844, forward strand.
AGGGAATACTTCTCATGCATCCAAAATCCTTGAGCCAACCACTATGCCATTTGTGTCCACCATACCTACCTACTACATGGTATTTCTCCGCCATTCCAAAGTAAATTGCTTGAGTGCTACCTTTAAAATTTCTATCCTTCACCTTTACAATATATAGCTCATGGGACAAATAGCTTAAAAACTATTGTGGTATTGAATATGTACTTATGCACTTTATCTCTTATTAAGTTGCTTGTTGTGCGATAACCATGTTTCTGGGGACGCCATCAACTATTCTGTGTTGAATATCATGTGAGTTGCTATGCATGTCCGTCTTGTCTGAAGTAAGAGAGATCTACCACCTTAATGGTTGGAGGATGCATATTGTTAGAGAAGAACATTGGGCCGTGATGGCGTGTAACTCACACGTTCGTTGGGAACCCCAAGAGGAAGGTATGATGCGCACGAGCAGCAAGTTTTCCTCGTAAAGAAACCAAGGTTTGTCGAACCAGGAGGAGCCAAGAAGCACGTTGAAGGTTGATGGCGGCGGGATGTAGTGCGGCGCAACACCAGGGATTCCGGCGCCAACGTGGAACCTGCACAACACAACCAAAGTACTTTGCCCCAACGAAACAGTGAGGTTGTCAATCTCACCGGCTTGCTGTAACAAAGGATTAACCGTATTGTGTGGAAGATGATTGTTTGCAAGAAAACAAGAAAGAACAAGTATTGCAGCAGATTTGTATTTCAGTATAAAAGAATGGACCGGGGTTCACAGTTCACTAGAGGTGTCTCTCCCATAAGATAAAAGCATGTTGGGTGAACAAATTATAGTCGGGCAATTTACAAATAGAGAGGGCATAACAATGCACATACATGTCATGATAAATATAGTGAGATTTAATTGGGCATTACGACAAAGTACATAGACCGCCATCCAAGCTGCATCTATGCCTAAAAAGTCCACCTTCAGGTTATCATCCGAACCCCTTCCAGTATTAAGTTGCTAAACAACAGACAATTGCATTAAGTATGGTGCGTAATGTAATCAACAACTACATCCTCGGACATAGCATCAATGTTTTATCCCTAGTGGCAACAACACATCCATAACCTTAGGGGTTTCTGTCACTCCCCCATATTCACGGAGACATGAACCCACTATCGAGCATAAATACTCCCTCTTTGAGTTACTAGCATCAACTTGGCCAGAGCCTCTACTAATAACGGAGAGCATGCAAGATCATAAACAACACATAGGTAATAACTTGATAATTAACATAACATGGTATTCTCTATCCATCGGATCCCGACAAACACAACATATAGCATTACGGATAGATGATCTTGATCATGTTAGGCAGCTCACAAGATCCAACAATGAAGCACAATGAGGAGAAGACAACCATCTAGCTACCGCTATGGACCCATAGTCCAGGGGTGAACTACTCACTCATCACTCCGGAGGCGACCATGGCGGTGAAGAGTCCTCCGGGAGATGAATCCCCTCTCCGGCAGGGTGCCGGAGGAGATCTCCGGAATCCCCCGAGATGGGATTGGCGGCGGCGGCGTCTCCGGAAGGTTTTCCGTATCGTGGCTCTCGTGCATCGGGGGTTTCGCGACGGAGGCTTTAAGTAGGCGGAAGGGCAACATGGGGGCCACACGAGGGCCCCACACCACAGGTCGGCGCGGCCAAGGCCCGGGCCGCGCCGCCCTATGGTGGCGGCGCCTCGTGGCCCCACTTCGACTCCTCTTCGGTCTTCCGGAAGCTTCGTGGCAAAATAGGACCCCGGGCGTTGATTTCGTCCAATTCCGAGAATATTTCGTTACTAGGATTTCTGAAACCAAAAACAGCAGAAAACATCAATCGGCTCTTCGGCATCTTGTTAATAGGTTAGTTCCGAAAATGCACGAATATGACATAAAGTGTGCATAAAACATGTAGATATCATCAATAATGTGGCATGGAACATAAGAAATTATCGATACGTCGGAGACGTATCAGCATCCCCAAGCATAGTTCCGCTCGTCCCGAGCGGTAAAACGATAACAAAGATAATTTCTGAAGTGACATGCCATCATAATCTTGATCATACTATTTGTAAACATATGTAATGAATGCAGCGATCAAAACAATGGTAATGACATGAGTAAACAAGTGAATCATAAAGCAAAGACTTTTCATGAATAGTACTTCAAGACAAGCATCAATAAGTCTTGCATAAGAGTTAACTCATAAAGCAATAAATCAAAGTAAAGGTATTGAAGCAACACAAATGAAGATTAAGTTTCAGCGGTTGCTTTCAACTTGTAACATGTATATCTCATGGATAATTGTCAACATAGAGTAATATAACAAGTGCAATATGCAAGTATGTAGGAATCAATGCACAGCTTCACACAAGTGTTTGCTTCTTGAGGTGGAGAGAGATAGGTGAACTGACTCAACATAAAAGTAAAAAAGAATGGTCCTTCAAAGAGGAAAGCATCGATTGCTATATTTGTGCTAGAGCTTTCATTTTGAAAGCATGAAACAATTTTGTCAACGGTAGTAATAAAGCATATGAGTTATGTAAATTATATCTTACAAGTTGCAAGCCTCATGCATAGTATACTAATAGTGCCCACACCTTGTCCTAATTAGCTTGGACTACCGGATCATCGCAATACACATGTTTTAACCAAGTGTCACAATGGGGTATCTCCATGCCGCCTCGTACAAAGGTCTAAGGAGAAAGCTCGCATTTTGGATTTCTCGCTTTTGATTATTCTCAACTTAGACATCCATACCGGGACAACATGGACAACGAGATAATGGACTCCTCTTTAATGCATAAGCATGTGGCAACAATTATTATTCTCATATGAGATTGAGGATATATGTCCAAAATTGAAACTTCCACCATGAATCATGGCTTTAGTTAGCGGCCCAATGTTCTTATCTAACAATATGTATGCTCCAACCATTAAGGTGGTAGATCTCTCTTACTTCAGACAAGACGGACATGCATAGCAACTCACATGATATTCAACAAAGAATAGTTGATGGCGTCCCCAGAAAGCATGGTTATCGCACAACAAGCAACTTAATAAGAGATAAAGTGCATAAGTACATATTCAATACCACAATAGTTTTTAAGCTATTTGTCCCATGAGCTATATATTGCAAAGGTGAATGATGGAATTTTAAAGGTAGCACTCAAGCAATTTACTTTGGAATGGCGGATAAATACCATGTAGTAGGTAGGTATGGTGGACACAAATGGCATAGTGGTTGGCTCAAGGATTTTGGATGCATGAGAAGTATTCCCTCTCGATACAAGGTTTAGGCTAGCAAGGTTATTTGAAACAAACACAAGGATGAACGGTGCAGCAAAACTTACATAAAAGACATATTGTAAACATTATAAGACTCTACACCGTCTTCCTTGTTCAAAACTCAATACTAGATATTATCTAGACTCTAGAGAAACCAAATATGCAAACCAAATTAGCAAGCTCTAGGTGTTTCTTCATTAATAGGTGCAAAGTATATGATGCAAGAGCTTAAACATGAGCACAACAATTTCCAAGTATCAAATTATCCAAGACATTTTAGAATTACTACATGTATCATTTTCCAATTGCAACCATATAACAATTTAACGAAGAAGAAACTTCGCCATGAATACTATGAGTAAAGCCTAAGGACATACTTGTCCATATGCTACAGCGGAGCGTGTCTCTCTCCCACAAAGTGAATGCTAGGATCCATTTTATTCAAACAAAACAAAAACAAAACAAACCGACGCTCCAAGCAAAGTGCATAAGATGTGGCCGAATAAAAATATAGTTTCGGGGAGGAACCTGATAATGTTGTCGATGAAGAAGGGGATGCCTTGGGCATCCCCAAGCTTAGACGCTTGAGTCTTCTTAGAATATGCAGGGGTGAACCACCGGGGCATCCCCAAGCTTAGAGCTTTCACTCTCCTTGATAATATTGTATCATACTCCTCTCTTGATCCTTGAAAACTTCCTCCACACCAAACTCGAAACAACTCATTAGAGGGTTAGTGCACAATAAAAATTAGCATGTTCAGAGGTGACACAATCATTCTTAACACATCTGGACATTGCATAAAGCTACTGGACATTAATGGATCAAAGAAATTCATCCAACATAGCAAAAGAGGCAATGCGAAATAAAAGGCAGAATCTGTCAAAACAGAACAGTCCGTAAAGATGGATTTAATTGAGGCACCAGACTTGCTCAAATGAAAATGCCCAAATTGAATGAAAGTTGCGTACATATCTGAGGATCACTCACGTAAATTGGCTTAATTTTCTGAGTTACGTACAGAGAATTAGACCCAGATTCGTGACAGCAAAGAAATCTGTTTCTGCGCAGTAATCCAAATCTAGTATTTACTTTACTATCAAAGACTTTACTTGGCACAACAAAACTCAAAACTAAGATAAGGAGAGGTTGCTACAGTAGTAAACAACTTCCAAGACTCAAATATAAAACAAAAATACTGTAGTAAAAACATGGGTTGTCTTCCATAAGCGCTTTTCTTTAACGCCTTTCAGCTAGGCGCAGAAAGTGTATCTCAAGTGTTATCAAAGGATGGTGCATCTACAGCGGGGTTTGGAGTTTTCTCAACCATGCATAGTATATTGGATACATAAGTTTCAGCGTCTCCCTTTTCATTAGTCTTGGGCTTGCTACTCTCAAAAAACAAATTTTCAGGAACAAGCCAAGCATAGTTATTTTCTAGTGCATCATTCATAGCTAGGAGTTTACATGGTATTGGTGCTTTGATCTCCCCACCATCATTAGCATTATTAGTGTATTTTATTCTATACATATCCATTTTTTCAAGTGTTCTTTTAAAGTCGGTATAAAAGTCAAGCCTCTTATGCTTAATAAAAACTTTTCTAGCTTCTATAGCTATATCCTCAAATTCTCGCACTAAGACTTTTAGAACAAAATCTCTCTTCTCTCCCCGCTCCATATCGGAAAGTGTAAGAAACATGTGTTGTATCATGGGGTTGAGACTAATAAATCTAGCTTCCATCATGCGTACCAAACAAACAGAGGCATCTTCATAAGTAGGGACAGCTTTTGCAAGTGGTATATCTTTAAGATCTTCATGCATACTAACATGGGTGAAAAATTCTTCTATATTATCCCTTCCAATTATAGACCCTTGTCCCACAGGTATATCTTTTACAGTAAAATTAAAAGGAAACATGTTGGAATAAGTAAAGCAAATGCAAGTAACTAATTTTTTTGTGTTTTTGATATAGAGTGCAAGACAGTAAATAAAGTAAAGCTAGCAACTAATTTTTTTTTGTGTTTTGATATAATGCAGCAAACAAAGTAGTAAATAAAATAAAGCAAGAAAAAAACAAAGTAAAGAGATTGGGAAGTGGAGACTCCCCTTGCAGCGTGTCTTGATCTCCCCGGCAACGGCGCCAGAAAAAGAGCTTGATGGCGTGTAACTCACACGTTCGTTGGGAACCCCAAGAGGAAGGTATGATGCGCACAGCAGCAAGTTTTCCCTCAGAAAGAAACCAAGGTTTATCGAACCAGGAGGAGCCAAGAGGCACGTTGAAGGTTGATGGCGGCGGGATGTAGTGCGGCGCAACACCAGGGATTCCGGCGCCAACGTGGAACCTGCACAACACAACCAAAGTACTTTGCCCCAACGAAACAGTGAGGTTGTCAATCTCACCGGCTTGCTGTAACAAAGGATTAACCGTATTGTGTGGAAGATGATTGTTTGCAAGAAAATAGTAAAGAACAAGTATTGCAGCAGATTTGTATTTCAGTATAAAAGAATGGACCGGGGTCCACAGCTCACTAGAGGTGTCTCTCCCATAAGATAAAAGCATGTTGGGTGAACAAATTACAGTCGGGCAATTTACAAATAGAGAGGGCATAACAATGCACATACATGTCATGATAAATATAGTGAGATTTAATTGGGCATTACGACAAAGTACATAGACCGCCATCCAGCTGCATCTATGCCTAAAAAGTCCACCTTCAGGTTATCATCCGAACCCCTTCCAGTATTAAGTTGCTAAACAACAGACAATTGCATTAAGTATGGTGCGTAATGTAATCAACAACTACATCCTCGGACATAGCATCAATGTTTTATCCCTAGTGGCAACAGCACATCCATAACCTTAGGGGTTTCTGTCACTCCCCCCATTCACGGAGACATGAACCCACTATCGAGCATAAATACTCCCTCTTGGAGTTACTAGCATCAACTTGGCCGGAGCCTCTACTAATAACGGAGAGCATGCAAGATCATAAACAACACATAGGTAATAACTTGATAATTAACATAACATGGTATTCTCTATCCATCGGATCCCGACAAACACAACATATAGCATTACGGATAGATGATCTTGATCATGTTAGGCAGCTCACAAGATCCAACAATGAAGCACAATGAGGAGAAGACAACCATCTAGCTACTGCTATGGACCCATAGTCCAGGGGTGAACTACTCACTCATCACTCCGGAGGCGACCATGGCGGTGAAGAGTCCTCCGGGAGATGAATCCCCTCTCCGGCAGGGTGCCGGAGGAGATCAGAATCCCCCGAGATGGGATTGGCGGCGGCGGCGTCTCTGGAAGGTTTTCCGTATCGTGGCTCTCGGTACTGGGGGTTTCGCGACGGAGGCTTTAAGTAGGCGGAAGGGCAACGTGGGGGGCCACACGAGGGCCCCACACCACAGGTCGGCGCGGCCAAGGCCTGGGCCGCGCCGCCCTATGGTGGCGGCGCCTCGTGGCCCCACTTCGACTCCTCTTCGGTCTTCCGGAAGCTTCGTGGCAAAATAGGACCCTGGGCGTTGATTTCGTCCAATTCCGAGAATATTTCGTTACTAGGATTTCTGAAACCAAAAACAGCGAGAAAACAAGAATCGGCTCTTCGGCATCTTGTTAATAGGTTAGTTCCAGAAAATGCACGAATATGACATAAAGTGTGCATAAAACATGTAGATATCATCAATAATGTGGCATGGAACATAAGAAATTATCGATACATCGGAGACGTATCAGGCCGCCAACTAAAGCCATGAATCATGGTGGAAGTTTCAGTTTTGGACATATATCCTCAATCTCATATGAGAACACTAATTGTTGCCACATGCTTATGCATTAAAGAGGAGTCCATTATCTGTTGTCCATGTTGTCCCGGTATGGATGTCTAAGTTGAGAATAATCAAAAGCGAGAAATCCAAAATGCGAGCTTTCTCCTTAGACCTTTGTACGAGCGGCATGGAGGTACCCCTTTGTGACACTTGGTTAAAACATGTGTATTGCGATGATCCGGTAGTCCAAGCTAATTAGGACAAGGTGCGGGCACTATTAATATACTATGCATGAGGCTTGCAACTTGTAAGATATAATTTACATGATACATATGCTTTATTACTACCGTTGACAAAATTGTTTCATGTTTTCAAAATAAAAGCTCTAGCACAAATATAGCAATCGATGCTTTCCTCTTTGAAGGACCTTTCTTTTACTTTTATGTTGAGTCAGTTCACCTATTTCTTTCCACCTCAAGAAGCAAACACTTGTGTGAACTGTGCATTGATTCCTACATACTTGCATATTGCACTTGTTATATTACTTTGCATTGACAACTATCCATGAGATATACATGTTACAAGTTGAAAGCAACCGCTGAAACTTAATCTTCCTTTGTGTTGCTTCAATACCTTTACTTTGATTTATTGCTTTATGAGTTAACTCTTATGCAAGACTTATTGATGCTTGTCTTTAAGTACTATTCATGAAAAGTCTTTGCTTTATGATTCATTTGTTTACTCATGTCATTACCATTGTTTTGATCGCTGCATTCATTACATATGCTTACAATAGTATGATCAAGGTTATGATGGCATGTCACTCCGTAAATTATCTTTGTTATCGTTTACTCGCTCGGACGAGCAGAACTAAGCTTGGGGATGCCGATACGTCTCCGACGTATCGATAATTTCTTATGTTCCATGCCACATTATTGATGATATCTACATGTTTTATACATACTTTATGTCATATTTATGCGTTTTCCGGAACTAACCTATTGACGAGATGCCGAAGGGCCAGCTGTGTTCTTCGCTCGTTTTTGGTTTCGAAATCCTAGTAACGAAATATTCTCTGAATTGGACGAAATCAACGCCCAGTGTTCCTATTTTGCCCGGAAGCATCCAGAACACACGAGAACCGCCGCAGAGGGGGCACGAGCCCACCAAACCCTAGGCCGGCGCGGCCAAGGGGGCCGCGCCCCCTATAGTGTCGGCGCCCCTTCGACCTTCCGACGCCGCCTCTTCGCCTATTTAAGGGCCCTCGACCTAAAACCACGAGACGGAAAAGCCACGGTACGAGAAACCTTCCGAGCCGCCGCCATCGCGAAACCAAGATCCGGGGACAGGAGTCTCTGTTCCGGCACGCCGCCGGGACGGGGAAGTGCCCCCGAAGGCTCCTCCATCAACACCACCGCCATCTTCATCAACGCTGCTGTCTCCCATGAGGAGGGAGTAGTTCTCCATCGAGGCTCGGGGCCGTACCGGTAGCTATGTGGTTCATCTCTCTCCTATGTACTTCAATACAATAATCTCATGAGCTGCCTTACATGATTGAGATTCATATGATGATGCTTGTAATCTAGATGTCGTTATGCTAGTCAAGTGAATTTTACTTATGTGATCTCCGGAGACTCCTTGTCCCACGTGTGTAAAGGTGACACTCGTGTGCACCGTGTGGGTCTCTTAGGCTATATTTCACGAGAATACTTATTCACCGTTATGAATGGCATAGTGAAGTGCTTATTTATATCTCTTTATGATTGCAATGTGTTTTGTATCACAATTTATCTATGTGCTACTCTAGTGATGTTATTAAAGTAGTTTTATTCCTCCCGCACGGTGTAATGGTGACAGTGTGTGCATCCGTGTTAGTACTTGGCGTAGGCTATGATTATGATCTCTTGGAGATTATGAAGTTAACTATTGCTATGATAGTATTGATGTGATCTATTCCTCCTACATAGTGTGAAGGTGACAGTGTGCATGCTATGTTAGTACTTGGTTTAGTTGTGTTGATCTGTCATGCACTCTAAGGTTATTTAAATATGAACATTGAATATTGTGGAGCTTGTTAACTCCGGCATTGAGGGTTCGTGTAATCCTACACAGTTAGTGGTGTTCATCATCCAACAAGAGGGTGTAGAGTCTAGCATCTATCTATTTATTCTGTTATGTGATCAAAGTTGAGAGTGTCCACTAGTGAAAGTCTAATCCCTAGGCCTTGTTCCTAAATACTGCTATCGCTGCTTGTTTATCGTTTCTATTGCGTTACTACTGCTGCGTTACTACTGCTTGTTTACTCGTCCCGGGCAAAGCACTTTTCCGGTGCCGTTGCCACTTGCTCATACTTATTCATACCACCCGTATTTCACTATCTCTTCGCCGAACTAGTGCACCTATTAGGTGTGTTGGGGACACAAGAGACTTCTTGCTTTGTGGTTGCAGGGTTGCATGAGAGGGATATCTTTGACCTCTTCTTCCCTGAGATCGATAAACCTTGGGTGATCCACTTAAGGGAAACTTGCTGCTGTTCTACAAACCTCTGCTCTTGGAGGCCCAACACTGTCTACAAGAATAGAAGCTCCCGTAGACATCACGGCCCTGCCTTTTCGATGGTGAGAAGCGGTGGAGGCGTGATACGTCTCCGACGTATCGATAATTTCTTATGTTCCATGCCACATTATTGATGATATCTACATGTTTTATACACATTATATGTCGTATTTATGCATTTTCCGGCACTAACCTATTAACGAGATGCCGAAGAGCCAGTTGCTATTTTCTGCTGTTTTTGGTTTCAGAAATCTTACAAAGGAAATATTCTCGGAATTGGACGAAATCAACGCCTAGGGGCCTATTTTGCCACGAAGCTTCCAGAAGACCGAAGAGAAGACGAAGTGGGACCACGGGGCGCCGCCACACTAGGACGGCGCGGCCCAGGAGGGGCCCGCGCGGCCCTGCTGTGTGGGGCCCCCGTGACCCCTCCGACTCCGCCCTTCCGCCTACTTAAGGTCTTCGTCGCGAAACCCCCGCACCGAGAGCCACGATACGGAAAACCTTACCGAGACGCCGCCGCCGGCAATCCCATCTCGGGGGATTCTGGAGATCACCTCCGGCACCCTGCCGGAGAGGGGAATCATCTCCCGGAGGACTCTTCACCGCCATGGTCGCCTCCGGAGTGATGAGTGAGTAGTTCACCCCTGGACTATGGGTCCATAGCAGTAGCTAGATGGTTGTCTTCTCCTCATGTGCTTCATTGCCGGATCTTGTGAGCTACCTAACATGATCAAGATCATCTATTTGTAATTCTATATGTTGTGTTTGTCGGGATCCGATGGATAGAGAATACTATGTTATGTTGATTATCAATCTATTACCTATGTGTTGTTTATGATCTTGCATGCTCTCCGTTATTAGTAGAGGCTCGGCCAAGTTTTTGCTCTTAACTCCAAGAGGGAGTATTTATGCTCGATAGTGGGTTCATGCCTCCATTAAATCTGGGACAGTATGAGAAAGTTCTCAGGTTGTGGATGTGCTGTTGCCACTAGGGATAAAATATTGATGCTATGTCCGAGGATGTAGTTATTGATTATATTACGCACCATACTTAATGCAATTGTCTGTTGTTTTGCAACTTAATACTGGAAGGGGTTCGGATGATAACCTGAAGGTGGACTTTTTAGGCATAGATGCATGCTGGATAGCGGTCTATGTACTTTGTCGTAATGCCCAATTAAATCTCACAATATTCATCATATCATGTATGTGCATTGTTATGCCCTCTCTATTTGTCAATTGCTCGACCGTAATTTGTTCACCCAACATGCTATTTATCTTATGGGAGATACACCTCTAGTGAACTGTGGACCCCGGTCCATTCTTTTACATCGAATACAATCCGCAATACTTGTTCTACTGTTTTCTGCAAACAATCATCATCCACACTATACATCTAATCCTTTGTTACAGACAAGCCGGTGAGATTGAGAACCTCACTCGTTTCGTTGGGGCAAAGTACTTTGGTTGTGTTGTGCAGGTTCCACGTTGGCGCCGGAATCCCTGGTGTTGCGCCGCACTACATCCCGCCGCCATCAACCTTCAACGTGCTTCTTGGCTCCTACTGGTTCGATAACCTTGGTTTCTTACTGAGGGAAAACTTGCTGCTGTGCGCATCACACCTTCCTCTTGGGGTTCCCAACGGACGTGTCATCTACGCGCATCAAGACTGTTTTCTGGCGCCGTTGCCGGGGAACTGAAGAAAAGCTACACCACCAAGATTTCTAACTCCCACGTCAACTACACGCCAGCAAGGCGGCGAGGGGAGGTGTTGGCGAGGGTGGGCATGAAAGGGGTGAAATAGGGTTTTGCCCCTCTCTCACCAACAACGCTGGCCCACGCCTCTTTTAGCTTCATCCGGCACCCCCGCTTCCCCCCCCCCCCACACACACACACCCATATTGGGTGTGGCCTCAGAGCGCCGGATGTCAAAACGACCTTTTCCGGCCAATAACTAACTTTGGGAGGTCGACAGGCCCAGGTTTTTTTGCTCCCATGCCCCAAAGCCATTTGAGGAGCCAAGTGGAGATGCTCTTATAGTTCTTTTTTTTTCTATCACAAAATTTATCTCCAAAATTTAAACTAAAATTTGCAAAATGAACTACAAGTGGGATTTCGTCGGGATCCCACTTACGACATCGGTATTTTTCCTCTGCCGATATTTCCAAGGTCTCGCCAGAAACCTCCGGCACCCTACCGGTATAAGAACACATGCTGATATTTACTAGTATTTGATAATTTTCTGAAAATTTAAATGGTTTTGGTAAATTTTGGACCAGTTTTAACATTATGAATAGTTTTAACATTAGGAATTGTTAGTTCTCATTAGACTGAAAACTAAGCTAGCGCTTAGTAGACTCCTGCAACATCGGATTTGCATCGTGATTCGTGGACTTGAGTTGAAAGTTGGGTTGCAACTGAGATTTTTTTTAGATGAGGTTGCAACTACGAAAAATACCTCCAACCCGTTAAAAACTTGCTTTTCTTCCACCAAGTGTGTGTTCCTTGGCTATATTCCTCATCATAAAAGAGTCAAATTCCTAGATGCTAAAACTTGTGAGTTTATATCTGTAGAGACGTTGTCTTTGATGAAAATGACTTTCCTTTTGCCTCTTTACATCCAAACGCTGGTTCGCGACTTTGCAGTGATATTCTTCTTCTTTTGCCTTCAAATAGTTGGGAGACACGCATTGATGATCATATGTCTTTGCATATTAGAGCAGATGTTACTACTAATGGCCAGGTTCCTAGAACATGTTGTGCTTGCAAAATACTGCTGATATCTAGAGCAAGATAAGAAACTCTATTAGTTCATGGGATATCGTCCTCTCGCACTCACGCATCACAGTCCGCTTAAAGCAAGGCTGATTCGATCTCTAGCTAGCAGCTAGGCAGCTGCTGATCTACTTTCCAGTTGAAACGCTTTTATTTAATAGCCCTGTAAAATAAACAATCTCAACGTGCAGTTTTCCTAGCGATCGATTAGAATTGCAACAGCTGTATAGGTAGGCAGCAAAATCTCGACGGATCTTCTGTTTTGGATGAAACGATCTTTGGTAGGATCTATCTATACATTCAGAGCTGTACGCACCCATCGTTTAAACTTTTATTGGAAACCTCCGGGTGCGGATGGCCTGTCTTCTCGGCTCTCCATCAACTTGTTTGACGGAGGCACTGTTGCCAGGCGATCGATGCTTGCAGCCTGGCATGTATACGCTACAGTTTATGAGGCATCCAGGCTCCGTAGAGTCGTAGACTAATGATTGGGGAGCAAAGGAAACATGGCAACTGGCTTTCCTCAACACTCAACAGTAACAGCAACTGTCATAAAGGAAGCTGAAGGGAAAGCTGGGGCAGAATTTTGGGAATTTCTTCCACAACAGTGAAAGGCTACATATATTCCAAAGCTGCGTGCTTTGGCTTTGTTTTCTGGTTTGCTTTTTTCGAGAGTAGAGTATCGATCGTAACGGTGAGATGCTTCGTCTGATAGATGGAGCTGACCTATTTTCACTGTACAAGAGATCGAGATGGTGATGCGATGCGATGCTACTTTTAGTTGCCTCTGCCCTCGCTGACTTTCGAATTGAAGCTAGTATTATTCTGCATTTGCATGCATTGTCTTGTTCAGTCCATTGTGTTTATCACGGAGAGTCATTGTCTTGTTTCACGTGAGAGAGCCTCTATGTGTCTTCCACAATCACAAGGGTAGTAGTGGACATCTCTATGAAAAAACAGAATTGTTTTAATCCTGAGGATTGATGATGCAAATACGCATGCCGTGCATAGGTCAATGTGACAATACAATAATGCTAGAGTTACGGACGCGCTGGGCATACACGATCTTTACGGACTGATGTGTATGTATGTGGTTGGTTCTGTTTGGAATTCACTCTTAAAAAAGCGGATCACGATCTCATGGTTTGCCTACGTGATGCGAGTCCGTAGGTTGATTCCATAAGAGGTATCCGTAGGTGTAGCATTGTTGATGATAATAAGTGCATATACAGATCATTCACATAAGAACTCGTGGCTCTTAGACTATTGCTTGGGGAGATAGTGATAACAGCAAGTAATTCTATTGTATATCTAGGCAAATAAAATCATAAAATAGGGTTTTTCTCGGTCGAGCCTCCCATCCGCCCCCTGACCTCACGAAGATTGTGAATTATGGCATCCCTATCTAACCGCATCAAGGGGCACACCTTTTTAAATCCTGAGGAAGATGAAGTGCAAGCCACTTGCTTATCTTTCTCAGAAAAAAAAATCGCCGAAAGAATGGAAAAAAACAATAAGTTTTGTTGCTCTTGCAGACCTGTAAATGTGCTTCTGCTGCACAGATTCGTCACTAGCACCAGATGACTTTTTGCGGTGTGTGTGCTCATGGAAATGGGCTGATGTGTTTTATTTTTTTGGTATGTATGGTTGGCAGTTCTCTCGTTATAGTATCTGTTTGCTTGCATGATGCTGCCACTATACATGGTACCACTAGAGGTAACATCAGTTTTGTTAAGGTACGGAATTTCCAAGTTCTACCCACATATGAGATTCAAGATGGTGTACACATGAGAAAGCATGAATTTGCCAACGTTTAACTCTTTCCAACAATTATTTTAACTATATGTGCGGCAATAGATTCAAACCCGAAGTCATTTCTAAATACAGATCGGATGACTTCAGTTTTGAGCCACGTAATTCATGACACTGTTACTCCTTGGTTAAATATAAATCTTGGCGTCTTCTTTTATATTTGTGGACGGATTGGTAAAATATGTTGTTGTCTTCTCCTTAAAACTTAAATCCAACTTGATTGATCCAGCGAGTAGGGTGTCTCTCCAGTCATACTCGCGCTGTAACCTTATCTAACATTCAAAAATTGTTTCACTTTATCGTAGGCAGCAGAGAAGACGTTAGTTCATTGTTATGCTCGCCGGTTTGTATGGTCACACTTGCCAAGATCGAGGTGTGAGCTAGAAAACATGTGAATGAACAACCTTATTATGACCTCAACTGGACAATGTTCAGAAACAATCTCAACAAAATCTGTAGCAGTTGGAAGCAAATCATCATACGCTGACATAGCAGCTCCAGCAGAGAAACCTACATTCATCATAATATCAATGACGGTGGGAGTCAGGGCCGGTCCTGAGAGCGCAGCGAGAGAGGAGCGCAGCGAGAGAGGAGTGCTGCGAGAGGGCGAGGGCCCTGCCCTATCCAAAGGCGGCGCCTTCCCCATCACCGTCCCCTTCCCCGCCGTCGGCGCCAGGCCCGCGCGGGCGCGAGGATCGGTGGCGCGGCGGCCGCGGGTCGGACTCGGAAGAGACGCCAAGGTCGTGGAGCAGCGGGCTCGACGGAGGGCGCGGCGACCGACCGGAGTCATCCTCGGCTCGCAAGGAGATCAGATCTTTGGTGGTTCGGGAGGAGGAGAGCGCCGCCTTCGACGAGCTCGATGACTCCGAAGATCCGCTCGACGACGGCGAGGAAGACGCCCCGTGGGAGGAACCCACGCACGTGACGCGCAAGCGCGCTCGCGGTCGGCGGGCGGGGAAGAAGGTGGCGGCGCGGCCGTCGCGCCCGGGAGCGCGTCCCCGGCGCTTACGATGACTTCCAGGGCCTGTGCCTCCTCTCGCACACAGCCCGGCCACCGCGCGGCGGCCTGCACCGTCGGGCCGGTCCGTCTCGCGCTGCGGTGAGGCTGGCCACATGGCGCGGGAGTGCTCGCTCCCCCGCCCGCCAAGGCCTGCGTCGCCGCCGGTGGACGCCATGGAGCCGGCCAGGAAGCGCGTCAACGATGAGGGTCGCGGCCGAAGAGTGGATGCGGGCGCCGGTGGCCACCGCGCGCGTGCGCCAGAGGCTCACCAGGCTGCCAGGGAGCATGAGCGCCGTGGCGCAGGCAGCAGTGTTGGGCAGCACCGCGCCGAGGCTGAGGCTGCGCCGCGCCGGGCCACGGTTGCTCCACGGAGGGACGTTCTGCCGCACAGGGCTGCCGTTGGGCGCCAGGAGCAGACGCGCATGGTGACCGCGACCGTCGGCGACGCGCGGGTTGTCGCTCCCGTTCCTGTGGGGAGCGGGCCGTTGCGCCGGTGCTGCCTCAGGCGCGCCGTGTGGATGAGCTGCCGCGGCCAAGACGTGGCGCGGACGGGCAGGTGGCGCCTTTGGCGCTGCAAGCGCCGGCAGCTGGCGGTGAGCTTGCGCGCCGCCCGCGCGCGCGGCCTGCGTCCTGCCTCGGTCGGTGGAGATCGACGCGGCGGAAGCCGCGCTCTCCAACGCGTTGCTGGCGGTGATCATGGGGGTGCGCCGTGCGGTGACCACGGAGGAGGTGTCTATGGCGCTTGAAGACATCCACCGGCTGCCACCAGGGTGCTTCTCCGTTCACTGCCATCGGCCGGAGGATTTCCTAATTTTCTTCGCCACCAAGGAGGACCGTGACATGGTGTTGCGCGAGGAGGTGATCGCGTCGCCGTTCTTCCGTTTGCTGCTCAGGCCGTGGGCGCGCCGCACGCATGCCGCTTCCGGCGGCCTCTGCGTTCACGCGGAGATCGAGGTGGAGGGTGTCCCGGCCAACGCATGGAATCTTACCATGGCGGAGACGATCTTGGCGCCGGCGGCGTGGGTTGAACGGCTCCACCCGCTCACCAGGAGCCGTGCAGACATGGGGACGTTCCGCCTCTCGGCGTGGTGCTTGGACCCTGCGCTCATCCCGCAGGAAATGGATCTGCACATCGTCGAGCCCGACGAGCCGCCGTCGCTCGCAGACATGGCAGCGCTGGCGCAGGCAGTGGTGCCGCCGCATATCAACACGCTCGTCTACCCGTTGCTCATTCACGTGACGTCGACGGTGGACTTCCGCCGCAGCACGCCGCGCCAGGGTTCGGGTGATCGCGCGGTTGATGGCGACGGAAGCACGCCGGCGTGGCCGACGCGCAGACATTACCAGTACACCAGGGGGACGCCTGACGTTCTCCCAGGAGGCGCGGGCAACGGCATTGGTGCTGCTCACCCTACCCCTGCTGGACAAGGTAGGGGAGGCCGCGATGGGAACACACGGACGCTGTCGTCCGGGGCGATCGTTGGCGAGCCGGCCACTGATCCGTCACGACGCGCCAAGAGGAGGAAGCGTGGAGGGCGCAAGGTCCGTGAGCTGCGGGCACGCGCCGCTGCAAAGAACGCCGGCGATGAGTCCGTCGATGGACTGGCTGCCTTGGGCGCCGATGTTGGGCACGTGGCGATCGCTGAGAGCGCCGCCGTCGCCACGGATGTCCAGCGTACAAGCACTGACGTTGGAGTGGCAGCCATGGGCGCCGGAGCTGTTCATGTGGTGCGTGCTGTGAGCGCCGCAGTCGCCACGGAGGTCGAGCATGCAAGGACCAACGATGGGGTGGCTGTCGTGGGCGTCGGAGTTGATCGCGTGGTGCCTGCCGAGAGCGCCGTCATCGCCGGGGATGATCGGATGGGGGTTGCTGTGTGCGCCGGCGAAGCGGATGGTGGCAGCATCGGCGCCACGCTTGCAGTGCGCCATGCGCCGCTGCATGCAACGGTGGACCTGTCGGTCCATGGCCAGGCGCTGCGGCCTGTGGACCAGGTCCAGGACGCACAACGGGCGGTCGTGGCTGACACGCGCGCCGTGGTGGGGCCGCTGTTGGACAGCCCAGCTTTTCCGCTTTTGGAGGCTTCTGCGGCTGGTTCAAACTTGGCGGCGGACGGTGGGGTCGGCGAGGGAAGCTTCCGCGTGGGCACGCTCTCCGTTTCGATTCCCGCCTCGCCGCTCAAACTTTCAGCCAATGAGCCCCCTTCCCTCCAAACCCTGGAAAGCTTGGCAGGCCCTTTCGTCCCACGCCCGCAACTGGGCCTGGAGGCCTTCGCCAGACAAGGTCCGCCAGTTGTTGCACGCCAGGATGGGCCGCTCGGACAGGATGATGCTGGGCCGTTCGAAAAGGATGTTGGTGGGCTGGGAGAGATGGACGAGACATGCTGCCAAGTCCTGGCCCTGTCTACCCCTCCCCCACCGATCCTGGATGCTCCAAGGGTGGACGTGTCCAGCGATGACGAGGTGATCGATGAGGAGATCGAGGCTGACACACTCCCACCTCAAGCTGACGCCGTGGGGTCCCCTGCAGCCTCTCCGTCAGTGTGCCGCTTCGCCTCACCTCCCCTGGTGTTCCAGAGAGCGCGGCAAACAGCTGTACCGAGGGTGTCGGTACCTGTGGCGCGCCCAAGGACGCTAGGAGAGTTCCTCGAAGCTGCGAAATCGCGCTCGGATGCCCTCCTTCAAACTCCGGCTGTCAGGAGACGGCTGGTGGAGCTGAACTTCGAACCACGCCGGAGCTCGAGGATTGCAAAGCAACCGGGGGGATGAATGCTGAGATGAAGGCGGTGCGGAACCTGATGCGGAAGCTTGGACTGCTCACTGGAGATGAGGCGTCGTCGACGGCTGCCCTAGAAGCTTACCACAAGATGTACGAGCTCCCCTTGACGGACGACATGATCGAGGCGATTGCTGAGTTCTACGGATGGACGCTCTCCACGATCAGAGGCTGCTCTCCGCCGATGCTGGGGATGTCGGGTGGTCGCCTCGTGGAGGCTTGACCCCGATGTTCGCTACCTAGGGTGTGCCTTGTAGTCGGTCCAATGTTGTACGAACCTAAGATTATGGTGGCCAATGTGCGAGGCCTCAATGATCGCGCAAGACGTACGGCTGTCAGGAGTGTGGTAGGCACCACGGGTGCATCTATCGTCTGTATCCAAGAGACAAAACTTGCGGTTGTAACCCCTGCCATTGTTATGGAAGCGCTTGGCGCGGATTTTGATGCTTACTTCTGCTTGTCGGCGACCGATGCGCGGGGTGGGATGATTATGGCCTGGGTGAGCAGGGTGGTGCAGCTTGACAGCGCCCACATAGATGCTAATTCCATCACTGCGAGGGTGGCGCCCCCTGGGGGGAACCATGGTGGTGGCTGACATGTGTGTACGGACCACAGGCTGAGGCTGATAAGATCGCCGTCCTGGAGGAGCTACGTGATGTCCGTGGAATCCACCAGGGGCCTTGGGCCCTCTGCGGGGACTTCAACATGATCTACCGGGCTGAGGACAAGAACAACGGTAACCTTAACCGTAGGATGATGGGACGGTTCCGTCGCTTTCTGAACGACTGTGAGCTGAAGGAGATCTACCTGCATGGCCGACGCTACACTTGGTCGAATGAACGCGAGACCCCTACTCTCGTTCGGCTGGACCGGGTTTTTGCCACGGTGGCTTGGGAAGAACTCCATAGCAGTTGCAGTCTGCGCTGCTTGGCGACGGTTGTGGCGGATCACTGCCCCCTCCTCCTTGACTGCACCACACAGTCGGGAGGGCGGAAAAGGTTCTAGTTTGAGCGTTTCTGGCTGCGCCTTGACGGGTTTGATGAGGTGGTTCAGAGCGCCTGGGAGGTGGTTCAGGGAGACACTAATCCCTTCAGGCGGCTCACTGCTAAATTGAAACTCACAACGCGTCGGCTCATGAGCTGGAGCGATAAGAAGGTTGGATCTATCAAACTGCAGCTAATGATAGCGCGGGAGGTGGTGTTGAGGTTGGATATAGCCATGGAAACCCGACAGCTCACACCCGATGAGCGTCGACTCCGGGCACACCTCAAGCAGACCTACTTAGGGTTGGCCTCGCTTGAGCGGACGATGGCTCGCCAACGGGCAAATATCGCATGGCTGCGGGAGGGGGACGCCAACACGGCCTTCTTCCACCAGCATGCGGCCTACAGGCGCCAGAAGAACGTGATCCACAGTTTGAGGGTGGATAACGCGGTTGTTTCCGACCATGCGGCCATGGCTGAAGCTACTTTCGCACACTTTGAGGGCCTTCTCGGCACCTCGGTGGCAAGGGCACACTCGCTGGACTTAGATTTTCTGGATGTCACTCCAGAGGATCTATCCGAGCTCGAGGAGGCGTTCACGGAAGAGGAGGTGTGGGAGGTGATTAAGCACCTGCCGCCAGGCAAAGCTCCCGGCCCCGACGGGTTCACGGCTGAATTCCTGCAGAAATGCTGGGGGGTGGTCAAGGCTGACTTCATGGCGGCTTTTGACAAACTTTACACGATGTGTGGGCGCGGATTACAAGGCCTTAACCAGGCTTTGATGGTGCTGCTGCCCAAGCGCCCGGACGCTACGGCGCTAGGTGACTACAGGCCGATAAGCCTCATCCACATCTTTGCCAAGCTGGTGGCAAAGATCTTGGCTACTAGGTTGGCACCTCGGATGGAGTCGCTGGTGGACCGCAACCAATGTGCCTTCATCCGTAAAAAATGCATACACGACAACTTCATGTTGGTTCAGCAGACGGCCCGCTTTCTACACAGAGAGAAGGAGCCCGAGGGTGATGCTGAAGCTGGATATTGCTCGGGCCTTTGACTCGGTGTCCTGGGGATTCCTCATGGAGGTTCTCCAGAAGCTTGGGTTTGGCCCGAGGTTTCGAGAGCTTGTCTCTCTGCTGCTGGCCACGGCTAGTACTCGGGTGCTGCTCAACGGCGAGCCAGGCCCCCGATCTGGCATCGGAGGGGACTGAGGCAGGGGGATCCCCTGTCGCCATCGTTGTTTGTCCTGGTGATGAACTCGCTCAACAAGATGCTCGCCAAGGCATCTGAGCTGGGTGTGCTGCGACGGTTGGCGTGGCGGACCTGGCGACCTCTGTGTCGCTTTATGCGGATGATGTGGTGATCTTCTGTCACCCGGACGAGTCTGAGTTGGGTGCGATCCGCGGCATCCTGGAGCTATTCGGACAGGCCTCCGGCTTGCGCACCAACTTCGCTAAATGCTCGGTAACCCCGATCGCGTGTTCGGACGAGGAGGCTGGGGCTGCTGCGGTGCACATGGAGTGTTAGCTAGCGCCTTTCCCGGTGAAGTACTTGGGTATTCCCCTGTCCACGAGGCGTCTATCGGCCGAGTCCTTCCAGCCGCTGGTGGGCAGGCTAGCTGACAAGCTGCCGACGTGGCGGGCGTCCATGATGCCGCAAGCCGGACGTTTGGCGCTGATCCGAGCCGTGCTGGCGGCAATCCCGTTGCACCAGATAACGGTTCTGGCCCTGAACAAAAAGACTCTCAAGCAGATCAACAAGATCCTGCGAGGTTTCCTATGGGTGGGTCAAGCAGAAGCCAATGGAGGCCACTGCCATGTGAATTGGGCAAGGTTGTGTCGACCGCTGCATCTAGGCGGGTTGGGAATCCCCGACGTGGCACGTATGGCCATAAGCCTTAGGGTGCGCTGGCTGTGGAGGATGCGCACTGACCCACTACGTCCGTGGCGTGGGCTGGACATGCAGTTCTCGAAGGCGGAGTTGGACATCTTTGCGGCCTCCACCTCGGTGAGGGTTGGCAATGGCGAGTCCGCGCTTTTCTGGGAGGACTGATGGTTGGGCGGCCGCTCCATCAAGGAGATGGCGCCGGAGGTGTACGTGCTGGTCCCTAAACGGCGCAGGAAGGTGCGTACGGTGCGTCAGGCACTGATAGACCGCACTTGGATCCCCGACATGGCTGGAGCACCTACTGCCCTTGCACTATGGCAATATGTACAATTATGGAGCAGGCTGAGGGATGTCCAGCTTTCGGAGGAACAGGACACGACGGCTTGGGTTTGGACGACGGATGGCCAATACACCTCCCACTCTTGCTATGAGGCCCTCTTTCAGGGGGGGATCACCTCACCATCATGGGAGCTGAATTGGAGATCCTGGGCGCCCTCTAGGGTGAAAATTTTCATATGGTTGGCCTGCCTCGACAGGTGTTGGATGGGTGAGAGGCTAGCGCGACGTGGTCTGCCACATGCGCCCAAATGCCCGCTATGTGACCAATCCGAGGAGACTATGACGCACCTACTCACTGGGTGTTCATTCTCCAGGACGGTCTGGTTCGAGGTCCTCTCATGGATCCGATCCACCGCAGGACCTCCATCTTCGGAGGGGGACTTCGCAGAGTGGTGGTCGCAAGTGGTGCGTACCGCCCCTCGCCAGTTGCGTAAAGGTACATCGTCGATCATCATGCTCACGGCGTGGTGGATCTGGAAGCACCGGAATGCTGCGATCTTCGACAGCGCACAACCTTCGGTGCCTTCCCTGCTCGGCGACATCAAGACCGAAGCGCGACAGTGGGCGAACGCGGGAGCCCGGGGTGTCCGCCAGATCCTCCCCTAGACTAGGTCTCCTTTCTTGGGTCGAGTTGTAGTGCGGGGTGTTCGTTCTCTCTTGGACATGTACATATAACCTTTCTATCTATCTATCAATGCATCGAAACGCAAGCCTTTTGCGTTTTCGCGAAAAAAATAATATCAATGACCACCATGCCATCACATTTACCGACTACTAACCGGTTGCATCTGGCCGAAGCAGCTAGAGCAAGAAGAGCCCTGGCTGAGCGCCATGCCTTCTACAGAAAAATCATTCGAGGCATGTGCCGCTGCTGCCGATCCTGCTGGAGATTGTACCTGCTTGTCATCTGCTACTTGGTGGCGCCCTATCCATGAATGTGCCTATATATAATCACAGGACCAAATTTTGTTGGAACTAACACTTCGGACATCAAGGCCATAAAAACAGTTAGTCTACATTACATAACAGAAAAACAAGATAAGGACAAATGAATCAAGGAATGGTGGTACATCCTTATGCTATTTGCGCCTTTCATGTTCTACGACATGATTCATCATACTTGGCTAGCAGTATATATCAGTTTGCTTACCAAACTGAAGCCATATAAGTGCGAGGAAACAGGAACTTACTGGAGGTCCATCACCAAAGCAAAGCTAGTAGCCAATCATAGGCTTTGAGCTTCAGAAATCATATAAAAGCGAGATCATGCAGAAATGCATGGACAGATAGATATGACACTGCATGCTTCGCCATCCACCTGCTTAGCAGCATCCTGAAGCCTCCTCAGGTTGGCACAACTTCTCGCGGTATGATGCAATGTAAATGTCCTTTCTGATCCTCACAGTACCTGCAAAGGAAACAATTCGATTTATTCAGAAAAAAAAAGGTGGAACTAAATGGTTTTGAATGCACTATACAAACAAATCACATAACAAAGGACAATACTCAAGTAATAATATCCCATCGTTTACTGTTGTACCTACAAACCGATTATGTATTACACATCTGATGTGGGCATCACTTGTATACACATTCCATATACGGAGTACTATAATTTATGCTGAGTACTATAGTTCAAATTGACACAAGAATTCAAATGAAGCCAGCGGTCGACAGCCACTGGGAGCAACATATGGAGTGTGAGGAGTTTTACCAATCAGTATGTTTTTTGCTGATCCATGCCAGCTACTAAAAATGGGTATTTGAAATTGGAATGATACGAAATTTCAGCTACTATATTGTTAAGAACACAAACTGCAGCTAGCAACTGAAGTGATGGTTATCCACGTGCAAATAGTCTACTCTATCCATATGCGTACTGATATATAGGAATTGGCTAGAATCTGGGTGGAGTTTCAGCTGCACAAATAAGACTAGTAAAATTGAGAGCTGAGTCAAACAAAATGCAGTAGGCTTACCTCCTACAACCTCACATCTAGTATATTTAGATTAGTACTTGGTGAAGATGCAGCAATAGCTACTTCATAATCTACTATCATGTCGTTCGTCAGTCTCAAATGGAAGATGTGTGATTTTCCTGTGTACAAAACCCAAGGCAGTCGTACAAGTGATGAACATGAAAGAAAGGAAATAACCTTTCATGCCCTAGTAGCTCTACACCATTAGCATCATTTTTTAAAAAGAATGGCATTTTCCTTACAGAAAAAAAAATCAGTTTCTCTACAGAGAATGGTGATTTATTCAGGCAACAGTGTATTCAAGTGACGCAAAGTTGGTTCCAATCTAACATTGCACCTAAGGTGATACAATAGCAATACAATAAAAGACAGCCAGCTCAAGTGGACTTGAATTATGTTCCCTTTATCTATTCAGTTTATTTCCAACATCTAAAATATGAGAATGCTTAACTCCTGCTACGGTTGAGAACAAAATATTTGCAGATTGTCTCTTGGAAAAAGGAATAGGAAAGAATCAGCAGTTTTACAATGAATCATACTCTGTCCTATAATTGCACATATCTTTCACAACATGGGAGGGGACTTGAGATCTAATTTTGCTGGCAGAATGCACCTACTAGTTTGAGCCTTTATATATCTCCTGGAACATTCATTGGCAGCCCACCAGGTTCTTTCCTTAAAGTATCATGTCGATCGCTTTCCTTTCAGTATAACCACGTCCTACAAAAAGTTTATGCAGGTGCACCTACTAGTTTTTTTTCTCTAGCATGCCAATATATTTTTTGGCCTGAAATGGGGCCATGGCATGAATCACATATATAGTTCATGCATTTTAACAGAGAATAACTTGGACTCATCAATCTCAAAAGCACAATATAAATAATAGCACGAAACCTACCCCTCTTGCAACATTAGATACAATCACAACACATAATTGCATCACTAAACAAAACAACTTGCCACTTATGCTAGGATGTGCTGAAATATTTGGCCCATTTACTGTGGCCCATATAAGATTTAAGAATTTGACTAAATAAATCTCAAAGCCCAAAATTGTGCGACAGGCCAAATGTGTTTCAGCTCATGTTGGCGGCTGCACATGAGTGGCAAGGGGTGGGTGCTAAGTTTAGTCCCACATGGAAAGTTGTTGTCATATGTAGTTTTCTGAACAGATACAGTTTCACATATGCAAGAACTGAATGGTAGGAAGATATGATATGATTAATTCACGCCATATCCATTGGTTTCTGATGATTAACGACAGATGTAAATGAAAGACTAGTTCATCTTTGATAATGTTTTAGTCTCATATAGATATAGGTTACATTTCGAAACTTAATAAGTTTTCCAGCAAAAGTAAGGTCAGCTACAAGATTTAGAAACAAAGATAATCTTAGAAGAACAAGCGAAAGGAAATCAAAACATGAAAAAATACATATAACCAAGAGGAATAAACTTCGAAGCATGATTCAATTATTAAACAGTGAACTGCAATTTTACTACTAACTGAAATATGATAGAAAAATAAGAAGATGGAACATGCTAGATAAAATTCAGCATGAAAGTAAATCACACTAACATTTTATGGAGAAGTCATGGTTATAACAGAGAATTGGTCCATTCATACATCAGATTTCCGTGATCTTAAGCGGAAGTCTGAAACCCCAAATACACTTTCTTCTCTACCGTACCGAATGAGACATCACTGTTGGGCAAAGAACACCCAAACAGGAATTACCAGCTTACTACTCAGAGAGGAAACTTTGTTGTGCCATTCACCACTACCAACTTTGATAGCCTGTTCTGGGTTCATGTAAATCTGAAGTTAGTCGGCCCTTCTCCTCTGCAAGCGGCCGCATAGTCTTGAGCGAGGTGTGGGGCAGCATCCTTGTGACGGTAAATGAATTTCTCCACAAATACCTTCTCGCTCGCCGCAAATGTATTGAAGTAATCCCGCTTGCAGTCTAGCAATCCATTATCCTTGAGAAACTTTACAGTGTAGTACCGGGGCCTGAGCCGGCCCTTGAGGCTAAGACTGAGCATTGCCGGCCGACGAGCAATGTAGTCCGGTTCCAACCCCACCTCAGAGATAAGGAATTCCGATTTGCTGTGCATCGTGTCCTTGGACATTGTGAGCAGCATTGGCAACTTGCAAACAGCGGTGCCTACCTCAGCATCGGACCACCTGAACGCGGTCTTCAGTTGCTCCACTTTGACAGCTATCGTCTCCTCGCTGCGGAACGCGACAGCCTGCAGCGCAAGCCTGAACATCCCAGAGCCGCGGGGCACACCTACAGCTTCAGCGCGCACCGCCATGGCCCGGACTTGCTCTGGTTTGGTGCCAAGTAGCCATGGCACAGCGAGGCACAGCGAGGCAATGCCAATAGCATCTATCCCGCACTCGTGCAGGAACGCAACATTGGGCTTGACCACCTTCTCGAGGCTTCTTCTGAGGAGATCGGAGCCGAACTTCAACGCTCGGGTGAGGTTCTGGTAGGAGCCGAAAAGGTGCAGGCAGTAGGGTAGGTTGGAGCCGATGGATCTGGTGCGGAAGCTGAAGGGGGCGAGCGAGACGAGGCGCGCGATCTCAGTATGTGAGAGGCCGATTCCGGTGAGGTCGATAAGGGTAGAGGCCAGCGTTGTGTCTACGCTGGTGCAGAGAAACTTGGGGTCCCTGGCGACCACGGCGGCGATGTCGGCTCTGGACAGGCCGAGGCCGGCGAGGAAGGCGAGGACTGCGTCGGGCTTGGTGGGGGACTTGAGGTGGGAGAGCTTGGTGGAAGCCTTGAGGGCTTGCGCTCGGGTGAGGCCGCAGGTGGCGACGAGGTAGTCCTCGACGGCGAACGAGGGGCTTGGGGAGGCCGCTGAGAGCAGTCGGTG
The DNA here is from genome assembly GCF_022539505.1 of Lolium rigidum. Lineage (NCBI taxonomy): Eukaryota > Viridiplantae > Streptophyta > Magnoliopsida > Poales > Poaceae > Lolium > Lolium rigidum. The sequence goes on from NC_061511.1 coordinate 265,200,904, forward strand.
GAGAGGGGAGGCGTGAGAGGTGGCGGGAGATGAGAGGAGACGGGTGAGGATGCAGCTTTGCAGGCGGAGCATGGCGGCAGGAGGCGGCGGCGTGGCGGCGCCGGCGGCAAGCGCTGTAGAAAGGGGAATCGAGCTCTGTACAGAGATGGGCCTTCGTCGTCAAATTTCAGTGTTTTGGCACCCGTGAGCATATGCTCCCGATTTTTAAATTTTATTTTAAATAGATTTTAAAATGTTGAAAAGTTTGGACATAAAATTTAATAGGTATATCTCGAAATTCTACACGTTCACAAAGTGGTTCCACAAAAACCCGACATTTTTACTGTCGTGTGTAAAAAGACAAATTTTAGTGCAAAAAAAAAACAGTGTACGTGACGTTTTTTTTGTCTTTTTCACACAAATCATAAAAAATGTTGGTTTTTTGCAAAACTTGATGTAAGTACGTAGAATATTGATACGTAAGCGCGGAAAATTTTGTTCGAATTTTTTTGACATTTCAAAATGTTATTTCGGTGGCAGGAGCATATGCTCTTATGTGCCGAATTGAGTTTCTGTTTCTTTCTTCCTTCCTTCCTTTCTTTCTTTATTAATTGACAGAAAAAACTCGTCGTTCTAAAAATAAAAAGAGGAGGCAGAACCAACTTAATGTTGTATCTTCCAAAAATGGCCGGCGTCGGTCGAGCAGCAGCATCCACCATGCCACCGGAGTTGTTGCTCCGATGCTAGATGTCGACAAGTAGCCAGATGGCTACCTTCTACGATGCACGTTTGGCGGTGGCCGTCTTGAAACTCCCAATTCTGCCATATGATCCGTACAACCATAGACCAACGGGTAATCGCCCATCAACACCGAATACTGCAGGCTGAATGCTCTCTAACGCCCACCAAGTGCCAGCCATATCATCCGTATGCAGGTCCACTGGGCAGTGAATTGTATGTAGGTAGAGTATGGGGCCATGATGCACACAGTTCGTAATTTGCTTGGAGAAAAAGTAAAGCAAAGTATAATTCAATTGAGAAAAAAAAAACAAGAATATAAAAGCTTTCTGTTCTACCTACAAACAATGGAAGCAAAGCATGATGCGCACAAATATTGCCAAATATGCAGATATATTTATCTATCTGTTATCAAGATAGAAATATTCCAGATAGCTGAATAATCCAAGTCGTCGAGTGTTACAGGTTTTGGGTACAGAGTATCACAGGTTTTGGGTACAGAAATATTCCAGATAGTTAACCATGCATGTCAACAAGTTACGAATTAACGGATGCAAGGTTGTTAATTCGTAACTTGTTGACATGCATGGTTAACTCAATAAAATTCTACATATTAAGATGATATAAGGCAATTCACCGGTTACATAGCTCCTGGTGGCATTTGGGGCTTCCTTTTCAAATTAAAACTGAAAGCGTAAGCTGCAACCGCATTCAACAGTTCATCGAACAATGTCAGTTTGTTGTCAAAAGCTTTCAGTAAGCTACCCCGCAATAATGCCCCTAGAGGCATTGAGTAATAGTGAAGACTGTTTTTTTTTTTTAGAAAGAGAACTTTATAACTCAGACAGTGTTACAGGAGTTTGAATCGTGTATTACAAGTTCTGTTATAGGGATGGGTAGGTCATCTCTCATCTCCCTTTCGCCCAAGGATTTGGCAAGCTTCGCGAGGGCATCCGCTACCCTGTTCGTCTCCCTTTTTGAGTGTATGATGACACACTCATGCATGTCCAGCAGCAGGGCTTTGGCCTCCTGATAGACATCCCACACTCTGGATCGATTTTGAGTCTTGGCACGTAAGGCAGTAACAGCAGCGACATTATCCATCTCAAGGATCACTCTCGAAGGGCCATGTCGAGATAAAATGGTTAGCCCCAACAGAGCAGCACTGGCTTCTGCTTCTTCAACAACAGTACAGTTTGGTAAAGGAGTGCAGGCCGCGAAGATTACCGCTCCGGTACTGTCCCTAGCCACAGCACCCGCACCGCTGATTTTGCTGTTTGGCAACATTGAGCCATCAGTATTAAGTTTTGTCCATCCCACCGGTGGAGCAGTCCATGATGGAGGCACTACGGCAACCTCCGGGGGGGTCGAGGAGGTTGGGGCCAGCGATCTCTTGCCTTTACTATCAACATGGAGGGAACCTGTTCCGTGGAGTCACCATGATATGCTTGAAGGAAGGCGATCGAGCTGGCAATGGATTCTTTGCCCTTCTGATGTATCACGTCATTCCTCAGGTGCCAAGAGCGCCAAAGAAGCAGCAAGATTCTGGCTTGCATGTCTTTATCTGACTGGGAAAGAAGCAGCTGAAGCCAATCACTTCCTGTATTTCTGAATTTCGACTCTTCCGGGAGATCCCACACCTCACGCAGTGCATGTCGCAGGGCCTTGGCTTTGGTGCAGCTGACAGTAGCATGGTGAGCATCCTCAGTGCCGTTGCCGCAAATCGAGCAGATACTATTCACTTCGAGGGTTCTGCGGCATTTGTTATCCTTGGTTGCCAGCGAGTTCGTGGCGACCCTCCAACCAAAAACTCGAACTTTTGGTGGCACCGTGGCTTTCCAGATGTTGTTCCACAGCGGGCGGTCACCATTCAGTTGGCAACTGGAGCTTTCGTTTCCCCGACTGTTGTTTGACACTCAAAGCTAGGCGATAGGCGCTCTTAACGGTAAAAATACCATTACTTTCATAGTGCCAGGCCACACAGTCTTCCACGTCATTTGCTGGGAGGTTGATTTTCAGTATGGTCTGAACATCAAAATCATAGAAAAGTTCCCGCGAGAGAGTGGTGTTCCAGTTGTTTGAGTGAGGCAAGATCAATTGGTTAACCCAGCGACGTCTCGAATTTTTCTTTAGCCCTGCAATCTTTAGGCCACTGTCCCTCGGGAGCCAATTGTCTCTAGAAATTTGGGTGTTTTTTCCATTGCCAATTCTCTTGATGATGCCTTTTTTTAGAAGCTCCAGACCGAACTCAACGCCTCTCCATACCGGGGAGGCATCGGTTGCAAAAACCGTGTCAAGTAGGTTTCCATTGGGGTAGTATTTGGCTTTGAGGACCCTGGCACACAAGCTATTCGGCCTATGGATTAACCTCCATGCTTGCCTTGTGATACGTCTCAAACGTATCTATAATTTCTTATGTTCCATGCTACTTTTATGATGATACTCACATGTTTTATACACACTTTATGTCATTATTATGCATTTTCCGACACTAACCTATTGACGAGATGCCGAAGAGCCGCTTGTCTGTTTCGCTGTTTTTGGTTTCGTAAATCCTACAAAAGAAATATTCTCGGAATTGGACGAAATCAACGCCCAGGGTCTTATTTTTCCACGAAGCTTCCAGAAGACCGAAAGGGAAACGAAGTGGGGCGACGGGGCGCCGACACCACAGGGTCGCGCGGCCTGGGTGGGGCCCGCGCCGCCCTATGGTGTGGGGCCCCCGTCAGCCCTCCGACTCCGCCCTTCCGCCTACTTAAAGTCTTCGTTGCGAAAACCCCAGTACCGAGAGCCACGATACGGAAAACCTTCCGCAGACGCCGCCGCCGCCAATCCCATCTCGGGGATTCAAGAGATCGCCTCCGGCACCCCTGCCGGAGAGGGGAATCATCTCCCGGAGGTCTCTTCATCACCATGATCGCCTCCGGATCGATGTGTGAGTAGTTCACCCCTGGACTATGGGTGCATAGCAGTAGCTAGATGGTTGTCTTCTCCTCATTGTTCTATCATGTTAGATCTTGTGAGCTGCCTATCATGATCAAGATCATCTATTTGTAATGCTACATGTTATGTTTGTTGGGATCCAATGAATATGGAATATTATGTCAAGTTGATTATCAATCTATCATATATGTGTTGTTTATGTTCTTGCATGCTCTCCGTTGCTAGTAGAGGCTCTGGCCAAGTTGATACTTGTGACTCCAAGAGGGAGTATTTATGCTCGATAGTGGGTTCATGCCTCCATTGAATGCGGGACGATGTGACGAAAGTTCTAAGGTTGTGGATGTGCTTGTTGCCACTAGGGATAAAACATCAATGCTTTGTCTAAGGATATTTGTGTTGATTACATTACGCACCATACTTAATGCAATTGTCTGTTGTTTGCAACTTAATACCGGAAGGGGTTCGGATGATAACTCCGAAGGTGGACTTTTTAGGCATAGATGCATGCTTGGATAGCGGTCTATGTACTTTGTCGTAATGCCCCGATTAAATCTCATAGTAGTCATCGTGATATATGTATGTGCATTGTTATGCCTTCTTTATTTGTCAATTGCCCAACTGTAATTTGTTCACCCAACATGCCATTTATCTTATGGGAGAGACACCACTAGTGAACTGTGGACCCCGGTCCATTCTTTTACATCTGAAATACAATCTACTGCAATACTTGTTCTTTACTGTTCTTCGCAAACAAACATCATCTTCCACACTATACATTTAATCCTTTGTTTACAGCAAGCCGGTAAGATTGACAACCTCACTGTTACGTTGGGGCAAACTACTTTGATTGTGTTGTGCAGGTTCCACGTTGGCGCCGGAATCCCTGGTGTTGCGCCGCACTACACTCCGCCACCAACAACCTTCACGTGCTCCTTGACTCCTACTGGTTCGATAACCTTGGTTTCTTACTGAGGGAAAACTTGTCGCTGTACGCATCACACCTTCCTCTTAGGGTTCCCAACGGACGTGTGTCTTGCACGCCATCAAGCAACTTTTTCTGGCGCCGTTGCCGGGGAGATCAAGACACGCTGCAAGGGGAGTCTCCCACATCCAATCTCTTTACTTTGTTTTTGTCTTGCTTTACTTTACTTTATTTACTGCTTTGTTTGCTCTTTATATCAAAAATACAAAAAAAAATTAGTTGCTAGATTTACTTTATTTACTGTCTTGTTTGCATTCTCTATATCAAAAACACAAAAAAAAATAGTTACTTGCATTTACTTTATTTAGTTTGCTTTATTTACTACTGCTAAAAATGAGTAATCCTGAAGTTGAAGTTCGTTCGTTTAAGCAACAAGGGGGAGAAAGTTTTAAAGATGCTTGGTACAGAATTAGTGATGCTCATCATAGGTGCATTAAGAAACACTCCACTATTATACTACTGTTGCCTGCCAAAACCCACCGGCGAGCACCGACGAGCAACACGGAGAGCCGAGAGGCTCCCAGGACTGCTGGAGGGCCCTGGTCCCTCGGGCGACGGCCCGCAATGCTCTGGCACACGTCCCAGCTAATGCAAGGGTGTGCCACCTGACCTATACCTGGTCAAGAAGGTGAGGGATTGCTTCGATTAGTTTCCTGCATGGCAGACACGTAAACATTAAATACGAGCCCGATCGGCTCTCAGGTTACCCTGTGAATCGGCTCAAAGAGCCGATTACCCCATGATTCACGTTGGATTTACGATGACATGGGGATCCTGCTTTATCAATATCAAGTTAAACCAATCTACGACAGTTTAGGGTTTTCACCGCATAACCGGAACATCCTACACGTAGTTGAGCCTAGCAGATACGAAAGATGATGGAAAACTAGTCCTAAAGAGGCCTAAAAACCAACACGAAGTCGATTCCCGGAACAATCCCTTTAAGATCAGCAAACCATACCTTGACGCACTACCGGATCGTTCAACCCGTTTGCAAGGACTAACAATGCGGATATCAAACTAATCATTGGAGAACAAGGAACAACTATAACAGATCAGATCTACTAAATAAAGAACAAGCAAGGTGCTGCCCTTACACCCAAGATAGGTGTAAGGGCAGCTTGATATTGAGAGGCAGCGTAGCTAAGCAAGCATATCATGAAAGTATCGACGTCAGCCCCAAAACATCTATGATAAGGGTGTTGCTCGCCATCAAAAAGGCTTCGATGACGAGCAACACCAACAACGAATAAGCTGATATCGCCTAGATCGCAAGATGCGATCTAGGCAGCATGTTGCTTACCCGGAAGAAACCCTCGAAACAAGGGGTGGCGATGCGCCTAGATTGGTTTGTTGTGAACGTGATCGTCCTTCTTTCTCAATAACCCTAGGTACATATTTATAGTCCGTAGACTTTCTAATTTGGAAATAAACCTAACCGTGTACGACTAAACTCTATCTCTTAATTCTAACAAAATCTACCATAATGTACAGATACACGGGCAATCTAGCCCAAACTCCCGTACAAGGCCAATTCAGAAATATTTTACGTGCATATCCTCTAAGCCCATCTCAATCACGGCCCATCTCCTGCTCTGGCTAAATTCTGGTGATAACAACTACTTAGGAACTTTTATGTTGGTATCTCTAGCTGGAATAGGTATGTTCTTGATACTCTTGCGGGAGGTAATTTCCTAGGCACTCCTGCTTTGGAAGCTAGTTGCATCATTGAGAGTCTAGTTGGAATACCACCTGTTAATGAAGCTAAAATTGAAATCTCTCTTGAAGATGTCATGAAAAAGTTGGAAACCATAGAGAAAAATCTTCCAAGTGTTGAGACTAAATTGGGGATATTACTTAATAACACCGATAAACTTGATAAAACTCTAAGTGGGATCAATGAGAGAATTGCCGTTTTAGAAACTTGTGCTACTCATGATAATCGAACCCATAGGATTAGTGAACTTGAAGAAGCTATGGGAACCTTGGGTTCAACTTTTTCTTCTCTTAAGTTTAAGGAGAAAGCCTATGTGGGTAAGTAGCAAAAGTTCATGTATGCCTCTAAAGTGCCTATGCCAAAAAAAACTATTATAGGCCTAAAATTGACAAAGCCCTTAGCACCACTACGGATGATGGAGCATCTAAGATACCTATTGATGTTGATGCTTCGTCTCTTGATAATACTTGATTCACACTTTCGCGCCTAGCTGAAAGGCGTTAAAGAAAAGCGTTTATGGGAGACAACCCATTATTTTACTTCTGCACTTTTGTTTTATATTTGAGTCTTGGAAGTTGTTACTACTGTAGCAACCTCTCCTTATCTTTATTTTATTGCATTGTTGTGCTAAGTAAAGTCTTTGATAGTAAAGTCAATACTAGATTTGGATTACTGCGCAGAAACAGATTTCTTACTGTCACGAAATTGAGCAGCCCCTTCTGTAGGAAATTTAGAAAAATCTGCCAATTTACGTGCGTGATCCTCAGATATGTACGCAACTTTCATTAAATTTGAGCATTTTCATCTGAGCAAGTTAAGTGCCCCAGAAAAATTCGTGTTTACGGACTGTTCTGTTTTGACAGATTCTGCCTTTTATTTCGCATTGCCTGTGTTTGCTATGTTTGATGGATTTCTTTGTTCCATTAACTTTCAGTAGCTTTGTGCAATGTCCAGAAGTGTTAAGAATGATTATGTCACCTTGATACGTCCCAAACGTATCTATAATTTCTTATGTTCCATGCTACTTTTATGATGATACTCACATGTTTTATACACATTATATGTCATATTTATGCGTTTTCCGAAACTAACCTATTGACGAGATGCTGAAGTGCCAGTTCCTGTTTTCTGCTGTTTTTGGTTTCAGAAATCCTAGTAAGGAAATATTCTCGGAATTGGACGAAATCAAGGCCCATGATCTTATAATTCCACGAAGCTTCCAGAACACCGAAGAGGGTCAAGAGGGGAGGCCCAGGGCCCCCACACACCATGGCGGCGCGGCCGAGGAGGGCGCCCCTACGTGTGGGTCCCCCGTGGCCCTTCCGACTCCGCCTCTTCGCCTATTTAAGCCTCCCCGACCAAAATCTTCGAGACGGAAAAGCCACGGTACGAGAAACCTTCCAGAGCCGCCGCCATCGCGAAGCCAAGATCTGGGGGACAGGAGTCTCTGTTTCGGCACGCCGCCGGGACGGGGAAGTGCCCCCGGAAGGCCTCTCCATGGATACCACCGCCATCTCCATCAACGCTGCTGTCTCCCATGAGGAGGGTGTAGTTCTCCATCGAGGCTAAGGGCTGTACCGGTAGCTATGTGGTTAATCTCTCTCTCCTATGTACTTCAATACAATGATCTCATGAGCTGCTTTACATGATTGAGATCCATATGATGAGCTTGTAATCTAGATGTCGTTATGCTATTCAAGTGGATTTTACTTATGTGATCTCCGGAGACTCCTTGTCCCGCGTGTGTAAAGGTGACGAGTGTGTGCACCGTGTGGGTCTCTTAGGCTATATTTCACGGAATACTTATTCACCGAGTTATGATTTGAGTTGGATGTCTCTATGAAATTGTGGTGTGTTAGTACCTTCTATGAATGCTCACGAGTGACGAGCGTGGGGTGTTTATTAGTACTTGGGAATACATCTTTAAGGTTTGCCTACATGATGAATTAGTGTTCGTTATCTTGCCAAAGAGTAATTCAGAATAGCATAGTGAAGTGCTTATTTATATTCCTTTATGATTGCAATGTTGAGAGTGTCCACTAGTGAAAGTATGATCCCTAGGCCTTGTTTCCAAATACTGCAATCATCGCTTATTTATTGTTTTACTGCATCTTTACTTCCTGCAATATTACTACCATCAATCGCACGCCGACGAAGCTATTTTACGGCGCCGTTACTACTTGCTCATATTCATTCATACCACTTGTATTTCACTATCTCTTCGCCGAACTAGTGCACCTATACATCTGACAAGTGTATTAGGTGTGTTGGGGACACAAGAGACTTCTTGTATCGTGATTGCATGGTTGCTTGAGAGGGATATCTTGACCTCTTCCTCCCTGAGTTCGATAAACCTTGGGTGATTCACTTAAGGGAAACTTGTTGCTGTTCTACAAACCTCTGCTCTTGGAGGCCCAACACTGTCTACAGGAATAGAAGCGTGCGTAGACATCAAGCACTTTTCTGGCGCCGTTGCCGGGGAACGAAGAAAAGCAACACCACAGAGATTTCTACCTCCCACGTCAACCACGCGCCAGTTGTGGACAGCAAGCTATTTTCTGGCGCCGTTGCCGGGGAGGAAAGGTAAAAGTCACTCACACTCCGGATCTCGGCAACTAAGCTATTTTCCGGCGCCGTTGTAAGTGCTCGAAGCTATTTCCTTTAGATCCTGCAATTGCATCTTTTTATTTCTTGTTTACACTAGTAAGGCATAATGGAAAACATCTGTGAGCTTTTTAAACTATTTCCTGAGTCAAGACATGAATGGTTTAATGCGAAAATTAAAAAACCTATGGAACCTTATTTGCATGCTAGTAGTAATATTAGTATGAACGCTTTGAACACCATTGTTGATAATGATATGGAAAATTCTAAGCTTGGGGAAGCTGGTTTTGATGAGCATGATATTTTTAGTCCCCCAAGCATTGAGGAGAAAATTTTCTTTGATGATACTTTACCTCCTATTTATGATGATTATAATGATAGTGGTCTTTTGGTGCCACCTACTATGGAGAGTAAATTTTATTATGATTATACTATGCCTCCTACACTTGATGAGAATAATAATGATAGCTACTTTGTTGAATTTGCTCCCACTACAACTAATAAAATTGATTATGCTTATGTGGAGAGTAATAATTTTATGCATGAGACTCATGATGAGAATGCTTTATATTGTTGAGTTTACTCATGATGCTACTGAAAGTTATTATGAGAGAGGAAAATATGGTTGTAGAAATTTTCATGTTACTAAAACACCTCTCTATATGCTGAAATTTTTGAAGTTACACTTGTTTTATCTTTCTATGCTTGTTGCATTATGCTTCATGAATTTGTTTATTTACAAGATTCCTTTTCATAGGAAGTGGGTTAGGCTTAAATTTGTTTTGAATTTGCTTCTTGATGCTCTCTTTTGCTTCAACTCTTATTTCTTGGGAGTGCATCATTAAAACTGTTGAGCCCATCTTAATGGCTATAAAGAAAGCACTTCTTGGGAGATAACCCATGTTTTTATTTTACTACAGCAATTTTGTTTTATATTTGAGTCTTGGAAGTTGTTACTACTGTAGCAACCTCTCCTTATCTTTATTTTATTGCATTGTTGTGCCAAGTAAAGTCTTTGATAGTAAAGTCAATACTAGATTTGGATTACTGCGCAGGAACAGATTTCTTGCTCGTCACGAATTTGAGCGAGTAGTCTCTGTAGAAAATTTATAAAAATCTTCCAATTTACGTGCGTGATCCTCGAGATATGTACGCAACTTTCATTCAATTTGGGAATTTTCATCTGAGCAAGTCTGGTGCCTCTAAAAATTCGTCTTTACGGACTGTTCTGTTTTGACAGATTCTGCCTTTTATTTCGCATTGCCTGTTTTGCTATGTTTGATGGATTTCTTTGTTCCATTAACTTTCAGTAGCTTTGTGCAATGTCCAGAAGTGTTAAGAATGATTATGTCACCTCTGAATATATGAATTATGCATCGACCCTCTAATGAGTTTGTTTTGAGTTTGGTGTGGCGGAAGTTTTCAAGGGTCAAGAGAGGAGGATGATACAATATGATCAAGAAGAGTGAAAAGTCTAAGCTTGGGGATGCCCCCGTGGTTCATCCCTGCATATTATAAGAAGACCCAAGCGTCTAAACTTGGGGATGCCCAAGGCATCCCTTCTTCATCGACAACTTATCAGGTCACCTCTAGTGAAACTATATTTTTATTCCGTCACATCTTATGTTCTTTACTTGGAGCGTCTGTTTGTTTTTGTTTTTGTTTTTGTTTGAATAAAATCGGATCCTAGAATTCTTTGTTTGGGAGAGAGACACGCTCCGCTGTTTCGTATGAACACATGTGTTCTTAGCTTTATCTTTAATGTTCATTGCGAAATTTGAACTACTTCATTCATTGTTATATGGTTGGAAACGGAAAATGCCGCATGTGGTAAATGGTATAATGTCTTGAATAATTTGATACTTGGCAATTGTTGTGCTCATATAGATCATGTTTAAGCTCTTGCATCATGTACCTTGTACCCATTAATGAATAACTACATAGAGCTTGTTAAAATTTGGTTTGCATGATTGATCTCTAGAGTCTAGATATTTTCTGGTTAAGGTGTTTGAACAACAAGGAGACAATGTAAAGTCTTATAATAGTTACAATATGTTCATATGTGAGCTTTGCTGCACCGTTTTATACTTGAGTTTGCTTCAAACAACCTTGCTAGCCTAGCCTTGTATTGAGAGGAATTCTTCTCGTGCATCCAAATCCTTGAGCCAATAACCATGCCATTTGTGTCCACCATACCTACCTACCACATGGTATTTCTCTGCCATTCCAAAGTAAATTACTTGAGTGCTACCTTTAAAATTCTATTCCTTGTCTTTGCAATATATAGCTCATGGGAAAAATAGCTTAAAAACTATTGTGGTGAAGAATATGTACTTATGTGTCTTATTTCTTAATAAGTTGCTTGTTGAGCGGTAACCATGTTTCTGGGGACGCCATTGATACGTCTCCGATGTATCGATAATTTCTTATGTTCCATGCCACATTATTGATGATATCTACATGTTATATGCACATTTTATGTCATATTTATGCATTTTCTGGAACTAACCTATTGACGAGATGCCGAAAGGCCAGTTGCTGTTTTCTGCTGTTTTTGGTTTCAGAAATCCTAGTAACGAAATATTCTCGGAATAGGACGAAATCAACGCCCAGGTTCCTATTTTGCCCGGAAGCATCCGGAACACACGAGAACCGCCAGAGAGGGGGCACAGGCCCACCAAACCCTAGGCCGACGCGGCCAAGGGGGGGCCCGCACCCCCCTATTGTGTCGGTGCCCCTTCGACCTTCTGACGCCGCCTCTTCGCCTATATAAAGCCCCTGGACCTAAAACCTCGAGACGGAAAAGCCACGGTACGAGAAACCTTCCAGAGCCGCCGCCATCGCGAAGCCAAGATCTGGGGGACAGGAGTCTCTGTTCCGGCACGCCGCCGGGACGGGGAAGTGCCCCGGAAGGCTTCTCCATCAACACCACCGCCATCTTCATCAACGCTGCTGTCTCCCATGAGGAGGGAGTAGTTCTCCATCGAGGCTCGGGGCTGTACCGGTAGCTATGTGGTTAATCTCTCTCCTATGTACTTCAATACAATAATCTCATGAGCTGCCTTACATGATTGAGATTCATATGATGATGCTTGTAATCTAGATGTCGTTATGCTAGTCAAGTGAATTTTACTTATGTGATCTCCGGAGA
>NC_061511.1:265213117-265229292 GCF_022539505.1 Lolium rigidum
CTACGCGTCCCTCCCACCGTCGTCACCGCCACCACCATTCACACCGCTTCCCCCGTTCGTCACCGCTGATAGCAACTGAGCAGCACTACTTTTCTTCCGATTCTCGCGGCAGCGGCGCGATTTGGTCGGGGTCTTGATTCTTTCCCGGCGGCTGTTCCGCTGGTTTGTTTTCCTCCCTCCCCGCGCTTAATCCGCTCCGCCTTCTCCGCCCCAGTCAGCCCGCGTTCTAGTCTCCAGTCGCCCCAGCGCGCAGGAACAAAGATCCGAATTACCGATCCATCTCCGTGCAACAACTTCTCGGACGAACCGCGCGAGCGCGAGCGCGGCGGGCGTTGGAGCTGCTTCAGCCATGGGGAACTGCCGGCGGAGAGGTCCCCCGGCGGCGGCGCTGTGCCTCCTGCTCTGGTTCCTGCTGGGGTTCGAGCCGTGCGCGGCCCTGAGCCACCAAGGTACCGGAATCGCCGATTCTTCTTCTTCGTTTGCTTGCTGCCTTCTTCTCCCGGTGGCGGTTACTATGGTCCGACTTCTCGGTTGGTTTGACTCTGCTTAGGGTTTTGCGTGCTGGATTTCGCAGGTCTCGCGCTCCTCAGGTTTAGGGAGACGGTGGAGGCCGATCCGTCTGGCGCTCTGGCGGGTTGGAATGGAGCGGACGCTAGCCCCTGTTCCTGGTTCGGCGTGGAGTGCTCGGACGATGGCCGGGTCGTAGGCCTGTAAGTTGTTGCCCTTTTGCACCGCTAAAGAGGAACGCGAATTTGCCTTTATCGTTTCTGTAACTTTTTAGAAGAAATCAACGCCTGAATTCAACTGTTCTGTAGGAAACAGAGAGCAATCTTATACGAGTACTTTACTTGTTTATTAGGTAGGATGTTTTTCCTGTTTGTGGTCATTAGAAGAACCATAGTATGTCCTCTTGCATCATTGGAAGTATGGTTGGCACTTTCTTGTTCTAAAATAAGACGTTTCAACTGCATTTAGGGAGCATCCTTCTTTGGACTGACAATTTTGCTGATCATACTGATAAAGAGGGCCCTTAACAAATTTGCCTGTGGAACATCGGCTTATCTGTTTGTGGTGAACATCTGGTTCGATTGACATGCAGGGGCTGTTTACTATAGGATGCGCACCTTATGCAGCCACGGTTGCTCCTGCTAGAAGTATAGCCCATATTTTTAAATGCTTGATGTTTGCAACATCTCCCTGCGTTCTGATTGGTCAGATGTATGCCCATGTTTCGCCTAATTTTGTGTGTCCACTTGTTCTAGGAACTTGGCAAATCTTGGTCTCAAGGGCATGTTACCTCCGGAGATTGGGCAGCTTACTTCTATGCAGTCTCTGTAAGCATATTCTGCACTTCCTTCAATAATATTATTTTGGGACACCTTGTTTTTTTCTTGCCAGGAAACACTTGGGTTTTGAGGATAGTCTGACAGCATTTGACATTTCTGAAACTACCACTGAATCAGAATCATTTTGTACTTCGATTGAGGATTGAGGATTTTATGTAGCGCGCATGCTCTCTTGATGAGGCTTATCACCTTCTTTTGAGCTTTCAATTTGTGCACGTCAGTTAGCATGTTGTATAGTCTTTCTTGGAATCTAGTTTGGATACAGGACATGTGTTTTTTGTTGAATCTAAGGGACTTCTGAGAATATCATAGTGGTGAGGGGTGTGGAATAGTTTATCAGATATCATTTTTTGATAGGGAATTCGTGTATATGATTGTTTCATAAGAAATGGTCTCGGAATTACTAACTGAAATACTGAATAAATATGCTCTTCCTATTATTACTAGAATATCTTTTGAATTATATATGTTCATTCAGGCATTCACCGAGAAAGCATCTTATATCTACAGATATCATTTTTGTGTATGTTATGTACTTTTGTTACTTGTGAAATGGTGTTTTCTTCAAATTATTCTGATATATTTTTCATCCATCCGTACAGCATACTGCACAAGAACTTTTTCTATGGTATTATCCCTACAGAGATAGGAGATTTACGGGAGCTGAAGGTGTTAGATCTGGGGTACAATAACTTCAATGGACCAATTCCATCAGAGCTAGTAAACATTTTATCCCTGGAGTTCATGTGAGTGAGATCTTTGATATGCTTTTTTTTTTCCCATCTCACTTTAACTTCAAAACTTGACTAACCTGACTACTTGAATTACAGCTTTCTTAAAGGAAACAGACTTGATGGCGGATTACCTTCTGAATTTAATGAGCTCATCAGTCTGTGCGAGTCTCAGGTTTACCAAGACAGGACTTTGTCAAATAGGATGTCCACTGCAAGGTTTGTCCAAGGCTCTAAGCTGCTTCTGCTCTCATATGTGACTGTTAAACTTATGATCGTGCACACATTGAGTTGAAGTTCAAATCAAGCAGGTGTTAGGGCAGCTTGATTTTGATTAAAAAAAACCTACAGCCACATGATGTCAATGATATCGGAAATATTTAAAAATTTATCTGTTTCAACTTAAGAAACATAAGAGAAAGCCAAACTTCTTTTAGAAACTGTCCCTCTGCAAAAATTGTTGTAAATTACATTCCAGTCTTTAGTAGCAGTTTAAGGCTACCGCAATGTGACAATTGGATTTATGGCTGCTGAATGTACCTTTATTTGACCACCAGTAAGGCACTAAGGCAGTGATTATGAAAACCAATGTAGATATTTTGTCGCGAGGACTAATTAGCATCTTTGGAGTTCAGTACTTTAGTCTATGGCACGAGACACCATTACTTGTTTAGTAGGTATATTTGTTTTGGTCTATAAAGTGTTCGTGACGTGCAAATTTTACTGCTTCTTTGTTGGAATTTTTTACTACGCTTTTTCCCCCTAATAGTCAGTTATTTATGTAGGAGCAAAGAGAATTCTACAATCAGAAGACTTCTACTAAGCAAACAAAAACATTCTCCAAAGAACGAGATGCTTGGTTCTGAAAATTCTGTATTGGAACCATCAGATGTTAGCCCTTTTTTCTCAATCGAATATCCTCCCGAGAATCCAATGCCACCACATTTCCTACCCAAGAATGACCCAACTCGACCAAGTCCGCCACTGGCACCATCACCCCCTTCTGAATCTGTTTCTTCTGTTGCCCTTCCTGAATCTGCCAACGTAGACCAAACGGCAAGCCAAAAGAGCAAGAGCAATTCTTCACGAGCATATGCATTGATAGGAGCAGCGATCTTTTCTGTGGTTCTATCCTTGTCAGTTGCAATATTTCTTTGCTACCGCCGTAGGAAGACTAGCAGTGTTGTGCCCTTGTCTTCAAGTAGGCAATTGCAGACCGAGACCACTATCCTGGGAGGTTAGTATGCTGATGGATTTGTTTTTTCTTGATTTATTGTTAATTAAATATTCCATGGTAAACTGCATTCATTTGATTTTGTCATATTTTGCAGTAGTGTATGTTTCTTAATGCATGCAACACAAATTTAGAGTCAACTACTAACTTCTGTTTACAGGCATAACTTCGTTCAGACGGTCAGAACTCGAAACAGCCTGTGAAGATTTCAGCAATGTAATTGGTACACTACCTGGATGTACATTGTATAAAGGAACCCTCCCATGCGGAGCGGAAATAGCTGTCGTGTCTACATTGATAAAATATGCCTATGGGTGGTCTCCTATAGCTGAAGCACAATTCAGGAATAAGGTACGTAGCTGCTCTTTCTGTTTAATTGTTTTTTCATGCTGTAAGAGTCTAACATAGATATGATGTGGTATTCTAGGTTGAAACCTTGTCGCAAGTGAACCATAAGAATTTTGTGAAACTTTTGGGTTACTGTGAAGACGAAGAACCATTCACCCGGATGATGGTGTTTGAATATGTTTCAAATGGATCACTATTTGAGCACTTGCATGGTAAGCATTGCCAACTTCATTTTGTTATTCTTCCAGCCAAGATGACTCATGCTCTTATTATTAATTAATAAAATCGATACATTTCTGTTGCAGTTAAAGAGGCGGAGCATTTGGATTGGCAGGCACGCGTACGGATAATGATGGGAGTAATATACTGCCTGAAGCACTTGTACCAGGAGATTCCTCCTATGATCCTAAGAAATCTAGACTCTTCATGCATATACCTTACTGAAGACAACGCTGCAAAGATTTCAGACGATAGTTTTGGCGGTGACAAGAGAGACAGCGAAGATGAATTCGATGAGCCTGATGAGTGCGCCATAGTGTATAAGTTTGCCTTGCTTCTGCTTGAGACGATCTCTGGAAGGCGTCCGTTTTCCAATGATAACGGGCTCTTGATTCTGTGGGCACACCGGTACCTCACTGGTGAAAGGCCCTTGTTGGAGATGGTCGATCCAACACTCAAATCAGTCCCCGAGGAGCAGGTCAGAGCACTCACAGAGCTGGTAAAATTGTGCATAAATGATAACCCCTGGCTGAGACCGACAGTGGCAGAGGTAACCAGATGGATGCAAGAGATCACTGGGTTTTCTGAAGATCATTCGACCCCAAGGAACAGCGCATTGTGGTGGGCTGAAATTGAAATCCTCACGTCATAGAGAACTATATACTAGTCCATTGTGGAATTGTTTTGCAGAAATTCGGCAGTAGTAATACTGTCTACTGACAGAAGGAACATAGAAAATTGTACAGTTTGGTGTTCTTACTCTTTAGGCAGGGCATGCAGTTGTACAGATATGCCTGCAGTGCACTCACCATTCTTTCATTCTTTAGCATTACCTCCGTTCCGAAATACAAGACTTTTTAGAAAGCTAATTTAGCTTTCTAAAAAGGCTTATATTTCGAAAAGGAGGCAGTACATCCTTTTCTTTTCTCTTTGAAATGAATTTTCCCTAGGAAATCCTGGAGAGCTTGTACAGTTGAAGGATATGCGAGACAACTGTGAATAAAGTGAACAAAATATATGTTTGCAGAGTTTCCTACGGAGTACTTTGGAGTATTCTGTTTCAACTGTCAAGAGAACAGAGATACCTCGGCAACGAATTAATGGTTTATTGTACTCCCTCGGCTGCAGATTTGTTTAGACTTGCATGCATCTATAAGACTATAACATGTCTAGATGCGACAAGTAAATCTGGGACAGAGGGAGTAGATCATATATTCATATGGTATTTGAAGAAAGTTGAAAAAATATATATGTGCAGTTTCTGGCTCGTGCTGGTCATAAAAACCTCATCTTTTGTTATTCACAGTATCGCTCCCGCGCGCGTGACGGAGCCACGACTCGGACGGCGGCGTCAGCTGCGGCATCCTCCCGGACGTTGAGTGCAGCTGCAGCGTCGAGGACGCCGCCTTCCCGCTCCTCCTCTCCCTGCTCATCATCCTCGGGCTGTTGCCGCCGCCGCCGCCGCCATCTGTGGCCGAACGCGCCAGCCTGCTTAGAGCCTTCCTTGCGTCGGCGCAGTACCTCCTGCTCGTGCCGATGATCGACATGCCCAGCCCGGGACCGCCGGGGCTCGACCACCCCCTGCGCCCACTGCCGCTGATCTTCTCCTCGTACCAGTGCGACAGGTCGCCGTCGTCTGGCCCGCTCTCCTTCACCGGCACGCCGCCGAGCGTGCTGCTCCGGTGAGGAGTCCGGGAACGCGCCGGGCTCCACGGGAACCCGCAGAACACCGGCTTCACGCTCCAGGGGAAGAGCACCACGAACCCGCACGCCCTCGGAGACGTATCATCGTCGTCTCGCGCCTCCTCGTCCTGCCGTGCCTGCCCTGCGTTCTGCTGCGGCGGCGTGTCGTCCTCCCAGCTATCCTCCCGCTGGAGAGCGGGGACGTGGTGCTCGCAGGACGGCGCCCGGCACAGCGTGTGCACGTCGCGCCTGGTGTGGGCCGGCGCCACATCATCGTCGTCGTGCTTGGAGCGGCGCCCGCGGCGCCCGCGGCGCGGGGACTTGTTGGCGCGCTTCTCAGTAGACGTGGTGGCGATGGCGCTGGCCGCAGGGAGGAAGCGGTCCATGATGAAGCTCGACAGGCGGCGCGAGGCGGCGCCGCCGTCCACGGAGCTCAGGCGGGCGGAGAGCGTGGCGAGCCGGTCGGACGACGAGATCCTGTCGAGCGCGTCGGAGAAGGCGTCGTCCTCGCTGCCGCCGCCGGCGTTGTCGTCGCTGCTCGTCGCGTCGGTGGTGGCGTTGCCGTTGCCGTAGTACGCCCGGGCGTGGCACGGCGTGCCCATGCCAATGCCGCCGCGGCACCGCCCGGGCGGTGGCCTCGGGGGCAGCACCTCTCCCTCGACATTACGCTCGCCGAACGCGCTGGCGCTGCGGGCCTTGGGCACGCCCGGGGAGCTCTCCCAGGAGAAGGGCACGTGCGTGCGCTGCGGCGACGCGGCACGCGCGCTGCGTGGCGTGCCGGCCGCCGACCCGCAGCACGAGCGGCGCGGCGTGGGGAGCGGCGAGTCGAGCAGCTGCGCCACGACGTGCCCGTCGCTCGGCCTGCGCCGCCGCCGGCCCTGACGCTGCTGATCCTGCTCCCCGGAGGCGCTCCTTGTCGTGACGATCTCCATGCCGGCGAGCGAGCTGGCCCAGTCGGCGCGCCGGCGGTGCAGTGCATGCAACAGTGGTGCACGGCCGAGTAGTGTACGATCGCGGGCGCGTATAAAAGGCGGCGTGGGGAGGTGGTTGCAGGCGCGATGGAGCTCACCGGCAAAGGCGACGCGACGCTAGTGGTTGAGCTGGAGTTGGTTCGGCCGGCGTTCGGCCGCGTCGGGAGCTCTGTCGCTCTACTTCTCGTGATGCTGTTTATAGCCTCCATTGAGGTTGCCGAAAGGGAAGGGAGCCGAACGGAGCCGCGCTTCCGGTGGAAACTTTAGGCCCCTCTTTTATTGTTCGTGGAATTCCTGCGTAATTTGCTTCAAATTTCTATGTTCTGTGATGGCCCTCTACGCTTCATTTTCTTTCGCCGGATGCTATAGTCATAATTTGGTATCAATATTTACAAGATCGCGTAAACTTAATCATGTACCTCTGAAAAAGGAGAAAATTGCACGTGGAGTTGTATATCTAGAGGATTCTCTGCTGGGATATAGTTGGTTTTCGTATTCGTTGACGGTATGATTCTTCATACTCTATCTATGGTTCGCATCATTATTGATAGTTGTTGCTCCGATGTGTTTGTCCTTTGGAGGTTTAGCATGATGATTTTATTATGACATGTTTGGTCTGGCTCAAGTGATGGAGGGCGTGAACGGCGGCATGTCTGGCTTGCGCTACTGTCTATAGTTAGGTAATCTGAGAACTTGATTGTAATTTTTATTACTCTTTGATCTTTTTATATACTATTGTTGATAGTTCTTAATAGATAGGTGCATATTTTTTCAAACAAAACGACTTTAAACTGACATCACAACATTTTCAAAAGACTCTCTGAACTTTTCATTTCACCCATAAATTTCCTCATGTTTAAGCCATTACAAAGCACGACATCATGACAACTGAATCCTAGCACCATCACTGCTTTGATGAAAAATCCAACGGTTGTGGAAGATTAGTGGAACTCTTTGAAAGAATCTACCCGCTATATTTTTTCAGAAAAAGAATCTACCCGCTGTGATAGAAGCTCCCTTCCAAGAATTGCAAAGCAGCCTCAAGCGTGTATGTCGTGGAAAAATATGTGTTAACACATAACAAATCGATGGCCATATCTGGTAAGTTTGTTTAGTGCCGTTTTAAGCTCCCATCTGGGTTGTTCCACATGGATCCGGGCTCGAGAGGGTTTACTAGAGAGATTTTACTTCTGACGAGACACGTTTAGTTAGTGGTTAAGCACAGGCCGACAGCCTTAACGGTACCATCGGGTCACTGGCATTCCATCTACTCTGCACGAAACGAAGGGCAACTCAACAGCAGTACTTCTGACGACTTGTTGTTTACCTGAAGTACTGTATGGAGGTGTTCAATGCTGATGCTACCAGAAGCATTTTTCGGTAACATCGTTGCGGTTGTGGCAGAAGATAGGAGCACTGCTGAACTTGTCTGCAGTCTGCCATTATTTTTAAGCCGCTGACCTGATTAATTTGGCGAGGAGCTCACCTGCTGATAGCCTGATACTGTCACCCGGTGGAGTCCTAGAGAATCTGATGCCGTGCCGGCGGCCGCCGGGCCGGTGCTCCCCAGTGACACATGACCATCTGACATCGGGGGTGTTGAGTAACATATTGTATAGATATAGGTCCCCGTGTTTTCTCAGGGTTGTACCTGTAATTGTACATGTGTCCGCCTATATATATACGAGCAGCCGGCCCTATTGGTGCTGTGCAATCTCCAATACCCTTCTCTACATGGTATCGGAGACCCTTCGGGTCCGGACCTAGCCGCCGCCCCTCCTCCTCCTTAGGGCGCCGCCGCCTGCCCCAACCCTAGCCGCCGCCCTCCTCCTCTAGGGCGCCGCCGGCCCTCCCCACCACCACCGCTTCCGCCATCCACCCTAGCCGCCGCCCCTCCTCTCTAGGGTGCCGCCGGCCCTCCCCACTTCCAACCCTAGCCGCCGCCCTTCTCATCTAGGGCGCCGCCGGCCCTCCCCACCGCTTCCGCCATGGCGCGCTTCGACTCCTCCTCCGGCTCCGGCAGCGAGCAACCCCTTCGCCGGCCCTCGCGTCGCCGTCATCCGCGACATCCCCATCGCCGAGCGCGTGCCGCTGAAGCTCTCCACCACCGCTGCCAACTTCTTCCCGTGGAAGACGTACTTTGGGCTGCTCTTCCGCGAGTATGATCTCCTTGATCACGTCGACGGCACCATCGACCTCCTCGCCATGCCGCACGACCCCGAGTGGCTCGCCATCGACGCCACCATCATCCGCTGGTTCTACCAGACCGTCTCCAACGACATCTTCCGCACCGTCGTCCGCGACGGCGACTCCGCCCACACGGTCCGGGATAAGATCACCGGCCTCTTCACCGACAACAAAATCCAGCGGGTCACCTTCCTCCAACGGGAGTTCTTCGGCACCCACCGAACGACTCTGTCTCTCGATGACTACGCCCTCAAGCCGAAGAGCCTCTCCGATGAGCTCCGTGACTTGGAGTTCCCGATCGATGACAAGATCATGCTCTCCACCACTGTCGGCGGGTCTCGGCGAGGATCTCGGCAACGCCGCCTCCAACCTCACGCTCCTCACCACGCCCACCTACGAGCAGGCCGTGGCGTGCACTGCGCCTCGAGGAGCGCCGCCTCAAGCACCTCCGGGCTCGGGCGGCCCACACGCCTTCGCCGGCCGGCTTCTCCCGCGGCTCCCGGACTCCCGCGCCCCTGCGCCTCGCCCCCGGGTCCGCCGCGGGGTTTCCCGCCGCCGCCCCGCCGCCGGTCGAGACCGGCCCCGGACCGGGCCCGGCGGCGCTCCGGCCGGCCGGACCGGTCCCCGGACCGGCCAGCCGGCTCCTCCTGGTGGTGGCCGCCGTGGCCGTCGTCGCCGTGGCGGTGGCAACGGTGGCGGCAGCGGTGGCGCCAATGCCGCCGCCCCGCGCCTCGTCCCCGCGAGTACACCGCCCCTCCGCCATGGACTGCCGGTCACAACCCGTGGACCGGGGTTGTTCACGCCTACTCCATGCCCGTGCCGCGCGCCCCTACCCGGGCATTATGGGGCCGCGTCCGGCCTCCCACCGAGGCGTTCTACGCGGCGCCCCGGCCTGCCCCGGCCTACGCCGCCCCTCCGGTGCGACCCCGTGGGATCCCGCGCTCCCGACCGCCCTCCGGAGCGCCCCCTCTGGCTGGGCGTATGGTGGCGGTGGCGATTGGTTCATGGACACCGGCGCTTCCGCGCATATGGCGGCGCATCCCGGTAACCTCTCCTTTTCCACACCCGCTTCCACTTCTTCTCGCATCATCGTTGGCAACGGTCATGCTCTTCCTATTACTCACCCTGGTTCTGTCTCTTTTCCTTCCACCTCCACTCCCCTCTCTCTCCATAATGTTCTCGTTTCTCCCGACTTGATCAAAAACCTTGTTTCGTTAAATCTTTACGTCGTGATAACCACCGTGATTGTGGAATTTGACGCTTTTGGTTTCTCTGTCAAGGATGGTCGTACCCGGATGCTCCTCCACCGATGTGACAGCCCCGGCGATCTCTACCCCGTTGGCGCGGCCTCCACCACCACCGGCCGTCCACTCGCCCTCTCCGCCGGTGTCGACCTTTGGCACGCCCGTCTTGGCCATCCTAGCTCCGCCACTCTGCGTCAAATAATGCAAGGATTCTCCTTTACTTGTAATAAAACGGATGCCCACTCTTGTGAAGCATGTCGTCTAGGCAAACATGTTCGCCTTCCGTTTAGTTCGTCCTCCACGGTCGCATCTTTTCCCTTTCAACTCATTCATAGTGATGTATGGACCTCGCCGGTTCCGAGTAACTCTGGTTATAATTATTATCTTGTGATTCTTGATGATTACTCGCATTTTGTATGGACTTTTCCACTTCGCCGTAAGTCAGATGTTGCCACCACCCTCACCGCCTTCTTCGCGTTCGTCTCCACTCGGTTTGGTCGCCCCATTCACGCTTTCCCGGACCGACAACGGCAAGGAGTTCGACAACATCACCATTCGCTCACTTCTCGCCACCCACGGCACCATCTTCCGCCTCACGTGTCCATACACTTCTTCACGGAATGGCCGTGCCGAACGGATGCTTCGTACCCTCAACGACTGCGTCCGCACCCTTACATTCCCATGCCTCCATGCCCCCGCGATTCGGCCGGATGCCCTTGCCACGGCGACTCTCCTCGTCAACATCCGCCCGTGTCGTGTGCGTTGGTCCTACACGCCGCATCATCTCCTTTATGGTGCGCCGCCCACCTATGATGACCTTCGCATCTTCGGCTGCCGGTGTTTTCCTAACACTGCTGCCACCGCCGCGCATAAGCTTGCGCCGCGCTCCCTCCCTTGTGTGTTTCTCGGCTACCCCGCCAACACCAAGGGTTACCGCTGTTACGACCCGGTCTCTCATCGTGTCATCACTTCCCGGCACGTGTACTTTGACGAGTTGGTTTTTCCGTTTCAGCGGGGACTCATGGCGACACCTCCGACGACGCTCCCGGCGCCGCCGGCCCTCCTGCGGCCGCGCGCGCGACGACCGACCGAGGTGGCCCCCCGGCGCCGGCCCCGCCTGGTCCCTCGGCGTCCCCGGCGCCCGCCGGCCCTCCTGCGGCCGCGCGCCGACGCGCGACCGCGGTGGCCTCCCCGCCTGGACCCTCGGCGTCCCGCACCGCCGCGGCGCCCGTCGCCGCCGTCGCCGGCCGGCGCCCTCGCCCGCGGCGCCCCGTCGCCGGCCGCGCCCTCGCCGCGGCGCCCCCGTCGCCGGCGCGCGCCCTCGCCCGCGGCGCCTCCGTCGCCGCGCGGCGCCCTCGCCCGCGCGCGCCTCCGTCGCTCGCGGCGCCCTCGCCGCGGCGCCCCGTCGCTGCGGCGCCCTCGCCGCGGCACCCCGTCACCTGCGGCGCCCTCGCCCGCAGCGCCATCGCCCGCGACGTCCGAGGCGTCCCCGGTGCCCCCATCGCCCGCGGCGGCCGCCTCTTCGCCGTCTGCCTCGCCACCCGTCGCTGCGGTTCCTGAGCCCATGCTCACCCGCGCCCGCGCAGGCGTACGGCGGCCGTCTACACGCTACCCCGCCGACCAGTATGTCGCGCGCGGCTTCTCGCGTCTCTTGCGTCCGCCTTCGGGCCAGCGGCAGCAGCATATTGCCGCACGACGGCGGCGTCCCTCCACCAGCCGACCCGGCCAAGCGCCGGTCGAGACCGGACCGTCGCCCGGCCTGTCCGGTCATCGAGGCCGGCCGGACCGGCTCTCCCACCGGCTCGGCGACCGCTCCTTCGCCGGTGCCCACCTCGGCTCGCGCTGCCTTGCGCGACCCGCATTGGCGTGCCGCCATGCGAGGAGGAGTACGACGCGCTTCGGCGCAATAGGACACTGGGAGCTCGTTCCCCGGCCCCTCGCGCCAACGTCATCTCCGGCAAATGGGTCTTCAAGCACAAGCTCGGCTCCGACGGTACTCTCGAGCGCTACAAGGCGCGCTGGGTGGTGCGCGGCTTTCGGCAGCGCGGCGGCGTCGACTTCACGGATACGTTTGCCCCGGTTGTCAAACCGGGCACGATCCGCACGATGCTGCACCTCGCCGCGTCTCGTGCTTGGCCTGTGCATCGGATGGACGTCTCCAACGCCTTCCTTCATGGCCATCTGCGGGAACGGGTGTGCGTCGGCAACCCACCGGCCGTCGACCCCGAGCGGCCCGATGACGTGTGCTTGCTCTCTCGGTCCCTGTATGGACTGAAGCAGGCGCCCCGCGCCTGGTACCAGCGCAACGCCGGCTTCCTCCATCAGCTGGGCTTCCGCTCCACGCGTTCCGATGCGTCCCTGTTTGTCTACCGGACCGGCAACGACATGGCATACCCGCTGCGCGTACGTCGACGACATCATTCCGACGGCCTCCACCGCTGGTCTCCTTCGACAGCTCACCGGCCGCCTTCGCGCTGAGTTCGCGTTGAAGGATCTTGGCCCGCTTCACTACTTCCTCGGCATCGAGGTTGTCCGACGTGCGGACGGATTCTTCCTCCATCGGCGGAAGTATGCTCACGAGCTTCTCGAGCGTGCTTCGGGATGCTTAACCGCAACCCTGCGCCTACTCCTGTCGACACGAAGGCCAAGCTTTCCGCCGGTGATGGGTCGGCTGGCGTCCGACGCGCCGTTCTATCGCTCCATCGTCGGTGCCTTTCGGTACTTGACAGCGACGCGCCCGGAGCTCCGAGTACGCCGTGCGGCAGGTGTGCTTGCATATGCATGCTCCTCGGGATGCTCATTGGGCCGCGGTGAAGCGGATTCTCCGCTACGTCCGCGGTACCATGGGCTACGGCTTGACATTGCATGCTTCGCCCTCGACGTCGGCCCGACCTTGTCGCCTACTCGACGCGGACTGGGCGGGTTGCCGGATACGCGCCGCTCCACCGGCGGCTACTGTGTCTACCTCGGCTCGTCGCTTGTTTCTTGGTCCTCCAAGAGGCAGCCCACCGTGTCCCGCTCCGGTGCTGAGGCCGAGTACCGCGCCGTGGCCAACGGCGTGGCTGAGTGCACATGGCTCCGTCGGCTTACGTCCGAGCTATCTTGTCCTGTTGACAAGGCTACGGTGGTTTCTGCGACAACGTGTCGGCTGTCTACCTCTCCGCCAACCCCGTTCATCATCGGCGCACCAAGCACATCGAGCTGGATATCCACTTTGTTCGTGAGCAAGTTGCCCTCGGTCGCGTTCGAGTTCTTCACGTACCGACGTCTCAGCAATTTGCCGATATCATGACGAAGGGACTGCCATCCACGACTTTTCCTGAGTTTCGCTCCCGGTCTGTGTGTCGGTGCCGACCCTTCGACTGCGGGGGGTGTTGAGTAACATATTGTATAGATATAGGTCCCCGTGTTTTCTCAGGGTTGTACCTGTAATTGTACATGTGTCCGCCTATATATATACGAGCAGCCGGCCCTATTGGTGCTGTGCAATCTCCAATACCCTTCTCTACAGGGGGTTCCTGATCTCATATTCTGACGTGAACATGAGGAATGCAAATTTGAACTTTGGATCTCTTTATATATAAACCTACTAAGTTTATATTGGTCGTGTCAAAAAATATCAACAAGGTTAAGGAGTAAGCATGTAGCAATTGATCTCAGGATAGGAAATCAGGAGTAATACGGTTAGTCGAATGGTGACGCAGCAACGTGAAGTAATAATCTCTATTGCCTGACATTCATCCATTAGGAGTAACCACCAAAAAAATGAAAGATCATATTAGGCTCTAGCGATTAACAACTTTGGTTTGATTTGGAAACCTTGCCATTACATGCCAGAGCATCTTCAGTAGATGATGTAGATGTATAATAGGCGTCGTTTTACATCACTTGAGCCAAAAAAAAAAAACAGCTCCAGCGATGTAAAAAACGGCCTAATTTTTTTACATGGCGATGCAAATACACATCACCTGGAGGGTGATGTATCCACGCAATGCAAAAAAAAAAACCCCATCGCGCAGGAGCCCCACCAGTCGTTGTGGATTTTTCCTAACTTCTCCGCGCATCCTTCTCCACCACCGTCGGTCGAACCCCGGCCGATTCCGGCACACCGCCAACGTCAAAAGACCTTCATCAAGATCAAGATCCACACATGGAATGGGCAACAAGGATTTTTTGCCAATTGGCAACCAATCCGGTAATATTTCCAAAAGTGCCTATGACCAACATCAGGTTGATCACCCAAAACCAGGTAACTTTGCTTGGTAGTATTTCCTTGTCTTCTTCACGTGCTTTGTTAAACCAGGATTAGCTAGCTGCACCCGATCAATTCATATTTATACAGTACTTCTACATGCCACAACGAAGAGCGAACTAAAGCCGTGCCCTATATATAAAGGGAAAAAACAAGTACTCCGAGCAGAAGTACATCCATAGTAAAAACCCAAGTACAGTAAAACTTAGGATATAAAATATGAGTACAATTACATATAGAGCACAAGTATAGAGAAAGGATGAGAATAACTCAAATGCAAATCGAGTACAATTGTATTCAAAGCATGAATGTAGTTATATACAGAGCACGAGTATAACTCATTGAACACTCGAATGCAGTTGTGTACAAAGCACGAATGAAATTATTTAGAGAACATAAGTACAACTAATCTATTGGGTGGATGAAGTGGCGGCAAGCATCTGATATCCTATGTGATAAGAAGGTTCCACAAAAGCTAAAAGACAATCTATAGGACAGCGGTTAGACCGGCGATGCTTTATGGGACAGAATGTTGGCCCACAAAGAGACAACATATCCAATAAATAAGTGCCGCCGAGATGCGCATGCTACGATGGATGCGTGTCCATACAAGAAAGGACCGGATTAAAAATAAGGTAATCTGTGATAGGCTAGGGCTGGCACCAATCGACGAGAAGCTAGTCCAACAACGACTAAGGTGGTTTGGGCATATCCAGCGAAGGCCTCTAGAAGCTCTCGTTAACAGTGAAATTCTAAAGAGTATGAAGGAAGACTAGAAGGGGTAGATGACGACCAAAGTTAACGTGGGCGGAGGCGATAAAAAGAGACTTGAGGGATTGAAATGTACCTAAAGTCTTAGCTCTTGATAGGAATGCATGGAGATCAGCGATCCATGTACTGAAACATTGGTTACTCTTTTTTCTTTCTTTCTCCTTGTTTTGATCTCTTTTTTCTGTTAGATCCCATATCTGGCCTGCCCAACTTGTTTGGAAAAAAGGTTTTGATGTTGTTGTTGTTGTAAGTACAACTAAGGACAAGTACAACTCGGTGAGCCTTGGAGGGCAGTTGCGTACAAAAGCACGATTATAGTTGCGTAAAGGCACGAATACAAGTACAATTGCGCACAAGTGAATAAAAGTACAGTCAGACACACAGAGCGAGTACAATTACAGCTACTGAAAGTGCATGGGGCCCCCATGTGTGGTTTTGGTAATTAATGACAATCCCTATGGACTAATGTTTGCATTGAGTTATATTTGTAGGAGTTGTCCATAGACAATTCTTGAACCATATGTTGGCTTCAAAGTTGCAATAAGAAGAATTTGATGAAGGATATCAAGTGTCAAGTATGTCTTGAAGATGAAGATGAAGTGAGCCCTCAAGTTACTTCAAGACATCAACATGATGAAGAATGGAGTAATGATGTGCAAGTTCAAGATGAGCCATCTCGAAGAGATCCTTTGCTTGAGTCTTGCCATCCATATGGTGATCATGGATATGTGAAGATGCGCCGAAGAAGAAGCTCTCCCATGGTGGATTATGGGGAGAAATCCACATGGTGGTCATGGTTATGTGAAGATGCGCCGAAGAAGAAGCTCTCCCATGGTGGTTTATGGGGGAGCAATCTACAAGACTTCGTCAAGCAAGCACAAGCAAGAAAGGCGTTCCATCTTGTTGAGGTCAAGATCGTCGTCATCAAGCTCAAGTGGAATGCGCAAGTATAAGGTTTGCTCTTGATAGGGTTTCTTTCTCACCGGTCTCATAGTGTAGTTGGAGACCGGTTTATAGTTTAGTTGCCGTACTATCAAGACGGCTCTCGAGTGAGTAACTCGATCGTATCGTTCGGAGAGAGCTCAAACCTTTGCATCCTTGCATCATCTTTCTTGGTTGTTATTTGGACCTTATCCATGTGATGTTTTAGAGCTTGTGCTTATTCTCATGACAAGCTCTAGTTCATCGA